>NC_142887.1:24612500-24922500 GCF_051225735.1 Oryctolagus cuniculus
AGGAAGTCCTTGGCCACTGGAAGCACCTGGGATGCAGGTGCTGTGTTGTTAGAGCTTCAGTTTGGGGCCAGCCTCTCCCCTCTCTCTCCCCCTCTCCCCCTCTCCCCCTCTCCCCCTCTCCCCCTCTCCCTCTCTCCCCCTCTCCCCCTCTCTCCCTCTCTCCCCCTCTCCCTCTCTCCCCTTCTCCTCCTCTCCCTCTCTCCCTCTCTCTCCTTCCTGGCTCGCCATAGGACCCTTCCTCTGCCATTAACATTCACTGCCCTCCCAGAGGCCAAGGCAACCCTGGACCTGAAGCCCCAAGAACCCTGAGCTAAATGAACCTTCTCTCTTTCTCAAGTCATCTGCCTCACGTGTTCTATGGTGGAAGTGAAAAGCTAATACAGCCGGCACCCTGTCGGAAGCCAAGAAATCGGGCTACTAGAAATAGCTCTTCTCAAATCCGCCGGCTTTTCCACCAAAACGAAGCTGCGTGCATGCACAGATCCAGTGTGTTTGCCCGGCATCCCTGGCTCCCGGTGTCCTGCTGGATTGGCCAGGACACCTGAGGGCAGGCCCTGGATGGGAAGAGACAGAAAACAATTCCAGGTTTTCAGGGAATGGCGGCAGTGGAAGAGGGAGAGAGGGTTGGGGAGAAGCCACAGTTGCTCTTTTATCAGGGGATGATCAAGACACCTGAGCTGAGCCCTCAAGACGGTGAGGGAAGAAACTGTGGGAGTGGTTGGGAGAAATGCACTTGCGGTGAGGGGAATGGCAAGAGCAAAGGCCCTGGGGTCGGCCCGGGATGCATGGTGGAGGAGTGGAGAGGCCGGGGTGGCTGCAGTGGAGGGAGGAGAACCAAGGTCAGAGAGGTCACGGGGGGGTGGACACACCATGGGGGGCCTTTTTCAGGATCCCCTTGGAGGAACGCCTTGCTATGGCAGCGACAGGGGAGGCTGCCACTGGCCTGGGACCCTTGTCTCTCACACCATATCCACTGACAGTCGCAATGAGGGAACAAGAACCTGGCCATATTCTGCCCAAGGTGGACCACCAGGGCTCCCCGTGGTTCTGACTGACCCTGGGCAGTGCATGTGTCTCCACTTGGCTTTTAGCTCTGCCTGGTCTTGCTTCCTCCCCGGGCCTCCCACGGATCCCACCTGCTTCCTCCCAGGCCCCCCACGGATCCCACCTGCTTCCTCCCAGGCCTCCCACGGATCCCATCTGCTTGCTCCCTGAGCCTCCCACAGATCCCACCTGCTTCCTCCACACGATCCCACCTGCTCCCTCCCCTGGCCTCCCATGGATCCCACCTGCTTCCTCCCTGGGCCTTCCACGAATCCCACCAGGTCCATGATTGGCTCTAGCTCGGGACTCAGGCTCCTCATCGAGCAGATAAAACTCATGGCTCCAGAGGCTGCGCTTGCGCGTCAACATGTGGATGGTGTGACCAAGTCGTTCTGGCCACAGAGCCTCCTGGTGCTTTCCTTCCTCCTCGCATGCCCCTGCGGCGGCCTGATAGCGGAGGGCCTGGGCTTGGCCCGAGCTGGGGAGCACGTGCCGGGCTGTGGTGAGACCTGCTGCTTCAGAGGCTCCCCTAGGCTGCTGTGCCATGGAGGAGGAGGACATGGGCGACTCCAGGGGCCAGGGAGGCTGTCGCGGTCGCTCTGGAGTGAGAAGACAAGCCCCTGGGCCAGTGTGCCCCAGCGAGAAACGTCGAAACGGTGATTGATTTTACAACTCTTATGGCTGAGGATGCAGTCCTGGGAAATGGGAGCCATGAAGCCCTGGGGTTCGGTGCTGCGAGCATGTTCTGGGGGAAGATCTTCCCAGAGCCCCCCGGGGGGGTCCTCTTACCGCCCACATTTAGCTGGGGTTCCCTCTCTTTCTCTGCCAGGTGCCGGCCCGGGGCATGCTACCCTGAAGCAGCTCAGTGCGGTGCTCCTGGAGGTCACGGCCTGCAGGGGGCGGGGTGGAGGGAGATGAGAGAAAAGGCTGAGCTAGAGGATGGAGAGCGGAGCTGCTGAGCTAGCCTGGGGGAGGAGCAGGGGAGATGGGAGATGCCCTAGCAGAGGCGTGAGGGGGCGCTGGTGAGAGCTTAGAGGGGAGAGAGCTCACGATTGTTCTAGAAGCTCCGGGGTTGCAGAGTGGCTGGGTGCAGTGTGCAAGAGTCCAGGCTGCAGGGGCGGGGCAGAGTGGCCAGCAGGGGTTGCATTGGAAGTGGCTCTGTCTGAGAGTTGGGACCCCCATTCTCCTAGTCATGGCCGCTCGCATTCAATGCCACGGCTACTCCTATAGGCAGCCTGTGGCTCCCCTTCTGGTTCTCAGGGCTGACACCCCCCACCCCCAAACTGCCTTCATCACACAATCCTGAATGTTGAGACCTTGGCTCACGCCCCTTTGAGGCCATCAGTTCCGTTTCTGAAATGGGGAAATGGAGGCAGGCATTTGGTTTAGGAGTTCTGATGCCAGGTTGTGACGCCCTCTTCCCGTATTCCAGGGCCTGGGTTCAAGTCTCAATCAAGGCTCCGGCTCCAGCCTCCAGCCTCCAGCTTCCTGCTAAGGCAGACCTGGGGAGGCAGCAGGTGGCGCCCCACCATGTGGCCCCTGCCCCTTTAGATTGATTTCCTGGCTCCTCAGTCTGGACTGGCCAGTCCAGTTCTGTTATGGGCATCTGGGGAGTGAAACTGCCTATGTGTCTGTTTATCAAATAAATAAAAGTAAGAAAAGAAATGGGGAAACCGAGGCTCGTTCAAAGGGAAGTGGCCCGTCTGAGAGGACGCGCTGCAAGGGTGGCCACAGTGTGGGCTTGGGCTGCTCCCAGTCTCCTCCCTTTACTCCTCGAGCAGCGCCCTGTGGTTCAGCGAAGTGGCTACAGCGCTCAGCATGGGCCTGGCGCATGGCAGGCGCTCACTCACCACCAGGCTTCTTCCTCCTCGTTCCTGCCGGGAGTGCTGCTCTGTTGCCGCCCCCTGGCTATGCAGACTTTGGGCCGGGCATACCCTCTCTGGGCTTGCTCTTCTTTGGGGGAAGGCGGCGTGAGTAGCCATCGGGGGTGTCTTCCATTGATGGCAGAATGGGAAAAGACAGGCGCTGGATCGCGTTTCTGCTGAGAGCCTGCCTCCCGGGGCATGCCCACGATGGGCTGCTTTGCTCGCAGCCCTGTGCTGTTTGGACACAGAGGTGGGGGACCGAGGCGGTGGCGGGGGTGGTGGGAGGATCTGCAGAGGCAGAGGTGGCCCCGCTGTGCCTGTTTGCTTTTGGATTTCGTCCCCTCCTCCAAGGAGTCGTTTCCAAGCCAGCAGCTGCCTGTCCCCTTTGAAGAGCATCTATGGCAGCCGCCATCCATCACCCACTAGGCATGACTGTTAAGTACCAGCGCCCGGGACCGCGGGCTGCCGCCAAGGGCTCCGACAGGGGTCAGCCCACGGCCAGGGAATTAGAAAGAGGCAATGAAAACAGAGGGATTGAGCAAACCGGTTAGCACTCGGCCGTAAGGCACCGCGGGCTCAAGTCCCTTGCCGCTGGCGGCCGTGTGTGAGGTCGGTGACTCTCGTTCTTTGTGGGCACCTCCTGCATCCCACATCTCTCCCCAGCCTCCAGCATGGGCATAGGCCCTTGGCCAGGAGAGTCATCGCGTTCTATTCTCTCCGTGCAGAGTAGATGGGATGTCCCCGTCAGTCCGAAGTTGGTCCTGTGAGGTTTGGGTTTTGCTGTGGTCGCCAAGTTGGGTAGGTGGACACTCAGAGCTGCTGTTGGCAATCTGACCTCCAGGAGGAGAGAGCCTTCCCGAGGGTAAAACTACCACACAAGCAAGCACACCAAGAGATGGAGAAGACAGAGTTCTGAGTTGCTGGATCCAGCCATGCCTGATGCCATTGCCTTAGACATGTCTGCCACATGAACCTACAAACTCCTATTGTTGGCTCAAGGTGTCTTTCTTTCTTTTTTTTCTTTTTGAACTGGATTTGTGCCAAGAGACACCAACAGTTCTTGGCATTATCCTTACCAGGAATGTCTTCAGGTTCATCTCCCTAGACCTCAGTTTTCACAGCTGGGAAATGGAGACAACAGTAGGACCTTGTCAGGTTACTTTGCAGGTGCAGTGCTTGTCCTGCTGTGTTGCTGTAACAAGTGCTCGATCCAGCGATGACAAAGCCACACCCACCACGGAGAGTTCCACCGAGGCCTTTCTCACCCACTGGCTCTCCCAGACAGGGGCCTGGGGTACCTGGGAGGTTTTTACTTTCTGTTTTTTTTTTTTTTTTAATTTAAATGTTTTGGTGAACGTGCGCTCATCAGCCCCTCCCTGCCAGTTTTTCTGTTAGAATTTGTACTTATTTTAAAATGTATTTAAAAGGGGAGGAGCAATGCAGAGGGGGTAAGAGAGAGAGAGAGAGAGAGAGAGAGAGAATCTCCCATCTGCTGATTTACCCCCAAATGCTTGCAGTAGCCAGGGCTGGGTCAGACCAAAGCCAGGAGTCAGACACTCAGTTCAGGTCTCCCACGTGGATGGCAGGGACCCAAGTACTTGAGCTGTCATTGCTGCCTCCCAGGGTGAGCATTAGCAGAGAGCTGGGATCGAGAGTAGCGCCAGGACTTGAACCCAGGCCCCAGGCATGGTTAAGTGCAGTGCCAGAAGCCCTCCCCACCCCCCTGGCTCCTCACCCGGGGCATGAGCTGCAGTCACCCCCGCACACCAGGCCACCTTAGTGCTTGTCCCTTCATCCAGCTGAGTTGGGGACCTGAGACCCGACCTCCCACTGGCCCTCGGCTCCATCCCTTGCAGCCAGTGTGAAACCCCACTCCAACTTCAGAGCCACACTTCTGAGGCTTCCCCAGTGAGCGAGGACCCCTAGTATCTGTGTTTCCGCCTTATTTCACTTGACTCAGGATCTCCAGCTCCGTTCGATCGGCGTTGCCCTCCTTTTCATGGCTGAGTTGTGTTCCGTGCGTATGTGCGCCTTCATCCCCGCAGGGGCATCCTGGCTGACTCCGTGCCTTGGCGTTTGTCAACAGTGCTGCTCTGAGCGCGAGAGTGCAGGGATCTTTCTATGCCACAGTGATTTCATTCCTCAAGATATGTGAGCAGGACGGGGAGAGCTGGCCCACCTGGTAGATCCTAGAGGTGTTCTTTTTAAAAAGACAGAGTGACAGAAACAGGGGGAGATCTTGCCATTGCTGGGTCATGCCCCACAACAGCGGGGCTGCGCCAGGATGAGGCTCACATCCGGAACTCCATCTGGGTCCCCTGGGAGGGTGGCGGTCACTTCAGCATCGGAGCCATTGCCTGCTGCCTCCAAGGTGCAGCTGCAGGCAGTCAGACTGGAAGCAGAGGAGCCAGGACTGGAATCACCACTCGGGTGTGGGATGCAAGCTGTGGTTTGGCCCCTATGCTGCGATGCCCACCTCAATCCTATGAGGCATGTAAGTTGGGTCTCATGAAAGCAAAACGCCTACCGTGTGGCCCTGCCACATTTACAGGGTGGTTTCTCAGTGGGGAAAGTTCCGGAAGTCCTGATAGCTGATTCTTCGACTGCAGGGCCGAGAACAGATGAAGAGATTGTCAGAGTCGGACAAAGTGGTGGCTTTGGGCACTGGCTGAGTGGCTGCCCCAACTGGCAACACTGCTGCTGTCCACTCAGCACCTCACAGAGTGCCCGAGACGCCGGAATGAGTGGCCCTGTGCACTCGGCTGAGACCCATGGCTGTTTTCCCCCTTGGATGTGACTTCGACCTTGACCTCCTGGGTGGTGAGGAGCCCCACACACCCTTGGCGGGGGGCTACCAAGAAGGCTTGGTTTCTATGAGACCTTGGAAGGGCAGCCAGGGGAAGGGAGACCCATGAGCCGAGTGTGGCAAGAGTTATCTGGGGTCAGGGTTGGGGTGCAGACATCATGGACATGGAAAGGACAAGCGCCATGGCGCCGAAGACCCTACCCATGCTTCAAACAGGTGCGTGTGCTTGGGAGTACATGTGAATGTGTAGGTGAATAGGTGGGGACAGGTGAGCTCGGCGTGTGAATGTGGGCGGCGTGAGGTAGGGGTGAGCGAGTTTGAGTATGTGTGTGGTTTTGCTGGAAGCCCTCTGTAGACAGCTCTTCCTCCTCGAGCTGCTCGATGAGAATCCGCTATGCTCTTGTCTGTCTCCCACCACCCTGAGGTTGGTGCAGGTGGGGGCGGGGCTGGTGGAGCTCTGTACCCCTGGCACGCCGCAGGTGCCCCACAGATCCGTGTGGAGTGAGCAGTGAAAGGGGAGCAGAAGTGGGTCTCTGGCACAGTTCACACTCGGGTTCCTGTGGAGGGACGCCTACACAGCACTGCTCGACAGGCAGCCTGCACCATCATGGGGCTTAACCCCTTCCACAAGGCTGAGCTGATCCACGGATCCATGGATGCATACCAGTTGCACCTCGGTATCCACAGACAATGGTCCCAGGGACCCCCCAGACACCACAGCCTGGCAAAGTTCAAGTTCCTTGCACCAAAAGGCTGTGGATTTGCCTAGAACCCATGCACGCCCTCCTGCACCCTTTGAATCTTCTCTCGATGACTTGTGATGCTTCATTCCACGCAAATGGTATGTAAACAGTCGCTGTACCGGGCTCTTTAGGGAATCACGACAAGGAACAAGAGTCAGTCTGTGTCCAGCACAGGTGCAGTTCTTTCTCCAGACATTGTCAGCCTGAGGTTTAGTGGAACCCACATTGATAGAACACGCAGACACGGAGGCCGGCTGTACCGTGGCGTGTGTCCTGACAATAGCGCCGCTGCTTAAAGAAAGACCTGTCTTCTGACTTCGGGCTGTGCATGCAACATATGCTGGTGCTGTAAGCCAACGAGCCCTGCAGAGTCCCGCCCCCAGCCCCGGAGCTGACTACTGCTCTTGTTTTATTTGTCCCGCCCCAGACTCTCACTAGGGCAGCCACAGGCACAGAACTTTTCACTAAGGCTGGCGTGGCAGCATCCTTGGACTCTCACCCAAGAAGTTTTCCTCAATAACCCCCACCCTCCAAAATACCCCTTGCTTCTGATATTTTCATGGGCTATACTGAATTTCTTTCTTTCTTTCTTTCTTTCTTTCTTTCTTTCTTTCTTTCTTTCTTTCTTTCTTTCTTTCTTTCTTTCTTTCTTTCTTCCTTCCTTCCTTCCTTTCTTTCCTTTCTTTCCTTTCTTTCCTTTCTTTCCTTTCTTTCCTTCCTTTCTTTCCTTCCTTTCTTTCCTTCCTTTCTTTCCTTCCTTTCTTTCTTTCTTTCTTTCTTTCTTTCTTTCTTTCTTTCTTTCTTTCTTTCTTTCTTTCTTTCTTTCTTTCTTTCTTTCTTTCTTTCTTTCTTTCTTTTTTTTTTTTTTTTACAAATTTCTGTATGTTGGCCTCCCTGACCCCGATTTTCAGCCATTCTAAGAGACGCTCCTGGGATGTTTTGTGTCCTTTCTTTTCTGGGCCTTCAGATGGGTTCTTCCAAGTTCCTCCCTTTTCCTGCCCCTTTGTGGTCTCACTGGGGTCACCCTTGAGGTGAGATTGTCTCCTCTGGGAAGGCTTCCCTGATTCACCAGCTCTGGCTCAAGGGCCCCTGTCTCGCCCCTGGCTGCATCAGGAGTTCCGAGCAGCGCAGGGCTGCTCCCTGTTCACTGTGGTACAATGCGGCAGGGGAGAGGCTCTGAACAAAGGCGGGCAGCTACGCCCACTTGAGGAGCGACGCTGCCAACGTCCAAACGAAGCCGAGCCGGGCTTGGAACGCAACTCCATCCAGTCCCAAAGCGCTGTCCCCTTCTCCCTCCCAGCACCTCTGATGGTGTCCCTCTCTTTTTCCCCCCAGCCTCCCAGCCCTGCAAAAGGCCAGTGACAGAAGCTAAGAAGTAGAGGAGTGGGCTCCGTAACCCGGGGAGGCAGAAGCCCCCGCCGGCCCGCCCGCCTGCCTGCCTGCCCGCTGCCGCGGGAGAGGAGCCGGGAAGACTCCCTCCCGCGCTGCCAGCATTCCCCGTGCACTGGCTTCCGGGGGAGAGCTTGGCCTGCTTCCCTCCTGCTGGGGACTCACAAAATCTGATTTGAAATCGACTCAAGTGTACATTAAGCAGCTTCCTCTTGGCATGGGCTGGGAGCCTATAATTAGAGCAGACACCGTACCATTTAGTGCGTTTCATTCACGGGAACGGAGAGCGCGCTTGCCACGGGAGATGGGTTGAGAGGCAAACTTGGGAACATCTTCAGGATGGTCTCCCAGAGCCAAAAAGGCGCGCAGGCTGACTGCCTCTCTGAGCGCAGAGGCGGCGGCCGCCGGCGCCCGTAGGGGGCGCTAGCCCGAGGCCACAGGGTACCCTGCTTCTTCAATGCCCTCAGCCTGGGGTAGGGCATGCTCCTGTTCCAGTCCCAGCTGCAGCTTTCAGATCAGCCACCCAGCTTTGCCGAGCCTTCTTCGCCGTAGACATTGGCAGTCAGTGGTCAAGGTCAAGACGGGGTGGGAGGGGAGCACACGGCAGTGGCGACAAGACCACCGGTTGATGTTAGCAAAACCGACACCAGCAATCCAATAAGCAGCAATTATTGAGCGCTTACTGTATTCCAGAGCCGGCTTTCACACCTCCCGTGCGTTGGCTGAGTTGGTCCCACAACAGTCCCACGTGGTGAGTCACCGTATCTTCCTTGTAGCTCCGAGGAAGTAGAGTCTCGAGGGAGTGATGGCGCTTGCACAGGCTCACGCGGCACGACAGCCTTTTATTCCGAGGCCAGGAGGTGGTGGCAGGGACAGCGTCCGACAGCACGCGGGTTGACTGGGGGCACGAATTCCTCAGTGCTGAAATCCACTTCTCCTAGGTAGGAGACCGGGACCCACCAAGGGGAGAGAGCGCGAGGAAAATGTTCATTTTCTGGGTGCACCTAATCTGATCCAGGTGTTTTAATTATTTATTTTTAAAAGCTGTGTGTGTGTGTGTGTGAGAGAGAGAGAGAGAGAGAGAGAGAGAGAGAGAGATCTTTCAGTCCACTGGTTCACTCTCCAAATGCCTGGGACTGGGAGCTCAATCCAGTTCCCCACATGGGTGGCTGGGACTCAGCTCCTGCAGCTGTCACCTGCTGCCGCCCAGGTGTGCATTAGCAGGAAGCTGGAATCAGGTGCAGAGATGGGACTCCAGCCCAGAGACTGCAGGATGTGTGCGTGTGTGCGTGTGCGTGTGTGTGTGTGTGTGTGTGTCCCGAGCAGGGTCCTCACCTCTGCAGCAAACCCTCCCTCCCCAAGTGCTTTTTAAGGTGTCCTGTTGTTCCGTCCTTCTCTGGGGGACACCGTGGGGTGGGTGTGACGGAATTGACAGCCCGAGGTCCTGCAGGGCTCTAATTCCAAGCCAGTCACTCGTCTTCCCAGAGCTGGGAGATGCACGGACCAGTCAGGGCTGCTGGGTACAGAGATGGCTCTAAGGGAAAAGGGAAACCTGTTGCATCCTAAGCTGGCCCTCAGGCACAGCTGGCTCAAGGGGCTTGGAGGAAGTCCGTGGGCGTTTAATCATCTTGCAGGCTCTCTCGGCCCTGTGACGGTTTCCATCCTCACGCAGGTCCCCTCCTGCTCACTCGCCCCTCCTGTTCCTTATCTCGCTGAACCTAGAAGACAAAGAGGTGTGGTGACCAGGTGCCAGCCTCCAGGGACTCAGAGCAGAGCAGGGCAGGAAGGCAGGGTGGGCTGCGGTGGAGGAAGGAGACCGAGCAATATCTTCTCCAAGTCCCCGCTCCTAGACTCCATCTTGGTGCCCTCTTGGATGCTACCGCTTTGGTGCAGAATCAGGACGCTTCCTGGAAGAGTGGTCTTTCACCTGGGAACTGTGCGGTCTCCTTTATTCTCCCGGGCGTTGGCTGGGGCCCTTCGCTCCACGGGCCAATCAGGAGGAAGCAGGAATGCACTCTCCGTCGGACTTGGACTCCCTCTTTCTCTCTGGCAGTATCCAGCACCCACCTGCTGTTAACTTGGGTCTCTCCCTTTTGCCCAAGCACAAGTCAGCTTCTGTGGGCCTCAGTGTTCTGGCTGCAGAAATGGGGGTGATCCCCTCGGCGCTGCTGGCCGCACTGGAAAGCCCGGGCTTGGCGATTGTATATTCAGTGACATGAGCACAATATGTGAGGAATTACCAGGAGGCTCGGGGCTGCCACGAGGCCGGATTTGTACTGATATCGTCCCATTACCAGGTGTCATGTTGCATTTGCAGGAGGCGGCTGTACGGGATTCCACTCGCCCGCAGTATACGACATCGCCACCCGCCTCCTCTGGAGGGAAGCGGGCTCACTCCCTGCTTCCTGGCACCGCCACCTCGGAGGAAGCCAGGCCCTGGGCTCTCAGTAATGGGCGGTGACAGCCAAGTGGAGCTTTGGGCGTCTGGGACCGAGGGGTGAGGCTGGCGGTGGTGCAGGATCCGAGCCTCACTGTTTGCTCAGCGAGCGGTCCCTGCGAGCAAAGACACGGGGGCTTGGATGGGATTATGCCTGGGGGTGGGGTGTCCTGTCCCAGATCTGTCTGTTGAGGGGCGCTCAGCCCTGGTCCCTCAGAGCGTGGATTCTGAGTCGAGAAGAGATCGTGCCCGAGTGGCCAGGGCTCTAATCCCACGTGAGCGCTGCTCTTATTGTTATTTTATTTGTATTTGCTTTCAAGATTTATTTTAGTTGTTGGAAAGGCACACTGGAGGTTTGCTGGCATGATCCAAAGGACTGTCAGGAGCCAGGAGCGAGGCCTGGGACAGGGGCTTCCAGGGCATCCTTGGTGGTAGTGGGGGGAGCGTGGCGCTGCTTTCTGGCGTCTCCTCTCCAGGGCTGGGGGCTGCACGCTCCTGTGGCTCAGCCTCTCGGTTTGTGGCGCTTTGTTCCCGCAGCTGTGGGAAATGGAGGTGGAAAAGGAACTCACTCTTCACCGGGACAGAGAGGATGGAACCGGGACTCTGTAGACAGGATTTGGGCACTCTGGCTTCCTCATTGTGCCACACTGGTCGATTCCTCTAGCTTCTCTTTTGCCTCAGTCTTCTCATCCATCAAGTGGGACAATAGTGCACCTCCCAGTATTGCTATGACAGTCAGGGGTGCAGGCCCCTGTCTAAGGCATTTGGCATAGTCTCTGGCACGCAGGAACCATCCAGAACATCTTGGTTTCCCTCCTTGCCACTTGGGGAACCTTGGACAGGTCACTTTGTTTGTGTGTACCCTACTTTATCCCTTCGTGTAAGGGGGCTGATTATTTTTTTAAAAATTTTATTTATTTGACAGATAGAGTTAGACAGTGAGAGAGACAGAGAGACAGAGAGAAAGGTCTTCCTTCCGTTGGTTCACCCCCCAAATGGCTGAGCTATGCTGATCCGAAGCCAGGAGCCAGGTGCTTTCTTCTGATCTCCCACATGGGTGCAGGGGCCCGAGCACTTGGGCCATCCTCCACTGCCTTCCCAGGCTACAGCAGAGAGCTGGCCTGGAAGAGGAGCAACCAGGACAGAATCCGATGCCCATATGGGATGCCGGTGCCGCAGGTGGAGGATTAACCTAGTGAGCCACGGCTCCGGCCCCAGGGGCTGATTATTTTGACCTCACCATTTTGTTTCGAGTGTCCAGAAGCCTGTGTCCCAACAACCGGCAGATTGCAGGGGATGATAAATAATCGGTTGGGTTCTTTCTTCCCTGTTAAGTTTCTCAGTTGCTTCTTGAATACGTCTAGCAATGGGCAACTCATTACCTTCCGTGGTGTTTATTCTGCAGGGCGCGGAAGCTTCACACGCATAGGACTCTGGTTTAAGGACACTTTCCAAGCCCCATCTGTGTGTGATCCTTACTCTTCAACGTTCCATTCTACAGATGGAAGAGCTGAGGCCCAGGCACCAGAGAGGAGGGCTGGAGGGGAGGCCTCCCGACTCCCTGCACCTCGTCCTCGCTCTGGTCGCTGGAGGGGCTGGCTCTCCTCCTCGGTCCATCCACCTAATTCTGCAGCTCCAGGGGCTTGCCTGTGTGGACGCGGGAGGGTGAGACCGCGGCCGTGGCCTGCTGCAGTAGCTCCTCTCCGTCGACCTCTGGCCCTGTGCTGTCTCCTTGCCCTCCCCATCCCGACACGTGAGTCTGCTCCCCTCCTCCCTGCACCTGGGAAAATCCACCCCCCATCAAGCAAGGGCCCGTGTGGCTTAACCCAGGCTCCAAGCCCAGCCCCGGGCTCTTCCACGCTCACCTGCCTCGCTCCAGCCGAAGGCCTCTTTCCACCATCCCCACGGTCGCCGCGCCTCCCCCCCCCCAGCTCATCCCACCAGGACATCCCATGGCTCAATGTGCCACCTCTCAGGCCTGAGTCAGGAGCTCACCGCCTCCCAGAAGCCTCCCTGTTGCTCTCCTGGTTCAGTCGGCCCCACCCCTGCACGTCAGCCTGCTCATTCCTGACATCACACCAGTGCTGGCAATGCAAACATTTTTACTCTTTGGTCTCACTGATGAATGCCCCCGGCTCTCACCACTCTGAGAGACCCTGGGATGCAAATCCCATGCCTGTGTTGGTTTTCAGTTGGAACCTCTAGGACCTGGTAGGTTCTTGATAACTACCTATCTTTTGCATTCCTTTACATTTTTTTGGTGTCTTCTTTAAAATGATTTTTAATGTAATAATTTTTATTAGAATTTTTCTTAAAGATTTATTTATTTATTTGAGTGACAGAGTTAGACAAAGAGAGAGAGGGAGAGATTGAGAGAGAGAGAGAGAGACATCTTCCATCCGCTGGTTCCCTCTCCAGATGGCTGCTATGGCCAGGGCTGGGCCAGACTGAAGCCAGGAGCCAGGAGCTTCCGCTGGTCTCCCACTCAGGTGCAGGAGCCCAAGCACTTGGACCACCTTCTGCTGCTTTCCAAGGCATATTAGCAGGGAGCTGGATCAGAATTGGAACAGCTGGGATTCGAACCGGAGCCCATATGGGATGCTGGCACTGCAGGAGGAGGCTTAACTTACAACAGCGCCAGCCCCTGATTAGAAAACTTTAATTGGCATAATTGTACCCTATGAGTGGTCTTGAAAAACTCATGGAAAATCACGAATTTCAATTTTTTTTTGTATTCACCTGAACAGTTTAATTCCACTTGCCACAAACTTTTTGAAGTGCCTTTGGACTTACTGGGCACAACGTGATAATTCAACTCTCATATTCAATCTACGAGGCTCAGATCAGGGTCATGGATCCACTGCCTTCAGCGTTTTTCATTTCTCTGCACTGGGAGCTTCCACGGTGCTGGCTGCTCGCTGGGTGATCATGCTTTGAGTGGCTTGAGTGTAAACCTGTGAGTTTGAGTGGGGTGCATGCAGGAGCCAGGACATGACTATGGCGTCCAGGGCACTGACTTGGGTTTGTAGCAGTAGATGACACAGCAGTGACCGAGCAGAACCAGAGCCTAAAGGATGGCAGTGGAGAGCCTGGTGTGACCAGGGCAGCTGTGTGACCCGAGTCCCTAAGCCCACTGAGGACGCGATGGCTCTTGCTGCCCACGACGTGTCTGGAATCCAGCCCCTGCTCCAACATAGGCTGGAAACGTGCATCTAAAAGCTTCTAAAGTGGGGCCGTCTAGCGGGAGTGAAGTTCAAGTCTCAGGGGCACAGCTCTGGTCTCAGTAGGGATGAGTCTGTCTCATGTCCGGGGCTGTCCAGAACTGGTGCAAGCTTGGGGGAGAGAGGGTGACCTTCTCTGAGACTTAAACTTCTAAGAGACCTTTTCCTGGGTGGGGGAAAGTGGACAGAAGGCAGAGCCGCCTTCTCTTTTCTTGTGTGGGGGACGCAGAGACTCACGAACAGGAGGGGTGAAAGCCGGCTCTTGCTTCCCACCTTGACCAGAGAAGAGTCCTGCTGTCCGAGACCTGGCTCTTGGAGGCGGCAGGTGCACTCCTTGGGAAGAGCTCCCTTTCTGCCTTCTCCCTCCCCACACCCTCTACAATGCATCTTGTGTGAGTCTTGTTGCCTCTCTGCTCCTTCAACACTGATTTCCCCAGCTCTCAGAGCCTGTCTTGGGGTCTTGTTATCTCAGCCACGATAAATGGTCATGGGCCTCCTTATTGCAAGCTGGCTGGAGGTCCCTCTGCTGGAGAACGGAGCTTGGCATCACATGTGTTCTAGAAAATAATGAGCTGGCAGAGGGCTTTGTGAGAGCCTGGAGCCCAGGAAGCCAGAGAGGAGCAGGGGCAGCCTGGGCATTTGCGCTGAGTCCTCAGAGCAGGTGGCGCGATGCACTTCACTGTATGATCAAGTGATCCTGGAGTGGCATCTCTGGACGGTGGAAAAGATTCAGACTTGAGCAGCCAGGGTTCAGAGTTTTCCGTACCTCTGGGTGACCTCGGATCCGGTTGCCTCATCTGTAAATCGGGGATAGTGGGACCATTCGGCTCCAAGGACTAGTGTGCAGAGCAAGTGACTACAGCGGGCTCTGAGTGGTGGGTGACTTGCAAAGATGTATTTCCTGCATTGAGCAGCTTATATTTTTGAATTTCTGCTGCCTGGCCCAGTAGCTGCCTAATCGTGGAGATTATTTAAAATGAGAAATGTGGTCATCCCGTCACTCCTTGAAAACAATCGGCAGAGGAGCCTCAGGCTGCCAGGAGATGGACAGATGACCCCAACATTTGCTGCACCTGACACCCCCAGTTTGAAGTCGTGGTCCCAGATGGCCGGAGAGGTAAAGATGCTTGTATGTAGCCACACAGTTTGTGAACTCAGCACCAGGATTGGAACTCAGTTCTCTAACTCCCCTGCCTGCCTTGTCTATGCCCTACTGGGGAGACGAGGAGCAAGCCGTCTTAGCCAGTGAAGCTGAGATCCTGGGCTTGCCTTTGTAGCCGAGGCCCGTGCAAGGCCAAATCTCAACATGAGAATCTGAATCCAACAAAACCGCAGGCTGACAGCCCGGTACTCACAAGGACCGTGCAGGGGCAGGTGAAAGGGGAGTCAATACTCTCTTGACTTTCCGAAGGAAAGCAATTTTCTTTCATGGTAGCTGCAATTACCTGGAAACATGTCAAAACAGCAGTGTGTCTCGAATGTTCCTCTGCCTCTTGCCTGCCTCTCCTCTCCCTTCCTTCCGCCCCTCTCTCGCTCCAGTGCTAAGGACCATGGACAGAGACGTGCAACGCTCCACCCCTGCACCTTCAGCTGAGCCATGCAGGAGAGGGGGCAGTGAACACCGAAGCTCAGTCCCTCTGATGGCTATTTCACAAGGCATTGCTTTTGGTTGCGTTGCTTTATGGTTTGGCGAGCTGCACACTGATAGGCGTTTCTGAGACGCTTGGAGGGCCCCCGCCTTTCTGGAACATCCTAGAAGGGTTGTGTGCCCCAAGTGAGAGCAGCTGCCCACTCCAATTAAGCTCCCTTCCAACTCCGCATCTCTCTGAGTAATAAACAGATAACGAGACTGAGAAAAACACAGGAGATGTCATTCACAAAGCCACAGACCACAGGGCATTGGCAACTTTGTGGCCACGGAGCTCTCTGAGTGCTTGGACTTGGAGTTCATACCCCAAACAGCTCGTTAAGGATCTTGTTCCCACTGTCTGATCACTGAATTAGACTGCGTGAGTCCTCACCTGGTTCCAGTTCACAGAGCTCAATAAGCCACCTTATTGTGGGTTCTCTTCAGTGCCTTCTCGGTTAATTACAGAAACAACTGTTTGAACAAACTAACTTATCAAGGTAGCAGACGGATAACTGTGCAAATGCAATGTCCCTCCTAGGCCAGGGAACCAAGGAGGTTGCTCCCACTTCCGTCCCCATTCCAACCTACTTTAAGTTCCCCTTTGTCACCTGCTTGGAGTTGGTTCCTCTGTACTCACATCTCTGGAAGTCCTGCCTTTGTCAGGGTTGATGCACTGTCATCAGAGTGGTATTTGCCCATGAGGCTATGCGATGCCAGGTACTCGGGAAATAGTAGCTGTTCAGACAGATGTGGAATCGTTGAGTGATGGATCATTGAGTGAATGAATGGGTGCTAGAAGGGAAATTGAATTTAAGCTCAATGTTGAAAATCCAACACTCAGATAATGCTTAGCACGTGGTAGGTGGTCACTAATCCATGGTTGATTGTGTGTATGGGTGTGAATGCACGGACGAGCCAGTGAGAGAAGAGGGGGTCGTTTCCTTGTTAACTGGGGGAGCCAGAGAAAGTAACACATTCCCCTTGTTGTGGCTGAGGGGATGAAGGCTCAGACAAAATAATTCACGTCAAGTCTGCAAAATGGCGTAGGAGTGTGGCTCAGTTATCAGTTGACAGGACAACACTGTGAGCCACCCACAGCCCTCAGAGGTGCTCAGACCTGAATGCTCCTGGCTTCTGCAAGCTGGACAAGGCGGGCTGGTCCTGCTGCTCTCCACTGACCTCTGCCTTCCCGAACCTCGGCTTCCTCCTCCGTCAAAGGGGTTTGCCAGCAGCAAGGCTCATTGGTGACGATTCAATAGGATAACTCAGGACAAACGTTTAGTTGGTATGCCCTCAAATGTTGACAAGAGCTGGCAGGGCGCCGGGACGTAGTCCTTACTGTTGGATGCAGAATCGTGGTAGTGAGGGTGGAGCTAGACATCCTAGCAAGAAATGTGAAATTGAGCTGCGGTGGTTGCCACGAAGGGTGGAGATGTGTGCGGTTCTGAGTCTCCAGTGATGATGAGCCTGATGTTACCACGGTGCTGGGGAGCACATTGCTCAAGTGCCACTCTTGGGTCAGCGTTTGAAGAAGCAACACCTAGAAAGCACCTGACAAGTGTCCGTTCCCCTCATTGCCCTCTTTCCCTGCACCTGCAGAGGCGAACTGGGTGAGCAGGGAAGGGTAGGATTTAGCATGTGGGCACCAACTGTCTCCCAGGCAACTGCACACTCCTATCTCACGTACTCCTTGCAGAAATCTCGGAGTAGATAGACGTTATCCTTCTATCTCATCTTCCAGAGGAAATGACCAAGCAGCTAAAATTCAGCTCTATGGGACCCTGGGGCTCTTTCTTCTGCAGTTTATATGAGGGGTCTTCACAAAGTTCATGGAAAATGCATATTACGAAGACACTGCATGAATTTCAAATATTTTTGGCATCAAAACACACTTATCTTCTAATTCCATGTTTACAAACTTTTAAGGCCTTTTTTTTAGAATTTATTTTTAAAATTTATCTGAAAGGCAGAGAAACAGAGTGAGACAGAGAGAGAGAGGGACAGAGAGAGCTCTTCCATGTTTTGGTTCACTCCCCAAATACCTGCAGTAGCCAGGAGCCTGGATCTCAGTGCTCCCACTGGAGTGTCGGGATGCAAGCATTTGAACTATCACCTA
Organism: Oryctolagus cuniculus; assembly: GCF_051225735.1. Classification (NCBI taxonomy): domain Eukaryota; kingdom Metazoa; phylum Chordata; class Mammalia; order Lagomorpha; family Leporidae; genus Oryctolagus; species Oryctolagus cuniculus. The sequence goes on from NC_142887.1 coordinate 24,629,752, forward strand.
CTGCCTCCCAGGGCGCGCACCTGCAGGAGGCTGGACCAGAAGCAGAACTGGGACTCAAACCCAGCACCTTGATACGGGACACGGGCGTCCCACGTGGCATCTGAACTGCTGCCCACCCCTTCCACAGCCGTTGTGAAGCCCCCTTGTATTTTCCTGGTGTCATTTGATGGGCAGCAGGAGCCGCGTGGGTTCTCGGCATATCCACCCAATCCCCGTCTTCGCACAGGTTCTGCTGTGCCTGGAACACCACCCTGAGCTCGGCAATCCTTCCATCCCTCTTCCAGGCATTGTTATTACTATTTTTGGGTGTTTTGAATAATGGCCAAGAAAATGGGACAATTCTCCATGAGCACAGACTGATTGAGGGAGTGAGTATAAACAATGGAAACTGAAGAAGCTACAGGGCGTACCTCCCCCATCCTGGGCATATGAGAGGGTCTGAACTTAGGGATCAGACAACTCAGCCTCTGAGAAATCCAAGGCTCAGAGAGGGCTAGGTATTTGCCTGGAGGCACACAGCATATGATTGACAGGCTAGGGTCTTGTATCAGGTAGGGCCTTGTATCCTGAGCTGCTTCTGTGGCTTTTTTTCTCCCTCTGCACCATACGCCTCCAGTTTAAGGGGCCCTTAAAATACCCTCCTCAAGGAAGGCAGCAGATTTATGGGTTAATAAACATTTACAATGAGCTGCTGAAAACACAGACTCAGGTAGACGGGAATTATTCATTCAAATTAACTATAAATTAAGATCAACCTAATTTAGGCCTATTAAAATGGAAAGCATATTATCTCTCATTCAAAGGAATTTGTATTTGATGCAAATAGAACAAGTTCCTAAACTTTAGAAATGTTCTTGGATTTTTGCATCTGCATAGTTAACCAGTGGAGAATGGGGGCCCCATTTTAAAGCAGGGGAACAGAAGGAACAATAATTAGTTATGTAAATAATGTGGCATTCTTGTTTATAATTAGTTCAAGAATAAAATAAAATTCACGCATGTCACAGGACTAATTTTCGTATGCAAATGAACAATCAAAATTATAAACGGTAATAATGCAGTTTGGGAGATGTGACATTCTCAATTTATTAGCAGGGGTGCCAGTTACAGCTGATGATGGCTGACGTTAGGAGATTTCAGAGGTGCCCAGACCTGGAAAATTCTCACCATCAAGAGGAGGAAAATCTAAATGAAACATTTCCACCTGTTTTCCACTGCTGATGGCCAAAAGGTGAACCCAGAGCTTCCTGGTGGCCGGAGAGAGATGCCACTCCGGGGAGAGAGGACTCTGAGAAGCTATTTGAAATAGCTGCTCTGGAATTTGGCTGAAGGAAGACACAAAAACAGAATGTTCTAGCCTGGGCTTCGGACCTCAATGATGTGTGTGAGCCTGGGCGAGTCATCTGTCCTTGGTGGGTCTCAATTTCCTTATAGAGGAGATTGGGGTTTTGGAATCAAATACATTTGGTTCGAACGTTGGTTTTGCTACTTGCTAATAGCAAGGCTTTCTTCCTTGCCTATCAGCATTTATGTCTCCTGGTCTGCAAACATGACAGTGGCACTTTCTGTGCCTGGGCAGAGCCGGACTACCTTAAAGAAGGACTAGCACACATTTAGGTGATCAGACAAATGGAGAAGAAAAAGGACTGTCTACATGTTTGCCATTGAGAGCTTTGTAGCATGCTGAAAAATAGTCCTAAAGCACCTGATAGTTCTAGTTAAGAACTGTATGTGGAATAGATGCCTGTGCGTTATATGAGGAATGCACCTTGCTTCTTGGAATGCCAAGAGACTGAATGAAATTGCATACATAAAGAGGTTCACAGTGCCTAGAAGTTTAGAACTCCTGTAACTGGTTGCAGTCGTTATTGTTAAAGGAATAAGCTTTGTTCTGCAGTCCCTGAGGTCCTTTCTAAAGCCCCAACTCTCTAGGCTTCTTCCTGGAGGAAGGATGTCTAGATCCACTAATAGCTGCTTAAGGACCAACATGGAAGTTTCCAGAAGAACATCTCAAAATATCTTGGGAAGTGGTAGCAGAATCTGCTATAAGCACCATTGAACTTGATGATGTGATGAGACACAGCTAAGCTGATTTCACTGGCCCCAAACTATCCCCAAGTAGCCTCGGAAATCAACATTTTGCAACCAGAAGTCCCTTATCCAACAGCCCTCAAGCCTAGGAGTGTGGACTCATAATTGTCGATATATTGTGTGTCATGTTACCTCATAGTTGCCTATCTGTCCATTATCTATCTATCTATCTATCTATCTATCTATCTATCATCCATCCATCCACCCACCCACCCATCCACCCACTCATCCACCCACCCATCCATCCATCCACCCATCCATCCATCCACCCACCCATCCACCCACCCACCCATCCACCCACCCACTCATCCATGTATGTACTCACTCCCCCATACATCCATCCCATTCCCTCCATCTATCCATCCATCCATCCCCCCATCCATTTGTCTATCCTCCATCCATCTACCCATCCATCCACCCACCCACCCATCCCCTCCATCCATTTGTCCATCTATCTATCCATCTAAATATTAGTAACAGGCCAGTGTTGTTGGTGACACTTCAAATTTGGAATGGGGACTAATAATCATTGAGCGACTACTTGGTGTTGGGCCATCCCTATAAGTACCATTGTCTCGTGTAGAGTGAATTGCCTCCCCAAGAGCTATAAGTGACAGTCCTTACAAAACACTAATAGGTAGCATCCGCAGCAGTTTGGAGTTATTTGTGGTTCCCAGAGCTATCACTGTAGCCTGGAGGGTAGTTGAATTGCCTACACAGTACATTCGAGGTCAAGGCAGCCTCAGGCCCTGGTATTGGATTCTACATTGGTCACCGTCTGCTTCACTGGACGGTCAGCTCATTGGTCCCCTCGTGGAGGGAGGTACGCTGGCTCTCCGCCTCACTGGAGGATCACGGGAGGAGAGGAGACAAGTGCTTGCTACCCGCGTTGTCTCTGCACGCCTTGCCCCTCCTCAGCACCCTGACAAGTCGGCCCGCACTCAGAGCAGCCTAGGTGGGCTTCGATGGCTCCCAGATGCGAATGGGCACAGCTGTCAGGCTCCCAGGCGTCTCCGATCCTACGAGCAGTGGGGAACCTGCAGGATTAATTGCTTCTCCGGCTCCCAGCAGGGAGGTGTGTGCAGCGACAGCTCAGCTTGGTTAAGGATGAGCGGACAGGCTTGCAGGTGGCAGGGAGCAGAGGACTCTGTTTTCTGGGCCTACAGGAGCCTATGGGAGCGGAGGAAGGCCCTTGGCAAGTGGGGACGTTCACAGAGGGTCCTGCTTGTTTTCAGGGAGGGGAGAGAGAGTGTGAGGAGCCTTCTTTCCCTACACACTTCCAGACTGGCACAGCTGGAAGGGGAGTCCCAGGAGAGCCGGTGTCGAAGCTCTTGTTCTTTCCTCACCACTCTTCTTCCACAAACACCAAAGCAAATCACACAAAGCCGGGCCCTGTGGAGCTGAGGCTCGTGGAGGAGGGAGATGTCATCAGATGCTGGTTCTAGGAAAGTCAGGTTTTCCAGCTGCAGGATGTGACACAGCATCATGGAGAGCGAGGGGCAGGCTCCAACCTCAGGTGCCCAGGAAGAGTTTTCTTAAAGCACTGACCTTTGTAAGCAGGGTCCAAGGATGACCAAGTGAAGAGTCATTTCAACTGAAAGCCTCAGTTTCCCTATCTTCAAAATGGGAGAGCAGAGGCACCTATATTCCAGGACATTTGTGAAGATGCATGGCGCCTGGGGGTTATCAAGAGGACCCAAGATGTCGTAGCCCTGGCTGTGTGCCCTTGCTGTGGGGCCTGCACAGATCGGAAGGCACAGTGTTGACTTGGTGACTGCTGCCCAGGGGGAGGGGCACACAAAACGCCTGGATGGTGATTGATGCATGCGGAAGAGGACCTGTCAGTGTGTTTGTGTGTGTGTGTGTGTGTGTGTGTGTGTGTGTAAGAGAGAGAGAGAGAGAGAGAGAGAGAGAGAGAGAGAGAGATCATTGCACAAATAAGATGGTGGCCAAGTCACATTCTGAAAGGTAAGCAGAAGTTACAAAAGTAGGCAGGACGGAAGAGAGTTGGGAGTAGAGGGAGCAGCAGGTGCAGAGCGATACGAGTAGAACAAATGTCACCCGTCTTGTTGTTACAGTAGGCACACGGAACAGGTCCCCAGACAAAACAAGCTTTAGCAACACGACCGTGTGACTCCTAACGGCAAAAGCAATCACAGCCACGCTCACAAGCGCGAGAGCCACTGGCATGCTTCGAGAGCTGCTCTTTGCCAGGCGCTGCACGTGGGTCACTTGACGTAGATTCGTTCTGTCCTGGGATACGCTGAGAGACTCCACGCCCTACATTGTGAGGGCTGCTCCCCGAGGGGCGGCGTTGAGAGTACAGCTGGGGAGGAATTTCCCGTGAGACCTCAGAAGGGATGCTCTCAACTACAGCAGAGGTCTAGATGAGTTCATTCATTCTTTCTTTTCCTGCAGGGTCAAATGGGGATGGAATGATCCAGGAGGTAGCTTTTGCTTAGTCTAAGGATGGCTACGCAGAGTTCTAGTAGGGGAGATGGATGCCTTAACCTCTCACCACTCCTTTCCAGTCCCAACAATCTTTCTGTCTCTACTTGCACCCCTCTCTGAAACTATAGCCCGAGACAGCTCCATTCTTCTCCCAAACTAATAGGAAGCAGCAGCTTCCTGTTGGGTCCCCTTGTATTTGCTTTCCATACGCTGTAATTTACCTTCCATCTATCCAGCATCAAGAACCACCGCTGATGTGGAAAAATTGCATGTTTCCCCTCTGCAGCTCTACTCTAGGCTCTTCATAACCACACTGGGTTTCCCATCCCAACCCCTGCTACCTAATGTCCATGAGCCACGGTGCCTTCCTTTCCAATCCTCAACCCTGAGGACTTTTGCACTTTGCTCTGCCCGAACACTCTTCCCCTATATTTGGCAAGGCCAGTTCCTAGTCACCATTCAACTCCCAGCTCAACTATCACTCCAGGGAGCCTTCTCAGACTCCCCAATCCCTCCAACCCTATTGCCTTTTTGGTTGTCCCAGTAGCACTTCTCAGGATGTCTCTGGCATCCTCAGCTACTTGTTGACATGTGTGTGGTCTCTCCCCTACTAAACCTAAGCTCCTTGAGAGCCAAGATTTGGTTCCCTTGTTCACAACTCTCATGTCTCTGGTGCTGAGGAGAGAGTCTGATACATAATTGGTCTTTACAAATATGTGTTGACTCAATGAATACATGTATGGGAGCAGCAGTTGGCTATATGCATAATATCACAAGTCATACTGGAAATTCTTTTCCAATATGCCATCTGCTATTGGATTCCCTCATTTTAGGTACATGAAGGAAGCATGGGTCAGGCTGTCACCACCTTGGTTCTTTCCACTCCCAGTAGCAGTTTTTGCCCTAAAATATTTGTAGGAGTCAAAAATAAACACACTACACTAAGAAAAATTCAAAATTGAGAGCATCTGTTTATCAAAGCACCCCATTAAGAGAGTTTACAAAATAAGAGATAGAGTGGGAGAAGATTTTGAAAATCAATATGCAAGAGTTCTTCAGAAACTTCATGGAAAATGGAGCTAAAAGGTAAGTTTGGTGTAAAACATTGAAATTTACATATAGGAAGGGTCTTTAGAAAAATTGTGAATAATGCAAGTTACAAAGCAATAGTCACAGATCTCAAAACATTTTTTGCACCCATTTCATTCCATAACTTCACTTCCATGGACCTTATTAAGCTTGCTCAGACTGGACAGTCCTTCCCATGTGGACCACATGAGGGTTCCCAGCATCAGTGAGAAAAGGTGTAGAAAAAAAGGCAGAGAGAACAAGCTCTTGCCCAACATGGGTATTAAAAAGATGTGCATGCTCATGGGTACAGTTTCAGGAGTCAACAGAAAAAAATTCAGGGGAAAATCATAAGGCGGTATCATGGCACACGCACACCATAATAGTTAAAATATTTGCAAAGCCAGGACATAGCAAGTGTCAGTGAGGATGTGGGGCAACTGCAACTCTTACACAAATTGCTGATAGGAGAGAAACCAATGCAACTGTTTGGGAAACATGTTTGCTGGCTCTACTAAAGCCAACCTTATGCATATCCTATAACCCAGCATTGCACTTCTTGGTATACATCCAACAGAAATATATACATATGGCCACCCAGGGACCTGTAAAAGGCAGTTTAGAGCAGCTCTCTTTGTAATAGTCCTAAGCAGAACAACCCCAGTGTTCACCAATGGGAGCACAGCTAAATAAATCGTGCTACATTCACACAGTAGAAAAGTAAGGCATGCAAACTGTGAATAGATTTAAAAACCCAGATGAAAGGCACAAGCATAATTTTGAGTATAGGAAGCCAGACACGCAGGAACACATCACGTGTGATTCTATCCACGTCCAGTTCAGAAGCTGGGCTTGCTAATCTAGGTTAGGAGTTAGAGCGTGCTCACCCTGGGACGAGAGTGATTTGGGACTTGGGTCCTGGGGAATAAGGTGGAAACTCTGAACTCTGGGTGTCTTGAGTTCAGTGCTGGTTGGAAGGGTGTGCTTGGTTTGGGAGAGTTCACTGAGTTGTGTACAGAACATCTTTCTCTGTGTTTGTCATATATTCATAGAATTTACTGAAAAATACTTATGGGGTCCTCTGTGTGTGAGCTGAGTTTAAATCAGGGGGTCCATCAGCAGCCAGAGAGGGCAAGTGCTTGCCCCTGGGGTGTGAGTTCTACGTTCTAGGAAAGCCAGGGACCCGCTGGCCCCAGGCGGGAGGCGTCCTAATTCCCTTTCCCTAATCAAACCCACCTGGTGCATTCTCTCCCCATGGCTCCCTTCCCCCTCAAAGGGAAGAGCCCTCCTCGCCATGCACCTCTTTGTGGATTTGTGCTCTGTGCTACCTTTTAAATCCTGGCAAGACCAGGACACACCTCTGCGCCCCCCACCTCCCTCCTCCTGAGAGCTGCGGGGCGGGGAGTGGGGAGCATGAAATATTTAAAGCTTAAATTGAGATCCTGTTAGCGTGGGGTCTCGGAGAACCAGGGTCCGTCAGCCCCAGATCATCCATACATCCATATCTGTTTGCCGGTGTCATTTAGGAACCCCGGCTTTCCAAACCATTGACTGAACCTTTGTGTCAATCCAACACTTTTAGGGTAATTTAACTTAATAATACCTCTGTCGGCACCAGCGCTTGGATCTGAAGGGTGATTACCATGGAAGTTATTTTAGGTTGTTTAATGGAATGTAGTAAATTCTCAATTGACAGGGCAGGTCCCTGGAATGGCTTTTCAAAGTGTTTACCTTTCAAAGCTTTTTCCCCCTTCACTTTACCAAACTCACTTCTTGGAGCCGGCGAAGACTTCATAAATTATTAGCAATTGTTCTCTCCTTCCGTGCTCACATGCATCATTAATTCTTTGTAAAAAGTTCAAACTGTCCAGGGCTTAATTGTTATCACTTGGAGAGCGGCTGGGAAATGGATGCGGGCTCTATTATTTCTGTCAGAAATTTTGACTTATGGCACCCAATCGTTTCACCCATCACTTCCTATTCTCGGCGCCGGAGAGAGGAGAGAGGGGGAGAGGAGGGCAGGAAGAAACAGAAATGCTCTTCTGTGGAACAACAACACAATAATAATACGTGTATTTCTGGAGGGGAAAAGTCAAGGAGCCAGCTGACAAAATAATCGCCCCGATTCCCCAGAGAGTGAGCAGGAGGGCGTCACTGAAGGAGAAATTTGTGTTTCAAAATGTATTGGCTTGAACTGTAATTTTAGTCAACGCTTTGAAGGTTCTGTCATTCCAGCAGTGGAATGTGGGACAGTCTGGAGATTCGCAAGTTCCTGGCGCTGAAATCCCCACGGTGGCGGAGGTTAAGGATACATCCACCCAACAGTCCGACGTTGGGAACCGGTGATACGTGAATCATCAGAATGAGAGCAATGTCGACAAAGAATCAGAAACAGCCGGCGTTAGTGGAGAGCTTACTGTGTGTGGGCGACATCCGGCTCTATCGTCACAGCACTCCAGATGAGGTACTGGTAGGCATATCTTCTTGTAGCTGGGAGAACCAAGGTGCAGAGAGGTTGGATGACCTTGCTCAGAGACACACAGTGGAGTGCAGCTCCGACTCCGCGGCCCCTGTCTGTAGATCCCGAGTGCACTGTCTCCTGGGTCAAGACTGCCTGTTCGTCCTGTCTGGCATCCTGGGGTCAGAGCGTGGAACCGAGAGTGACCACACTGGCCTGAGAGTGGAAGTCCACTGTCGGGCCACCTTCCCGGCCTCTAGTGCTTGTCTGTAGGGTCTATGTAGATGTCCTTTGTCCAATTTTCCATTGGGTTGCTTTCTTGCTGTCGAATTTTGTGAGTTTCTTGTATATTTTGTCAGTCAGCTCCTCATCAACCATACAGAGTTTGCAAATATTTTCTCCCACTGTGGGTTAACTCACCCAGTTGTTTCCTTTGCTATACAGAATTTTTTTTTTTTACTTTGATGCAACCCCGTTTGGTTATTTTTGCTTTTGTTGCCTGTGCTTTTGGGTCACAGCCAAGAAATATTTGCTTAGACCAGTGCCATGGATCACTTTCCTTTATGTTGTTTTCTAGTAGGCTTATAGCTTTAGGATTATGTTTCCAAATTTGGCCCATTTCTAGTTGAAGTTTAGGTATGATGTAACATAAGCATACAATGTCATTCTTCTTCATTGTGTATCCGGTTTCCCCAATACCATTTGTTGAAAAGACTGTCGGTTCTCTGTTGTGTGTTCCTGGCGACTTTGTAGAGGATCAGTTGATCATAAATGTGTGCATCTCTATCCTGTTCCATTGGTCCCTGTGTCTATTTTTTTAAGATTTTATTTATTTATTTGAGAGGTGGAGTTACAGACAGTGAGAGGGAGAGACAGAGAGAAAGGTCTTCCTTCTGTTGGTTGACTCCCCAAATGGTTGTAACAGCCAGAGCTGTGCGGATCCAAAGCCAAGAGCCAGGATCTTCTTCCCAGTCTCCCACGCAGGTTCAGGGGCCCAAGCACTTTGGCCATCTTCCACTGCTTTCCAGGCCACAGCAGAGAGCTGGATTGGAAGAAGAGCAGCCAAGACTAGAAATGGCACCCATATGGGAAGCCAGTGCTGCAGATGGAGGATTACCCTACTGCGCCATGCCCCCCACCCCATCTATTTCTAATACCAGCACCATGTTGTTTTCATTATGATAGCTTTGTGATAGATTTTGACATTAGGCTGTGAAGTGCCTTCAGCTTTGTTGTTTTTTGCTCAATGTTGCTTTGGCTACTTGATGTCTTTTGTGGTTCCATATGAATTTTAGAGTTTTCTTTTATCTATTTCCATTAAAATGACATTGGAGTTTTGATATAAATTGCATTGAATTTATAGATTGCTTTGGGTGGTACAGATATTATAATGACATTAATTCTTCCACTGCGTGAACACAGGATACCTTTCCATTTATTTGTATCATCTGTAATTTCTTTCTGCAAAGTTCTGTATCTGTCAATATACAAATATTTCATCTCCTTGGTTATATTTATTTCTACATATTTTATTTTTGTTTGATGCTATTGTGAGTGGCATTGGATTGTCACTTTCATTTTCAGATAGTTCTTTGCTAGTGAAATAGAATGACATTGACTCTTTTTTTATTAGACAGGTAGAGTTATAGATGTGAGAGAGACAGAGAGACAGAGAGAAAGGTTTTCCTTCTGTTGGTTCACTCTCCAAATGGCCACTATGGCTGGCGCTGCGCCGATCCGAAGCCAGGAGCCAGGTGCTTCTTCCTGGTCTCCCATGCGGGTGCAGGGCCCAGGCACTTGGGCCATCCTCTACTGCCCTCCCAAGCCACAGCAGAGAGCTGGACTGGAAGAGGAGCAACTGGGACTAGAACCGGCGCCATATGGGATGCCGGTGCCGCAGGCAGAGGATTAACCAAGTGAGCCATGGTTCCAGCCCTGCCATTGACTCTTCCATGTTCATTTTGTACCCTGGGACTTTGTGGGATTCCCTTAGAAATTCTAACAATTTTTTGGTACAGTCTATGATTTCCTTTGTGTAGGATGGTGTTGTCTTTTTTTTTCTTTTTGACAGGCAGAGTGGATAGTGAGAGAGAGAGAGACAGAGAGAAAGGTCTTCCTTTTGCCATTGGTTCACCCTCCAATGGCCGCCATGGCTGGTGCGCTGCGGCCGGCGCACTGCACTGATCCGAAGCCAGGAACCAGGTGCTTTTCCTGGTCTCCCATGGGGTGCAGGGCCCAAGTACTTGGGCCATCCTCCACTGCACTCCCTGGCCACAGCAGAGAGCTGGACTGGAAGAGGGGCAACTGGGACAGAATCCGGTGCCCCGACCGGGACTAGAACCCGGTGTGCTGGCGCCACAAGGCGGAGGATTAGCCTAGTGAGCCGTGGTGCCGGCCAGTGTTGTCTGTTAATTAGAGACAATTTTACTTCTCCTTTTCCTATCTGAATGCCTTCTATTTCTTTTTTCTTGTCTCATTGCTCTGACCAGAACTTCCAGCTTTGTTGAATGAAAGTGGTGGGAGTGGGCATCCTTGCCTTGCTGTTGACTTTAGAGGAAACACTTGGCGCTTGTTCATCACTGATGGTCACTTGGGCATTTTACATATGGCCTTGATTGTGTTGAGGACTCATTCCTTCCATGCCTGATTTATTGAAAGGTTCTTTAAAATCATGAAATAATATTGGCCTTTTCCCTGCATTTACTGAGATAGTCCTAGCTTTTGCCCTTCATTCCATCCACACGGTGACTCACACGTACCGATTTGTGCATACGGAACCAAGGACTGACATCTTCTGTGCATTGACTGTGAGATCCATATCTGTGCAAAGGTTTTGTGCTCGTGATGTCACTTGATCTCCACGACCACTCTCCCAGGCAATGAGGAACTCATTCTGCACTTGAGGGGACCGAGCCACTTAGAGTTTACTGATCAGGTTCACGGTCCAGGGCTGGGGTGTGGTGGCTCTGAGTGCAAACTGAGAGGGGAGAGCCTGGGTTTGTCCGCTTCGCTGTGCTGCCACAAAAGTAGACTCATGTCTTTATTTTCTATGTTCTTCCCCAGACACCCAAGGAAGATGTTTGCGAAGACTCTCCTGGTTTGCCCTTTTCTTGTCTTTGGACCTCGGCAGAGATGCAGAGCCATTGTCTGGGTGAGTTGGGTAGGCGAGGAGCCAGCTTTCTCTGGTGATCCTAGTGGGTTGCATCTCTCCCCTTGCTGGTCTTCATGGATCTCTTTTCCCAGTGGGGCAGAGGAGAATGGGGCTTGATGTTACATCAGTCCTTGTGGACTGAGGGTATGGGACGGGTGGGAACAGCCGGACTAGAGTCAAACACAGAGTGTTGAGTTCTGGCTCTACCATGGCCATAACCTCAGGACATCCCCTCCCCTGCCCTGCATGTTGGCTTCCACAGCCGCAGAAACCTGTGCATTGGATGAGTATTTCAGTGGTTTCCATACCATGTCTGTTCTTGAACCTGTGAATGGGATACTCCAACAAAATCAGTTTGAGAAAATCTTATACTTAAGTCAGAAGTGGGAGGGGCTGCCCTGGATGGAGAGGGAGTGGGGGTATTGATCCCACCTCCTCAGCTCCTGCCTGCTCCCAGAGCACTTGCATTGAACACCAATGTTCAATACGGCTCAACTTGAAGAGTTGACCAAATGGTCCCTGGGGTTGTTTTCCCCTCCATCATTGTCTCTTGCCATCATCAACAATTTGGCTCAAGGTTAGAACTTCCCAGTGGAACAAACTGAGCCTGTCTCATGGCCTGGGAATCAGTACAAAGGGAGGTGCACTGCTCTTTATTCCCACCGGCACTGGACTATGGGTCTACGGTTTCCCCCAGGTCACAAACCTGCCTGTGTCTCAGGATCTGTGGTTCACCTCTCAGGTCCCTACACAGCCACCTCTCCAGATGCCTCCCTGCTTGCTTGCTGAGCAAAGAAGTTCTGCCATCAACAAAGGAGAGAATACCTTGGTGCACTCTAGAAAATTCTCTATGTGTTGCTGTCTGGGTGCTGTCACAGGAGGAAAAGCTAGGGTGGTGGCGCCATTGCTCCTGCTCTTACAGAACGCCTACTCTGGTTTCAGTCCATAGGCATGTGTTCATTTTAAAAACGAATGAATTAATGAATGAATGATTGCCTTTAATAACCAGGGCTGGGCCAGGCTGAAGTCAGAAGCCGAGTGTCCCAGGTAGAGGACAGGAGTCAAACACTGGAGCCATCCCCTGCTCCCTCCCAGAGTGCTAAGGTGGGGAGCTAGAACTGGGAGTGGAGCTGAGATAGGATATAGGTACTCATGAAAAACAGTGTTATATAAAAACGAATTCAGGGTTGATTAAAGACCTAACACGGCAAACTAAAGCTTTTTACATCGCCCAACATATTATAGGAGGATATAACCTCAGGACGGACTGTCTATGTTAAACCAGATGCAAAAAAGCACAAGTCCTACAAGAAAAGCTTGATAAAAACGACCAGGCCAAATCTTAAGATGTCTACATCATCAAAGATACCAATTTTCTATTGATAGGCAAGACATGTCCAGGGAGGAAAAAATGTTCACATGATCACAAAGGATTAGCAACAGCATATACATTCTTAATAAGTGGTATACAGGGGCCGGCATTGTGGCACAGTGGGTTAACGCCCTGGCCTGAAGCGCTGGCATCCCATATGGGCGCTGGGTTCGAGTCCCAGCTGCTCCACTTCTGATCCAGCTCTCTGCTAAGGCCTGGGAAAGTAGTAGAAGAAGGCCCAAGTCCTTGGGCCCCTGCACCTGCGTGGGAGACCTGGAAGAAGCTCCTAACTCCTGGCTTCAGATCGGTGCAGCTCCGGCCATTGCGGCCACCTGGGGAGTGAACTAGCGGATGGAAGACCTCTCTCTCTGTCTCTATCTCTCTCTGTAAATCTGTCTTTCAAATATATAAAATAAATCTTTTTAAAAAATGGTATACATAAAGATAAGCAAATAACACCACAGGGGAAATGGTATAAGAAATAAGTGGGTCCCAGGCACTCCCACACGGGATGTGGGCACCCCAAGAGGCACACTGACCCCCGTGCCAAATGTGCACCCTGCCCATGTACTTTTTTTTTTTTTTTGGACAGGCAGAATAGACAGTGAGAGAGAGAGAGAGAGACAGAGAGAAAGGTCTTCCTTTGCCGTTGGTTCACCCCACAATGGCCGCTGAGGCTGGCACACTGTGCTGATCTGAAGCCAGGAGCCAGGTGCTTCTCCTGGTCTCCCATGGGGTGCAGGGCCCAAGCACCTGGGCCATCCTCCACTGCACTCCCGGGCCACAGCAGAGAGCTGGCCTGGAAGAGGGGCAACTGGGACAGAATCTGGCACCCCAATTGGGACTAGAACCCGGTGTGCCGGCACCACAGGCGGAGGATTAGCCTAGTGAGCCGTGACACCGGCCTGCCCATGTACTTTCACAGTTAGTTTTCATTATTGTTATACGTTCATCCCCCTGCCCCCCCCCCCCCCCCCCATTTCACAATAAAGCAGTAAAGACTAATGCGGCACTGTGTTGGAGTCAGTTCCTCTGGCTCCTAAGAATCTATGGTGCGTATCTTTTCTTCACTCGTTCATCAGTGAAGTGAAGTTGATGGCTTGAAAGTGGACATGGCAGGAATAGGCACGCGCTGAATACTGGCCAACACTACAAATTAGGAGGTTTTTTAAAAGTTTTTTTTTCCTAGGAGAGCCTCATGTGAAACACCTACCAGCCCACCACTGGACTAATACAACAAACACTTAGAGACCTATCACCCGGCTTTGGTAAATCTTGACATTTTGCTGTATTTGTTTCAGGCTTTTTATTTTTCTTTGAAGAGCTAACATAGTGAGAGTAGAGTTGGTTCCATCTGTATTACCCTCCCTATCCCGTTCACTTGCTTCCTGTTCCAGGAATATAGTCCCATCCCAAACATGGTGTTTATCGTGTTTTAAAAATATTTTTACTACATATGTGTCCATAAATAATACATGGTATTGTTTTGCATATTCTTAGATTTATATTCATGGTATTATACCATATGTGTCACTCCACAACTTTTATTTTTAAATACATTTTATGTTTCTTAAAAGATTTTACATGTTGATATATGTAATTCTGATTCATTCATTTTAATTTCTATATGGTACACCATTGTACAACTCTATTAACATTAATTTATTCTGCTTCCATTGATGGACATGTAGGCTGCTTCCAATTCTTGTACTCATTTCCTGGTGCACATATGCAGGACTTTTTAGGGTATATAGTTAGAAATCGAATTCCTAGGTGCAAGGATATGCATGTCTTAATCTCTACTGGATATTGCCAAATTGCTCCCCAAAATGATTGTACAAATTTATACTTGCACCGGCAGTAGATGTGAGTTCTTGCCAACAATTGATATTGTCAGATGGTTTAATATTTTCCAATATGATGGGTGTAAAATGATCTCTCTTTGTGGGTTTAATTTGCATTTCCCTGATTACACGTGAGATCCTGCAGCTTTAGAACTGTGCATTGGCCATTTGTGTTTCTCTACTGTGCATTACCTACTTATTTCTTATGCCACTTCCCCCATACAGCCTTGTTTGTTGATCTTTTTGGAAATCAATTTTAAAGACATATACTCTGGCTCCTGGTCCTTGGTGATTATGTGCCGTGAGCATTTTCTCTCCCATGTTGTGTCTTGTGTAGCGAGATTCTAGGGGATACCTTTGTGTACTGATGTGGTCAAATCTTTCTTGCATGACTTCTGCTTTCTGTGTCTGGGTTAGCATGGGTTATAGACTCCTATAATTTACTGGACAATGGGGAAAGTTTTGGTTTTCCCTGTTAGGTCTTTGATCAATCCAGAATTTGTTTTTGTTACTGTGTGCAGGAGGAATGCAACGCGTCTATGCATGCATGCCGTTGTGCCAGCACAGTGTAGCAGTCTGTGCTTCCATCTTGTGTTTCAATGAGATTTTGTAATTTTCAGTGTAGTGGACTTGGCCACTGTTTATCAGACTTATTCCTAGGAAACTGAAATGTTTGAGGTTGTTACAATTTTATCATTTTCTTAAGTTTTATCTTTTTAAAAAAGACTTATTTGAAAGGCAGAGTGTCAGAGATGGAGAGAGAGAGATTGATTTTCCGTCTGCTGGTTCACTACCTAAATTGCCATAATAGCCAGGGCAGGGCTAGTCTGAAGCCAGGAGCCTGGAGCTCTCTCCGAGTCTCCCACACAGGTTGCAGGGGCCCACACAGTACCTGGGCCATCATCTACTGCCATCCCAGGCACATTAGCAGGGAGCTGGATGGGAAACAGAGCAGCTGGGACTTGAACAGACACTTTGATATGAGATGCCAGGGTGACAAGCAGTGGCTTAACTTGCTGTGCCACACCAGTCCCAAATTTTGTTTTCAATTTATTCATTGTTGACATACAGGTGAAAGTTTCCTTTGTACCTTGTATCCAGCAGCATTGCTAAATTGAGATACTAATGATAATAGCTGGTGTTGTCTCTCGGATTTTCTACATACACCATCGTGTCACGAGAGAATAGAGAATTTAGTTCCTCATTCTAAACCCTTAAGCCTTTAATTTCTTGTTATTTCATATTTCTGTGACGTGGGCACCCTATATGTACTGCATAGAATATAATACTTGGTGCTACCAGGCGTTTTTGTGTTTCGTGGGAAAAACATTCCTTATTTAACCATGAGGAATAATGCTCGCTATTTATTAAAATTTTTATCAGATTGAAGAGCCCCAGCATTCCTAATTAAGTTTTCTCATGAGTGTGCATTAAATCTTGTTGGCTGAAATTCTGCGTGTACCGGGGTGATCATCTAATCTTTCTGCCTTTTCTGTTGAAGTGGGAAATTACACTAATTGACGCTCACCACCACACTCCTAGAATAAATATCAGTCGGCCGTAATGTATTACCTTTAATTATTGTTGGATTTCATTTGAAAAAAATTTATTTACTCTGTAGGCAGAAAAGACAGGGAGAGAGGTCTCTTCCACTGGTTTACATTGACAAACGCCCTCTATGGCCAAGGCTGGGCTGGGGACACAGCCAGGAGCTGGGACTGCTGTCCAGGGCTCCCCCACGGGTGGCAGGAACCCAACAACTTGAGCCGTCCTTGCTGCCTCCCAGGGTCTGTGTGGGCAGGAAGCTGGAATCCAACTCATGCATTCTTTTTTTTTTTTTTTTTTTTTTGACAGGCAGAGTGGACAGTGAGAGAGAGAGAGACAGAGAGAAAGGTTTTCCTTTGCCATTGGTTCACCCTCCAATGGCCGCCGCAGCCGGCGCATCGTGCTGATCTGAAGGCAGGAGCCAGGTGCTTCTCCTGGTCTCCCATGGGGTGCAGGGCCCAAGCACTTGGGCCATCTCCACTGCCCTCCTGGACCACAGCAGAGAGCTGGCCTGGAAGAGGGGCAACTGGGACAGAATCTGGCACTCCGACCGGGACTAGAACCTGGGGTGCTGGCGCCGCAGGCGGAGGAGTAGCCTATTGAGCCGCAGTGCTGGCCAACTCATGCATTCTGATATGGGACTTTGGCTCTCAACCATCAGGCCAAACATCTCTTCCCATAATGTGCGCCATTTTGCTGAAGGTTCTTGCTTGTATCTTTGAGAGAGAGGCTGTCCTGTATAACATTTTCTGATTTTGGTATCAGAATTATCCTGGCCTCATGGACCGTATCGGAGAAAGTTTATTCTTTGTGTATTATCTAGAATGTGTGAGACCAGCATGAAGATGGCAAGGGCACCTCATCTCTCTCACAGGTGGAAAGAAGAACTCATGGTGACTCCATCAGGTTTCCAATATAGTTTGAATAACGTGTTTGGTTTCTTTAATAGCTTTTAGACTGTTCAAATTTTTTATTTCTTCCTCTGTTAACTTTGCAAGAGTGATTTTTTTTGAGGAATTTGCCCATTGCAATCCAGGTTGTCAAATTAATTGATTTATGTTGTTCACAGCACATTATTATTACAGACCCTATGCCTGTAGGGTCTCTCTCCTTTTTCCTCCAGGACTGTGGCCAAAAGTTATCACATTTTTAACCTATTTAAACATCAACTGCTGGCATTCTTATTTTTCTTTCCTGTTGGACATTTTCCACTTTACCTCTGCCCTTTATCAGTGCCGTTCTTCTGCCTCTCCTGCCTTTGACTTTGACTTGTCCTAGCTTTTCGAAGGGCAAGAGTAACTCATGAATTGTTTACCTGCTTCTGTTACAGATGAGTACATGGAGGGTTCCCGATCTTCTCTGCCTGCATCTCCCAGGTTTTGACATCTCGTACTTCATTTTTAAAAAATGTTTGCTTATTTGCCTTCATCCACTTGAAGGGAGGAGGGGGATGGAGATAGGGAGGGGGGAGGGGGAGGGAGGAGAGGGAGATGGATCCTCCATCCACTGGTTCACTCCTCAAATGTCGTCAACAGCCAGGCCTGGGCCAAGACCAAAGCTAGAAGCTGACAGCTCCATCCAGGTCTCCTACCTGGGTGGCAGGGACCCAGGGACTTGAGCCACCACCTGCCGCCTCCCAGGGTGCATATCTGCAGGAAGCTGTGTCAGAAGTGGATGAGCCAGGACTTGGAACAAGCATTCCCATGTGGAACGTGGGCCTCCCAGGTACTATCTCTGCTTTTCAGAAACGTTTGGCTTTGCCCTTTGGCCTCCCACGTGGTCATGGAAAGCACCGGAAACAGCTTGTGAGGGAATTTGGTCACCGCAGCCCTACAGTTGCCTAACGCTTGGCTTGTCGGTCAGTGCTACGTTTAGCACACTGGACACCCAGAGTGAATCTGCTTCCCACAACTGCTCTTCCTCCAGATGATGAAATATCCTGAGTAGCAACCACGGAATAATCAGACCTCATCAGCATTTTCTTAATTAGCTCTCTGGTTTTGTAATAAATAATTAATAGGAAGGAATGAACTTTCAACTTCAAAAAGACTACGTGGCTGGTGCCACGGCTCACTAGGCTAATCCTCCGCCTGCGGCGCCAGCACACCAGGTTCTAGTCCCGGTCGGGGCGCCGGATTCTGTCCCAGTTGCCCCTCTTCCAGGCCAGCTCTCTGCTTTGGCCAGGGAGTGCAGTGGAGGATGGCCCAAGTGCTTGGGCCCTGCACCCCATGGGAGACCAGGAGAAGCACCTGGCTCCTGGCTTCGGATCAGCGCGGTGCACCGGCCGCGGCGGCCATTGGAGGGTGAACCAATGGCAAAGGAAGACCTTTCTCTCTCTCTCACTGTCCACTCTGCCTGTCAAAAAAAAAAAAAAAAAGACTACGTAATTCAGTATTTCACGTGTGAATTAAATTCGTAGTTACAATACAAAACCATTGCTTTTTCACAATTAATACTCTATCTCATTGTTTAAAAATTGAACACAGATTCAAAACCCCAAGTGGTCATTTCCTTCCAAGGTTCTGGCCCACTGTGGATTGGTTAAAACTCTACTCTTTGGGGTCTGGCATTGTGGTGCAGTGGGTCAAGCCTCAGCCTGCCACTTCCTGTCCCGGCTGCTCCACTTCTGTTCCCTAATAATGGTCTGGGAAAAGCAGCGGAAGATGGCCCACGTGCTTGGGGCCCTGCCACCCTCGTGGGTGACCCAGATGAGGCTCCTGGCTGGCCATTACAACCACCTGCAGAATGAACCAGTGGATGGAAGATCTCTCCCTCCCCCTCTGTAACTCTGCCTTTCAGAATAAATAAATCTTTTAAAAAACCTCCTCTTTCAAGGCAGCATGAGATGGGGGTACAAACTGTGGTCCAAAGAATCTCAAGTGGTTAAAGTATGCTGGACTTAATTCTGAATGAATGTCTTTACCTAAGTCTGCCTGTAGCCAAGAGATCTTCAGAAAGTTCATGGAAAATGCGTTTTATAAAAAGCCGCTTATGCACCAGTATAAACTTCTCTTCTTTTTTTAAAAAAAATATGTATTTATTTACTGGAAAGTCAAAGTTACACAGAGAGAGGAGAGAGAGAGAGAGGGAGAGAGGTCTCCCATCTGCTGGTTCACACCCCAGTTGGCCACAATGACTGGAACTGAGCCAATCTGAAGCCAGGAGCCAGGAGCTTCTTCCGGGTCTCTCATGTGGGTGCAGGGGCTCAAGGACTTGGGCCATCTTCTACTGCTTTCCCAGGCCATAGCAGACAACTGGATAGGAAGTGGAACAGCCAGGACTTGAACCGGTGCCCATATGGAATGTCGGCACTGCATGTGGTGGCTTTACCTGCTACGCCACAGTGCCGGCCCCTAAATTTATCTTCTAATTCCATTTCTCCAGGTCCTTTTTGATGACCCTTCCCATAACTGAGGGTTTTCTGAATTTGTTTCCATGGAGAATCCACTGTTTATTAAAGGTAATTAAGGAAAATGTGTTAATTTGAAATTTATGTCTATCATTGAACCTGAACCATAACCACAGCAACTGTTTTGAATTTAGGCCAAAAAAAAATTGTAATTTGCAGGAATGTTTTGTTCCTGAGCTACTTTAGAATTTCTAAATTCAGGGTGATCGTTAAAAAAGCACTGAATTCCAGTTTTGTCATTGTTGCTACATTTTCCATTGTTTGTGCAGCGACTGGGTCAGACCACTCCTGCTGCTCAGCCTGGCCCTCCGTCCGCGCCTCCCCAGACTCAGCCTGAGCCCCACACCAATAATCTTCCCAGGATAACATGCGGTGCCTGATGGTGCATCCACTCCTGAGTGGTTCTCCTTTCTCTGGAGTTGTAATCCATATGCTATTCCCTTTGCTTCCATAGTTTCACGTCCTTTTTAAACATAATTTTGTAATTCCTCCATTTTTTCCTCTTTGTCAGCACAAACTTAGAGTCTTATTGTGAACTATTATATCCTAGTTGGAAACAGAAGTCACTGTTGGGTTTTGAATAATGATGTTATATTTTGGAATCTTACTGAGAAATGTATTAGTCCTAAAAGTTGATCAGTTCTTTTTTTCAAAAAGATTTTATTAATTTGAGAGAGAGAGAGAGTTACAGACAGTGAGAGAGAGGGAGACAGAGAGAGAGAGAGATCTTCCTTCCACTGGTTCAGTCCCCAGATGGCCGCAATGGCTGGATCTGCACCGATCCAAAGCCAGGAGCCAGAAGCTTCTTCTGGGTCTCCCACACAGGTGCAGGTGCCCAAGGACTTGGGCCATCTTCTACTACTTTCCCAGGCCATAGCAGAGAGCTGGATTAGAAGTGGAACAGCTAGTACTAGAACTGGCATCCATATGGGATGCCAGCGCTTCAGGCGGAGGATTAGCCAACTGAGCCACAGAGCCATCCCCATCTATCAATTTGTATGAAAAGTTCCCTTCACATTCTATTTCATTGATTATGTAAATCATCAATAAGGAAATAAGTTCTGAAAAAAATTCAGAATATATTTGGCTAGCTGTATTAATGTCTCTTCTGATGTGGTGTATTACATGAAAACTTTTTCCTACGTGGAACCATCCTTGCACTCCTTCTGATATACCCTGTTGTCTCATAATGTATTTTTAAAAGATATTATTGACTGAATTTCTAGTCCACCATTTCATATTTTTTCTATAGATATCTCTAGTTGTGCTATTCCTAATGGATTTTGGTATAAAGATTTTTCTAGACTTGAATGAATTTAGGCTGTGTCTCATCTTTCTGGATTTATCTGCTCCTTAAAGGTTTGGTACATAGCTTTGTAAAATTATCAGCTCATCAGGAATGGGATGGAACAATCAAGAAGGGGATAATATAGATCTGATGCAATTTTCAATGGATTGTGGAATATTCAGTTTAATTTTTTTGTCTGGGGTATGTTTTATTCTAATTGTTAATATGCCTGTGTCCCACTTCAGAGTACCAGGTTCAAGTTCCAGATCTGGCTCTTGACTCTTTCTTTCTGCCAATGCAGACCCTGGGAGGAAGCAGGTGATAAATGGAGTAGCTGGGTCCCCATCACCCACGTGGGACACCTGAACTGCATCCTCAGCTCCCAGCTCAGCCCCAGCTCAGCCCCAGCGGCTGCAGGAATCTGGGGAGTGAACCAGTGGATGGGAGTACGCTTCTCTCTCTCTCTCTCTCTCTCTCTCTCTCTCAAACTAGTTACAATACAAGTTTTTCTTCTTGTGCCATCATGGTAATTTCATTTTTTCATATTATCCATTGTATTTAAGCTTCAAATGCCCTGGTAGCAGGCTACTGGCACCAATAATACTTTGCACTGATAGCAATACTTTGTAAGAACTCTACAGTTTCTCTGGTTTAGAAACTCACCCTACTGTTTGTCCTTCTCTCCTCCCACTCTCTTCTTTCCCCATTGTTTTTATTTATTTATTTATTTATTTTTTATTGACAGGCATAGTGGACAGTGAGAGAGAGAGACAGAGAGAAAGGTCTTCCTTTGCCGTTGGTTCACCCTCCAATGGCCGCCGCGGCCGGCGCACCGCGCTGATCTGATGGCAGGAGTCAGGTGCTTCTCCTGGTCTCCCATGGGGTGCAGTGCCCAAGGACTTGGGCCATCCTCCACTGCACTCCCTGGCCACAGCAGAGAGCTGGCCTGGAAGAGGGGCAACCGGGACAGAATCCGGCACCCTGACCAGGACTAGAACCCGGTGTGCCAGCGCCGCAAGGCGGAGGATTAGCCTAGTGAGCTGCAGCGCCGGCCTCCCACTGTTCTTCTTTAATGAGACTTGCTAGAAGCTTTCTATGTTTATTAATTCATGTAAAATCGCGTTCTGTGCTCATTGTGCTTCTCTGCTGTTCCCGGGTCTCAGGGTCCAAGCTCCGGCAATTGTTCTGCTGGCAGTGAGATCTAAGGAGGAGAGATTTTGCCTAGGGGGACAAAATTATCTTGGGCAGTGATTGCTTGGCATTGCTAATTCCTTAAGGCCAGAAACAGGGCTTTATTTCTCCTTTTATCTTCAGGACCCAGTGCAGTGCATCACCCATGGAAGAAAGCCCATTGTGCTTAGCAAGTGAGTAAACGGCATAGGAGCAATGGGAATGCCAGACACGAGTAAAAGCCTTCCTACCTGGGTGATATCCAGCCCCCAGTGCTGTCCTCGGCACCTCTCCAGCAACTAGATTGGACTTCAGCAGGGATGGAGGGATTCAGTCTTGTCTGGACCGTTTTTATGGATCAAGTCTCCTCCAAATGGCTCCGTCCATTGTGGTTTTGACCCTAAATATAGGTCTTTGCATAGCAATGCTACTTGTTGGACAGGAAAGACTATATCAGGAAGACTTTCTAAAATAGATGGATACAAATCAGTTTGATTTATGTCAAGCCAACCAACTGAACCCAGCAAAATTTGCTCAACCCAACTCGAACCACATCAACTCAACTGAAGTAGCATATATAAACCAATTCGGCCCAACCTCTCCAGCAATGCAACCCAATTCAATCTAATCTTATTTAGTAAAAACCAACCTAATCCAACAAATTACAGCTCAACAAAATACGGTGCAGATAACCTATGTCAATCCAATACAAATCAGCCAAAGTCAGCACAATTCCCAGCAACAGATATTCCAACGATGCAATGAAATTCAGCCTAATGTAATGTAATGCGATCAGCTGGTTTTCAACAACTGTTTAAGGAAGGTGGAACTCTTGGGACACTATATCCCAATAGTGTCTACAGAATGTCTATTTTTTGCACTATATTTTAAGGAACTCTTGAAATCCTAGTGTCTTCACACCTCAACGTCAGTATGAAGTTTTGGGAACTCAGAAAGTAGAACCCTCTCCCCATCCACTTCCTTCCTCTGTCTGGCCCCTGAGTCCTCACCATGCTTTATCTGATTTTGCAGAGACGCTGGTCTCATCAGTGTTAGACAGCGTGAGCGCAGGGGCAAGGACATGTCTGGTGCCTTTGTCTGCTCTCTGTCCCTTTAGAAGGCCATTAAGGAGGGAGACTTAGATGTCAGTGACTTGGAGAAGAGACTGCAGGGGCTTCTTCAGCTTGGGCCCTTTGGGGACCTGGTTGAGATCAAAGCGCATCAGGTCTGAGAGAGAGAGAGCTTGGCCTTGGCAGTCAGCAAGTGCAACCCTCGGACAAGCCTTCGGTTTTCCCGAGCTCCATGTCCTTTTTCAGACAGGGATGAATGAGGTCAACTCTAGGGACATTTGGAAGATGAACATTAGGTTGATACAGAAAAAGCACCTGACACTGACAGATGATTTTTATAGAAAGCTTTTATGTAATAAATATAAATTTCATAAGTATAACTTTTGGATTATAGCAGTTCTTCTCCCTATACCCGGCATCCCACCCCCAAACCATCCCACCATCTACTCCCTCTCCCATCCCATTCTTAAGATTCATTTTTAATTATCTTTATATACAGAAGACCAACTCTATACTAAGTAAGGATTTCAACAGTTTGCACCCACACAGACACACGAAGTATAAAGTACTGTTTGAAGACAAGTTTTACTGTTAATTTGCATAGTACAATTCATTAAGTACAGAAGTCCTACATGGGGAGTAAGTGCACAGTGACTCCTGTTGTTGATTTAACAATTGACACTCTTATTTATGATGCCAGTAATCACCCGAGGCTCTTGTCATGAGCTGCCAAGGCTATGGAAGCCTCTTGAGTCCACAAACTCCAAAATTATTTAGACAGGGCCATAATCGAAGTGGAAGTTCTCTCCTCCATTCAGAGAAAGGTACCTCCTTCTTTGATGGCCTTTTCTTTCCACTGGGATCTCACTCACAGAGATCTTTCATTTAGGTCATTTTTTGCTACAGTGTCTTGGCTTTCCATGCCTGAAATGCTCTCATGGGCTTTTTAGCCAGATCTGAATGCCTTAAGGGCTGATTCTGAGGCCAGAGTGCTATTTAAGGCATTTGTCATTCTATGAGTCTGCTGTGTCTGACAGATGATTGAGGCTTAGGAAATACCTGCTCATCTTAGTCCACTCTCTGAGGCTATAACAGAACACCAGAAGCTGGATTCTTTACAATGGAAAGAGACTTAACCTGGCTCATGGTTCCACAGGCTGGGGAGTCCAAGAGCAAGATGAGGGCATCAGCTTGGCCCCTGGTGAGGCCTTGAGCTGCTTCAACTCATGGTGGAAATCAGAATGATGGAAATCATGATGGAAATCAGGTGCAGAAGGGACAATGGCTGAGGGGTAGACTGGCTTTATGACAACCCACTCTCTAGGTCACGGACCTGGTCCCCAGTCCCACAGGAAGGCAGAACTCAGGAGAAGAAGGCATTAATCCATCCATAAATTTTCCACCAAGCACCTCTTCATGGTGGGAGCCAAATTCCAGTATGACATTTGGATAGGAGAAGCCATGTTCACTACTGTAGCTTCCCACTTTGTAACGTGGGGACAACAGCCTCTATGGAGCTCTCCTGAATCCTTTGTGCAATAACACTCGCTGTGGGCACAATTTCACTGTCACCATTATTAAATAGCTACTGCTTGTGTTTTAGTGTGATTCCTTAATTCAAATAAGCCCGGGGAGCAGGTGGAAATAAGAATGTGTTGAATAGTTAGGGGTCAATGCGTGGTGATAACCAGCACAGGCTGGCCATCCATCTGTTGGTCAGGCTTGGTGGGTACAGAGGTAACAGCAATGCAATCCTTACTCCCAAGGAACTTTCAGTGGAGTGGAGAAGCCGAAGCAGAGACAAGGTTGAATGGAGCTAACTCTGCCCTCAGAAGCTGGGCTGTGGGCTGTCTGGCATCAAGGTTGGTACTCTGGGTCACCCCTTGCTCATTCTCTTCTCTTTCTTTCTTTCTTTCTTGACATTGGTTCACCCTCCAATGGCTGCTGCAGCCAGCGCGCTGCGGCCGGCACACCGTGCTGATCCGATGGCAGGAGCCAGGTGCTTATCCTGGTCTCCATGGGGTGCAGGGCCCAAACACTTGGGCCATCCTCCACTGCAGTCCCTGGCCACAGCAGAGAGCTGGCCTGGAAGAGGAGCAGCCGGGACAGAATCCGGCACCCCGACCGGGACTAGAACCCGGTGTGCCGGCGCCGCAAGGCGGAGGATTAACCTAGTGAGCCGCGGCGCCGGCCTCCTCTTTCTTTCTTTCTTTCTTTCTTTCTTTCTTTCTTTCTTTCTTTCTTTCTTTCTTTCATTTATTTGAAAGTCAGAGTTACACAGAAAGAGAAAGAGAGGCAGAAAGAGAGAGGTCTTCCACCCACTGGTTCACTCCCGAATTGGCCGCAACGGTTGGAGCTGGGCCATTCTGGAGCCAGGAGCCAGGAGCTTCCTCTGGTTCTTTCCATGCAGGTGCAGGGGCCCAAGCACTTGGGCCATCTTCCACTGCTTTGCCAGGCCATAGCAGAGAGCTGGATCAGAAGTGGAGCAGCCTGGTCTCGAACTGGCGCCTCGCTGGTCTCTCTTTGGCTTCCAGTCTCGCTGTGTGACTGATTCCCCCTTGCACTCATACCTGCCATGAGGCCCTCACTGGAGCAGGTGCCACACCCTTGAACCCCCAGAACTGTGAGCTAAACGAACCTCTTTTCTTTACAAAGTGCCGATCCTCAGCTGTTTTGTTAGAGTAATAGAACACAGAGTAATACAACCCTCCACTTGAGTCACAGAGAATACATTTGTCTGGTTCCATGTTTCGCTGCGACAGGCACACATTCCGTCCTCTGAGCTCCTGGACAGGGCCCTGTGGCTGTCATTCACACAAATGGCCCCACGAAACAGTTGGGTCATTACCGCCTCTCCAGGCACGAGGCTGCCCCTGGCTTGAATAGAAGTTAAGGTCCTCAGAGTGGGAATCACATCTCAGTTGTGTTTCTGAACTGGGCCCATCAGAACAGCAGGCTCCAAGGTCAAGGTCAAGGGCCTCTGCCACCCAGGAACCAGGCCTGAATCCTTCTTCATTACAATCTGGCTGGGAGCTCGGCATTATAAATGACGCCGTGCCGACAGCCAGATGGACAGCGCACCTGCTGGGTGGGGCTTCATCTGCCCCAGTAGAGACAGCCCTGCAAATAGACTGAGGGATGAAGGAGGACCCACGGGGTCATCGCGTCCTCTTGCTGCCCACGCCGGGCACTGCCCTCTGTAACTCAGGAAGACGCCTTCCTGCCTTCTTCCTCCTCAGTCTCCGTGGAGAAGGGGAATTCTCCACCAGACACTGCGCCTGGCAAGTGCCGTGTGGGAATGTTCTGAGTTCCAATCCTGGTTGTGAACTCAGGGGAGAGACTGAGACTCCCTGGGGCTTGGTTCCCTCGCCACTGAAGTGGAAGATGAGACCAGCAGCAGGTTCAAGTAGCTGATATGGGTTTTAAATAAAACTAAGGATCAAGGGCTGGTGCTATGGCGTAGTGGGTAAGGCCATCGCCTGCGATGCCGGGATCCCATATGGGCGCTGGTTCGAGACCCAGCTGCTCCACTTCCAATCCAGCTCCTTGCTGATGGCCTGGGAAGACAGTGGAAGATAGCCCAAGTGCTTGGGCCCCTGCACCGACATGGGAGACCTGGAAGAAGCTCCTGGCTCCTGGCTTCAGTCTGGCCCAGTCTGGCCATTGCAGCCATCTGGGGAGTGAAACAGCGGATGGAAGATCTCTCTCTCTCTCTCTCTCTCTCTCTCTCTCTCTCTCTCTCTCTCCCTCCCTCCATCTCTGTAACTCTGACTTTCAAATAAATAAATCTTAAAGAAAAAAAAGGATGGCAGGAAATGTTCTGGGAACAGCTGTGTGATTTGGAGAGGTACTGGGTCAGCAAAAACGGTCACTCAGCCTTGCCTTGGTGGCCTTGGGATGGTGAGCCTTGTCCATCGTTCAGGGCAGGTGCAGCTTGGGCTCCAGGGGCTGGGAAAGAGCCTCTGAAGAGTCACCCTGTAGCAGCGTCCCCAGTTCCCAGGCCCTCGCGGGGAGGCGGAGTCACAGTCACACTGCAGGCCTCCAGCAGTGGTTTCCTTGGCACTGGGTGGAGGGAGGATACCCTGGGAGGAGCTTTTGAAAACAGCCAGGCCAGCAATTCTCCCAGGATGGCGCAGGGCACCGAGGTGCTCCCCCGCGGCTGTGCCGACTGCCACCATGTCCAGCCTGGGCCGCTGTCCTGCCGTCTGCACCTGCAGCCTCCATCTCCACTCAAAACAGATGTGTGCTGCACTCCAGGACAGTGTGCCGACTGCCGCTGCCGGCGTCTGAGCCTTGGCTTACCCGCAGGCGGTGAGGGCTGCGTGGAAGCGGCTGCGCTGCCTCCTCCCGCCGCAGCTCCCGGCTGGCGGCACGGTCAAGGCCGCCCCCGCTGACCACCAGCGCTGACCGCCGGCGCTGACCGCCCACGCGTGTTTTTTCCCACGGTGGCGCTCCAGTTGCTCAACCCCAGAGCATTCCGGACTGCTCGAGACCCGTGCTCCAACCATGGCCTTTGCTGCCACTGGAACCCCGCGCGTGTGCCCCTACTGTGATCTACCTGTTAGAGATTCCAACGGAACACACACACAGGTGAGCGTGTGTCAGCAACTTCAGCCGGTGTCCCTGTTCAAACAGTGCTAGGCGGATGCTTCACAAAGGGGTGTGGCTTAGTGCATCAGGAAGGGCTTCTCTGAGGACCTGGCAGCCAGGTGCGTGCAAAGGTCCTGGGGTGGACTGGTGGTGTCCGCGGACCATAGAGCCTGCTGTGTCCAACGGAGTCCCTGTTGTTGTGTCTTTATTATTTTTGAAATTTTTTTATTTATTTGAAAGAGCTACAGAGAGAGGTAGAGACAGATAGAGAGATCTTCCATCCGCTAGTTCACTCCCCAGATAGCCGCAACGGCCGGAGCTGCGCCAATCCGAAGCCAGGAGCCAGGAGCTTCCTCTGGGTCTCCCACATGGGAGCAGGGGCCCAAGGACTTGGACCATCTTCTCCTGCTTTCCCAGGTCATAGCAGAGAGCTGGATCAGAAGTGGAGCAGCCGGGACTAGAACTGGCGCCCATATGGGATGTGGGTGCGTCAGGACAGGGCTTTAACCCACTCTGCCACAGCGCTGGCCCCAGTGTTGTGTCTTTCTTATTAACAGCACCCTCCTTCTCTCTCCAAGGTGGCCTGGTTTGGAGGAGAAAGTTACCCTAGGATTGTGGCCTAGGGGAGAAGAAAGAGAAATTGCTATGGAGAGAGAAAGGCGGAGGCTGGAAGGAGGGAGCAGAGGCGGCCACGTGGGCGTTGAAGGCCGGGAAAGGATCCACTTTCTTTCTATTTTGTTTAAAAAGATTTATTATTCATTTGAGAGAGAGACTGACTTTCCCAAATGGCCACAACAGGCAGCACTGGGCCAGTCCAAAGTCAGGAGCCTGGAACTCCATCCGGGTCTCCCACGCAGGGCCCAGTGACTTGGGCCATCCCCCGCTGCCTTCCCAGGTGCATTAGCTGGGAGCTGGATCCGAGGTGGAGCTCCAGCACTCCTGTAGAGGCATCCCAGGTCGCAGCTTAATTCTCTCACCTTGCGTATTGAGAGGCGTGGTCCTGATTTCGGGATCTCTTCTCCTCCTTGACCGTGAACTTCAGGAGGGGCAACGGAAACCTCCCTCGCACCTCGCCGCGTTCTCTCCCTCCTGCTTGCTGAATGTTGGGGAAAGCGAAATCTGTGCAGCCAGGGCAGAGCTCCCGCCAGCGTGGGTAGAGCAGAACTGAGCCCTCCCCCAGCCCCATGCCAGCCTGGAACCTCCTGCAGGAGCAACCAACTTCCATTGCGTCTGAAGCCTTCTAACAGGCTTGGAAACGCTGCAGGAAAAATGCTGGCTACTGGGCACGGCACTCACAGGGTGCGTCCAGCTCTGTGGACCTGCTACACGCCATGTAACTCTTAGGGTGTTTTATAGAAAAGCAAACGAAGAATCAGAGAGGTAAAGGGACTTGCCCAAGGCCGCACAGCAGAGGGATGGAGAACCTGGGATTTGAGCCCAGCCATGTTGGACTCCAAAGCCAACGCTCCTCCCACTGCAGCCCTGGGCTCACCAGCCCTTGAGGTTTTTCTCCATCAGCCGGAGCAGAGTCTGCCTAGCCCTCGGCCCCAGGGTTCCAGTGGGCACTGCCCCGCCAGCCAGAGCTTTGCTGTGGCTGGGGTAGGAGGCGGGTGGAGAGCTGGGGCGACTGCACCTCCAGCCCCTGCTCCTCTCTCAGCAGCAGGCACGGGTCTCAGGCAGGAGGCGGTTGTATTTCTTCCCCCTGCCTGCAGTTTGGCAGCTTCCTCCCAGAGCAATGCTCTTACATTCATTTAAAAGTCTAAGCAGGGATAGCACAAATTATTAGCGTTTGAAATATTTATAAAGTCTCTTGTTTGCCAGGGCATAGGAGGCGAGAGACCACAAATAAAAGGCAGTGCGGATGTGCCAGGCACACAGAGATGAAGAGGAGGAGACGGGACGATGCTGCCCGCCGCCGCCGCCTGCCTCCGGTGGGGGGGGGGGGGTGTCTGCCAGTCACATGCGCTGTCACCCTGCTCCTGCCCAAACCCACGTCTCCTCCACCGCTCCCTGCACAGCCCCAGCCTCATGACGCTCCCGCCCAATGCCCAAATTGAAGGCTTTAAGCAGTCACAGACCGGGGCAGGTGTTTGGGGCAGTGGTTAAGATGCCCCCTGGGCTGCAGTGTCTCATTTCCAAGTGCTTACATTCACATCCTGGCTCCGCTCCTCATTCCAGCTGCCCTGGGAGGCGGCAGTGCTGGTTCAGGTACATGCGTCCCTGCCGCCTACCTGGAAAAACCCGGATGGAGTTCCAGGCTCCTGGCTTGAGCTTGGCTCAGTCCCGTCTGTCATGGCCATTTGCGAAGTGAGGATGGAAGATTTCTTTCTCTCTGTCTCTCTGCCTTTCATATAAATAAATAAATAATTTTTTTAAAGGATGAGAACCAAGATCTTCTGATTCCAGGCCACACCTCCCATGCTCAAACCCTGATTCTGCCACTTCAAGGCAGAAACCAACGATGCAGGATGGGAATATTGTGTTCCTGACCGGGGAGTCATATAGATGCTTGGAGCTTCTATTCTCTGTGTGTGTGAGACGGTGGGTGCCGTCAATTAGATCAACAAATGAGAGAACCATAGATTATATGTTTATTTATTGTTTTTCTTTTTTAAAGATTTATTTATTTTATTTGAAAGAGTTACAGAGAAGCAGAGGTAGAGAGAGAGGGTGGGGGTCTTCCATCTGCTGGTTCACTCCCCAAATGGCCACAGTGACCATGGTTGGGACAGACTGAAGCCAGGAGCCAGGAGCTTCTTCCAGGTCCCCCACGTGGGTGCAGGGGCCCAAGGACTTGGGCCATCTTCTACTGCTTTCCCAGGTGGATTAGCAGGGAGTTGGATTGGAAGTGGAGCCGCCAGACTCCAACCGGCAGCCGTATGAGATGCCAGCACTGCAGAGGCAGGTTTACTGGCTAAGTCACCGCGCTGGCCCCAGATGATACATTTATAAAGGAAACCAACAGGGTGTTCAATGGAGAGGATCTGATGAAGAGGGGGGACTTTTAAAAGTATTATATTTCTGGGCCGGCACCATGGCTCACTTGGTTAATCCTCCGCCTGCGGTGCCGGCATCCCATATGGGCGCTGGGTTCTGGTCCTGGTTGCTCCTCTTCCAGTCCAGCTCTCTGCTGTGGCCCAGGAGGGTGGTGGAGGATGGCCCAAGTGTTTGGGCCCCTGCACCCGTGTGGGAGACCGAGAAGAGGCTCCTGGTTCCTGGCTTCGGATCGGCGCCACACCGGCCGTGGTGGCCATTGGGGAGTGAACCAATAGAAGGAAGACATTTCTCTCTGTCTCTCTCTCACTGTCTATAACTCTACCTGTCAAATAAAAAAAAAGTATTATTTTTATTTGAGAAGAGAGAGAGAGAGAGAGAGAGACAGAGTTCTGGGATGCAAGCATCCCACTAGCATCTCAACTTGGAGGCCAAATGCTCACCTGTAGAAATCCACACGTAACCGGCTATATTTACAGGGTTCTGTGTGATATTTGACGCACGTATACGAGGTATCCTTAGCAAACCAGGGTAATTTGCGTCTCCATCTTCTCAAACCTTGGACTTTTTTGTGTGCTGAGAATCCTTGAACTCTTCTAGGTACTTTGAAAAAACATTTCAATGTCTTGTTGCGTTTATCAGTGCACAAGCAACATGGGAACTGACTCCTACCCGGCTGTGTTCTAACCAATCGCCACCTCTCTCCCTGGCGTGAGGGGTAGGTGACAGGTGGACACAGAGGGAATTTGGCTGTCCCCACCTGATGGATGAGGAAGGAGAGTGGCTTGCTCGGGCTCATTCTGCAGGAAGGTGGTGTCTTTGCCGGCCCCACGTCTGTCTGTCCTCAGCTCTGGTTCATTCTTTGGGCCGGCACACGTGGAGTCTGCTCTTCCTTCTCCCCCTGTATGTCATTTTAGGGTTTGGAGATGGTGATCCTGAGCCTCCTGCATCCTTGGTCACTACTTCCTGGGCGTGTGCTGGCCCTGGCATGAGTGAGCAGTGATGCACGGCTTTGGGCCAGTAGCACCTCGGCAGCCATCAGGGGCAGCAGAGTCCAGAGGCTCTAGGGACAGCAAGACCTGACCTGGTCCATCCCTTGCTCCCCGTGGAACCTTGGACAGTGACCTCACCTCGCTGAGTGTCCCTGTCTTTTCTGTCCCAGCCAACACCCTTCCCCTCTGCCCATGGGCGTGGCGTGCCCATGAAATAGGCTATCGCTCGTGTAAGACTTGGCACAGACTGAACACTGCTGTCACTCTCTGCAGGGACCGCCTCTGTGGCCAGATGCTCCGATCACCTGTCGGGGCTCCAGTGGGCAAGGAGAGACCCTCAGCTCCGGCCCCCGAGGCCCTCGGCCCCCCGAGTGACCCTGATCCAGGGCCGGGAGCGGGAAGGGGAGACTAGTTTCTGACTCTCGGTCAGGACTGCCAAACCCAATTAGGGGATCAGACGGGCGGCAGCCCCCAGCCCCCACCCCAGCCCATGTGGCGGCTGACCGAGGGGCCGGCTCGCTCTGACCTTAAACCCGAACGCTCCTGCCCACATCTGCGGCTAAATAAACCAAGTAAATCATGCTGGCAGATAGATAATTAAATAATTATCAGGCACTTAGTAGCAAGGAGTGGGTGTTCGGAATTACCATATTCGACAGTGTCTTTGAGAACTAATTGTTGCATTACATCAGACTTACTCATTCATTATTCTTGTCATTTCGGGTGATAATTTGCACTTTAGGAGACAGCGACAATTTTAGCAGGCAATTAGAGACGTGTCAGGCCTGGCCCCTTGAGTTACTGTCACAATTATTGCCTTTTTTCCAGTGTCCTCATTTGCAGCCATGTATTTAAGGGGATTTGGGTAATTCTGGGCCTGGGCAAAACAACCAACCCACAGGACGGCGGCAGAGTGGGGACATGGCAGCCGCCGCTCTCAGGACAAGAAGGGGACGCGGCTTCCGGGAAGCCCAGGCACAGGGCTGGGGCCGGCTCGAGCAGAGCGGAGCGCAGCTTCCCCTTGGGCTGATGACGGACGTCACATCCAGGCCTGGAAAACGCGGGTCCTCCCTCCCGAGGAGCCCTCGACGCCGTGCGCGGCTCTCCTGGCTCCTTGTCGCTGCTCACCTGCGTCTGTGTCGTGGGCTGTGCCTAGGTCCCCGGAGGCAGCAGGGAGGAGAGCCAGAGAAGAGGGGAGGGAAGCTGCACGGTTCTGTTTCTTTATTTGAAAGGCACGGAGGAGACAGAAGGCGGGAGACGGAGAGAGCTCTTTCATCCACGGGCTCACTCCTTGGAGGCCCACAACAGCCAGGGCTGAGCCAGGATGAAGCCAAGAGCTGAGAACTCCAGGCAGGTCTCCCACATGGGTGGCAGGGGCCCAGCTACCCCGGCCATCGGCTGCTGCCTCCCAGGCTGGGATCAGAAACAGAGCCCGGACTTGAATGAACCCTGCCTGTCTACACTCTGCCAATACAGGGCGCCGGCGTCCCAAGTGGCGGCTTCACCTGTTGTAATTGTGTTTTATGGTACTCGGACCTCGAGGGCCTGCCCCTCCCTCCCTGGGTGAGTGGATTCCTGGCAACACAAGCTGCTTGCCTTCTGAGCGAGCCTGTGGCAGGCCAACCACCCAGTCCCCAGTCCCTTCCCTCTTGACAGGCATCTGCAATCCAGGATGCTACCCCTCTGCCCTCAGTCACCCCAGGGCCTGGCACCAGACAACTGAGGACAGTCCCCATAGCCCAGACCATGGCCATCACTCAAGCTGCCAATCCCACGTCTGTCCACCCTGTTGCACCTGTTGCTTCTGACAAGAGCTGCGGCAAAGGCTCTAGGCACACTCTCCCCCGAGCCCTTCTGCCTCCTGACCAACCCCAATGCGTCTCCTGCGGCCCAGCCTGGCGAGGTGGGACCCCTGCTCCGGGAGCCATGTGGCACTGACTCTCTTGCCGATGGAGGTTGTCCCCTGAACTGTGGGCCTCGCTGGACCTGAGCAGAAACAAAATCTGGGCTCAGAATACAGGAGAGGGAGGGAGGGAGAGAGAAGAGGGAGAAGGGGAGAGGAGAAAGAAGTTTGAAAGAAGGAGAGGACTGAAGAAAACAGAGGGGGAGAAAGACTAGATGAGAGAGAGTGAGAGAGAGAGAAAGAGAGAGAGAGATGGGGGAAGAGAGGAAAGAGCAGAGGAAGAAGGGAGAAAGAGAGACAAAGGTGGGGACCAGAGAGGGAAGTAGAAGAGAGTGGAAGAAGGGAGACCGGACCTGGCAGTTACGTCAAAGCCATCACCTCTTGCCCTGCTTGGTGGGTTCATTTTTGTGCGGCCCAGCGTGTGGGTTCATGGTCGGCCCTGCGCCACCGGAGCAGCCGCGTCAGGGCGCAGAGAGCCAGAGCGGTCCCCACAGAGGCGTTAACCCTGAAACGGGCTCCCAGCGCAGGACGCCCGCCCCCGGGAGAGACAGCAGCTGCAGGGGGGGATGTGGGCCGCAGGCTGGAGGCTCTGCTCTGCCCCTGGACAGTTGAGTGACCTTGGGCAGTGCATGCCTCTGAGTGGCGCTGGGCAGGGTGTGCCTCTTAGGGCTTCGTTTCCCCATCGCGGGTCTTCCGTGAAGCGGCATCCATGAGGACTGGAGCACAGGGGAGGCACTGAGGGGACGCCCAAGCCCATGTCCTGTTTGAGCCCCAGCTTTGCTCTCGGCCCCAGTTTCCCGCGCATGACCCCCAGGGAGGCAGTGGGTGATGGCTCAAGTGCTTGGGCCCCTGCCACCCACACCTGGGAGACCCGGATGGAGCTCCTGGCCCCTGGTTTTAGCCAAGCCCAGCTCCAGCTGTGTATTTTTTTTTCTTTTAAGATTTGTTTATTTATTTGGAAGTCAGAGCTACAGAGAGAGAGAAGAAGAAGGAGAAAGAGAGAGAGAGAGGTCTTCTCTGGAAGTGTGGGTGTTGTATTTGAAGAGAAACACAAACCACTGCAAGGGAACAGTGTGTGTGTGTGTGTGTGTGTGAGTGTGTGTGTGTGAGTGTCTGTGTGTGTGTGAGAGAGAGAGAGAGAGAGAGAGATTGGTACTTCTAAAAGTTAGTAGAACACAGAATTTAAGATAACATTTATTTCCATGCAAATATTTTTGAAATCTGCAGTTTTTTTCAAAGTATTTATTCTCCATGATGGTTTTGAAGCCATTTTGTGTGTGTAAATTTCAAGTTTTGTAACAAAATAAACTACCCTTTATTCCCATTTTCCAGGAACTTATTAAAGTCCCCTTGGATATAAAACACATCTATGTGTGCACACACATTCCACACACACACACACACACTCCACACATGCTACACACACACACTCCACACACACCCTACACACACATACTCCACACACACTCTATACACACATACATGTACACACATATGCTCCACACACATACACACACATACACACACTGCACACCCCATACACACATGCTACACACACACGCTCTGCACACACACACATACACATAAGCTAAATTGAGTTAATTAAGTTAAAACCACATTAAATCTGACCACCTCAGATTAACACGATGGTAAAACTTGTAGGAAATATAGCATTTTGAAACAGAATAAATCCAGCCAATTACAGATTTATGCTGACGCTGGCGCGGTGACCACGGTTTTACAATAATCGTTGATCAATCAGAGTTTTAGGACGAAACGATAATTTTCACGTGTTTCACCCTCACCTCAAAGTTTCTCCGTTTGCTTAAATTCCCAGAAGGAGGCCCATAAATCTTTCTCCTTGTGATATTAAGTAGATAATAAGAGCGCCATGCAAGATTTGCTTATGGTTTAAAGCACAGTTGCAAATGATTTATAATTAGGGCCAACGCGCAGAGCAAACACTGTGAAACTCGAAAGTGGTGGGAAGCTGGCCCGATCCGCCCGTGTCTCCAGCAGCGGGCTGGGGTTTGGGGACAGTGACACCTAGGGGGTCAGCTGACACCCAGGGATCCACGTAAGAGGCAGATGAGACTGGAAATCTCGGGGTGGCCCTAGGGGGACAGGCAAGCCTGACTCTTGTGCCATCGTTGGGGGCAAAGCCCTCAGGGTGGGCTCCTCGGGGCAGCCGAGGGGCTGGGTCCAGCCCACTTGGGCTGATTCGCCTAGGCCTTTGGGCTAAGTCCAACGATGAGAGTCTCATTCATACATGTGTGTTTGTTGAGCGCCTACTAGGTACGGGCACTGGGTCCAGCTGTTAACGCGGAGTGCGGTGGGGAAGAGATAGAAAGGAATTCTTCCTGGCCGGAGGTGCAGGGGCTGCTACACTTGTGGGAAGCAGAGAGGGAGCACAGTAGGGTGGAGAAAGGGTTTTCCTTTAATACGGGGTGGTCAGGGAGGGCCTCTTGGAGGAGGTGGTATTTCGTGAGTCATGGACACAGGGTTACCCAGGGGTCCTCTGGGGCACCAGGACTCTAGAAGGAGAGATGTCAGCGCAGAGGCTGCAAGTGTGTCCCTAGCTTGATGAGAGAGGGAGGAGCCCAGTGACCCAGGCGGGAGAGCAGCAGGAGGAGGTGGGACCCAGGCCGTGCACAGCCAGGGCCTCGGCTTTCCTGCCGGGCAGCGCTGAGCCGGGGGAGAGCTGGACACGCGGACGCTGCAACAGGAGTTGGTCTGGATGCCGTCTGCAGGAGCCACTCTAGGGGTCCTGGCTAAGGTGGGAACCACCCCTGCCGCCCAGGTGTGCCAGGCGGGGGGCGGGAGGCGGAGGCGGGGACATTGTGAGAGCTCATGGATAAGTCGGGTGGTGGAGGTGGGGACGAGAGAGGCCCGAGTTTCCCTCCCGGGTCACAGGGCGAGCAGTGACGTCAGTTCCTGGCACAGGGAGGGCTGCTGGGGGTGGGGGCAGACCAGGGACCCACACAGTGTGGCTTCAGCGTTTGGGGGATGGGCACGGGGTGTTCGGGATGCTGGAGATGTCAAGGGGGCAGAGGACTGCGGGAGCCTCAGGCGGCAGAGGGAAATGACAGTGGCTCCGGGCGCAGGAGGCCACCAGGGACGGAGCAGCCGGAGCGCTCGGGGGATGCGTGAGGCCGCGGCCTGCGGCCAGGCGGCTTCAGACACTGGACGAGCGGAGGGGAGCGGGGGGCACACGCGGAGAGGAGCTGCTCTCGTTTGGTGGAAAAGGGACGCTGAGGGCATGGGCTGTCCTGGGAGAGAGGGAACCCACCCAGGGGGACGCCACCAGCTGCAGCCATCAGGGTCCCAAGGTCAAGCAGGATGCATGGCCAAGGCTGAGCACTGGCTGCAGGACCGTGGGGGGCTGTGGGCGACCTTGAAGTCAGGGCTTCTGAATTCTTGGGCCACATTTTGGAATCTCCTCATCAGCCTCAAGGAAAGACATTCCAAGGGTCAGCGGCATCCAGGCAGGTTTCGATACCAGCATCCCCCTGGGAGCGCCTGTTTCAGTCCCAGCTGCTCCGCCTCCCACCCAGCTCCCTACCACCCACGTGGGAGACCCAGATGGCGTTCCGGCTTCCTGGCTTCAGCCTGGCCCAGCCCCATCCATTGTGGCCATCTGGGAAGTGAACCAGCGGATGCATGCTCTCCTCTCTCTCTCTCTCTCTCTCTCTGTAACTCTTTCAAATCAATCAATCTTTTAAAAAAGGAGCCACATGCATTGCAATTGCTCCATTTCTCGGAGACGCGGCTTGGACACCGTTTTCCTGCCTCGTGGCCGCCTCCATGGGGACACCTGCGACAGGTGCTGCCCCTGCGGGAATACCCAGGGACTCGGTGCCTTGGCCAGCCGGCTACATGTTTCGTCTTCCCAGTGCAGGTGCCGCTTTGCGTCCTCGCTTTGGTCACCGGTTGCCTAGCGACCGCCCAGGGACGGCGTCTCTCATGCCAAACTTGCTTTCGTGCCGTCTGATTGCTCATTCTGCTTTCCCTTTGCCCTGGTTGCCTTCTGTACGTTATTTTTGTCCTCTCCTGACGCTCCAGTGTGTATTTCCGATGTGTAATCGCGGCAGATTTCTCTGGAACTGTGCGAGCCGTAACAAGCGTAACAAATGCTCCGTGTTGGCCCTGGGGCCTTGCGGAAGAACCTGTGTGTGCAGCCTGCTGGGGAGAGGACCCAGAGGTATTTATTCCAGTTCTGGCCCTGCCACCAGCGAGTCGTGTGACCCGGCCGACTCGATTCCCCTCTGGGAGCCTCAGCGGCTGCAGGGGTCACCCAGAGGCATTATGGGAGCATGGGGCTGGCAAACAGAGGTACACGTGAGTCAACTCTCACCTAGTGGCACGGCAGACACCAGTCATCCGAAAGGCGCTCTTTGGCACTGTACTGAAACGAGACATCAGAATCCTTCTTAACACAGTGTCTCGGGCCGCAGCTCCTGATGGGAGTGAGTGGGGCCTGCCTGTGTCACAGGATGGAATAGGGCTGACTGCAGGGGGATTGCTGTTCGTGAGCCGGAACCACAGGAGCAGCAACAGTGGTGTTCTCTTGGACACAGGATGGGATTCCAAAGCGGAAGGGGAGGGACTGGGAAGGCCTTGTGGGCGGGCTCTAGAACATTAGTCATTGCTATTGGACATAGGCTCGAGAATGGCATTGTGACACTGAAGCCACATCCTGAATTTATTCCCATCCAGAGCCTGGATCTGTGGGCACCGAGCCTCACGGCATCTCCCCGTCTCAGGAATGGTGGTTTGTCTTGTATTGGAAGAAGGAAGCTCATGTCTGAATCTCCGCCATCTTTAAAACATTTTTATTGTTTTCTTTTTCCAAGTAGAAATAAGACCATAACCCAATATTTGTGTTGAAATCATTTATTTGAAGGCAGAGCTGTATACAGAGAGGCAGAGAGAGAGAGAGAGAGAGAGAGGTCTTCCATCCTCTGGTTCACTCCCCAATTGGCCACAACAGCCAGAGCTATGCCGATCTGGAGCCAGGAGCTTCTTCCCAGTCTCCCATGTGGGTGCAGGGACCCAAGCACTTGGACCATCTTCTACTGCTTTCCCAGGCCATAGCAGAGAGCTGGATCGGAAGTGGAGCAGCCTGGCCTCAAAGCAGTGCCCATATGGGATGCCGGCACTGCAGGAAGCGGTTTGACCCTCTACGCCACAGTGCCGGCCCCCAAAATCCTTTTCTTATTGAAGAAATTGAGAAATGAAATTCTTAATCAATTGGTTAACAATGTCCCAGGGCACGAAGTATTTCTACGTCCGTGTGTTGTGTGCAGGATTCCCTGAACCTCAGCTCTGACTCGCGCCCCACCTACGGCAGCCTTGCTAGTTAATGCTTCCCCACAACCCTACGAGCAGTTATCCCATCTCAGAAAAACGGAGGCTCAGAGAAGTGAAGTGTTTTCCAAACACGAAACCAAAGTGTTTTCTAAAAATCATCTCTAGTGATAAAGTCCTCATCGTGAAATTCTTACGTGAACCCTGGTTTCGGGGCTGCTGTTGTGACAACGCCGGCATCCCTTTTGGGCTCTAAGAAGCCACCAGCCTGGGGCCGGTGCTGTGGCGTAGCGGGTAAAGCTGTCACAGCCGCCTGCGACACCCGCATCCCATATGGGTGCCAGTTCAAGTCCTGGTTGCTCCATTTCCCATCCAGTTCCCTGCTAATGTACCGGAGGATGCCTAAGTGCTTGGGACCCCACACCCACGTAGGAAAGCTGGAAGAAGCTCCTGGATCCTGGCTTCAGCCTGGTCCAGCCTCAGCCATTGCGGCCATCTGGGGAGTGAACCAGCAGATGGAAGATCTCTGTCTCTCCTCTCTCTGTCTTTCTCAACTCTGCCTTTCAAATAAATAAATACATCTTTAAAAAAATAAAGAAAGCTGGCACCGCAGCTCAACAGGCTAATCCTCCGCCTAGCGGCGCCGGCACACCGGGTTCTAGTCCCGGTCGGGGTGCCAGATTCTGTCCCGGTTGCCCCTCTTCCAGGCCAGCTCTCTGCTGTGGCCAGGGAGTGCAGTGGAGGATGGCCCAAGTGCTTGGGCCCTGCACCCCATGGGAGACCAGGAGAAGCACGTGGCTCCTGCCTTCGGATCAGCGCAGCGCGCCGGCCGCGGCGGCCATTGGAGGGTGAACCAACGGCAAAGGAAGACCTTTCTCTCTGTCTCTCTCTCTCACTGTCCACTCTGCCTGTCAAAAATAAAATAAAATAAAATAAAGAATCCTGGTTTCCTACCTTCATTTGGACAGTCCAGGGAGCAGTGGATGGCTTGAAATGAGGTCCCATGAACAGGTTTTCATCTCAGAGAGAGGGTCTATCCGAGACCAAACCCCTGTACAAATGTCCCCGGTGCAGAGACAGAGCCCTCCAGGCCCCAGCCTCTCCTGTCTCCCTTGCTGGTCCTGGAGGATGAACACTTAAGCCAGAGGGAGTCACTGCCTTGGGGGAGGGGCACAGCTGGCCCTACCAGCTTTTAATCGCCAGACTCAGGAAGTCCTTTGCTTCTCCAACAAAGCCCTGCTGGCCGCTATTGTCCGGAGGAGTTTGTGTTGGGGCATTCCAGGTCTGAGGCGGAATGTGTCTACCACCTGCACCTATCCCCCAGACCAACGGGAGCCCACCTGGCGGCTGCAGAAGTGCCCCCAAGAGCACGGCGTCACCGGCCCCTCAAAGCAAGGCCATGAGCACCACCACAGACCAACCTGGGACTTGGATGTGAGCTGACCACGCACCGCGCAGCCCCAGCTTCGGTCCATGAGAGCCTTCACCCCACCCCCTGGGATGCCGGGAATCAAGTGGCAGCTGCCCAGCTCCTGGTGCCACACTTGGCGAGTAAACACCTACTTTCTCCCACCAGCCCCAGGTCAAGGTTTGGCTTTCTGCAGGTTGGGCCAGCGGAAGTAGGGTCAGGGGTTCTGTAGACTCCCGGGGTTGGGGTCTACAGCATCTCTGCTTCCTCTTTAATCCCCTCTCCCTTCAGCCTGTGAGGTAGGCAGCTCCTGGTGCACCTGTTACTCTCAGGCCAGAGACGGGAGCATGTGTGCGGCCTCTCCGAGGGGTTCATTGCCCTTCCCAGGAGTTAGCACAGCCAGACTTCACTCCCTTGCAGAACTGAAAATAGAGGGACCAGATGATTTGGGAGATTTCCAAATGTAGATTCTTTATTTTTTTTCTCCCTCAAATTCATATGGCAGAACCCTGGGAGCGGAGGGAGGCAGAATCAGGCAGCGGGCAAATCCTGGTGCCAGACGGCAGTCGGCATGGGGTGGCCGGGGTCTCCTGCAGCCACTGCCCAGGGTGTGGCTGTGCAAGCAGAAGGCATTCTGGCCCAGGCACTATTGGCGATAAATAGTTCCTCGATGAATGGTGATCATCGAGGGTGGAGCAATCGCTTTTTCCTGCTCCCTGCTGTCAGAACAAACCCTAGCAAATTTCTCCTATGTTGCATCTTCCCCAAATCCCCATGAACACCATGGAGCCCACACGGCCCCCACAGCCTCAAAGGCAGCTCCCCTCCCTCGCCCACCACCGCCCGCTTTGGAGCCGCGTTGGGGGGGGGGGGATCGGCTGCGCCCGCTGACAACACAATTCTTCCTGTTTCCTGGGAAAGCCTTTATTTTGCTTTGTTCTGCACTTGAAAGTGAGCATGCCCAAGACTGTCAAAACCGCTCCTTTCTTCCGTGCTGCTTGGGATGAGGGACACTGAACATTCAGGCCCAGGCTGTGTGGGGGTGGAGCAGGAACCACCCCAGGGCGGCAGGGAGCCTGCCTTCCCCACTGCACAACCCTGGGTGCCTCCTTGGTGTCCGGACCTCAGTTCAGCGGTCGTTAAAATCAAGCAGGCTGGGCAAAGGCGTT
Organism: Oryctolagus cuniculus; assembly: GCF_051225735.1. NCBI lineage: Eukaryota > Metazoa > Chordata > Mammalia > Lagomorpha > Leporidae > Oryctolagus > Oryctolagus cuniculus. The sequence continues at coordinate 24,671,032 of NC_142887.1, forward strand.
TTCCAGGTCAAAAAGCGTGCACTTGGGAGTGAAGTCCACAAACCACGCCTTGCACGGAGTGGGAGCTGAGGCATCCTTGCAGTTTTGATTGCAAAAAGAACTGATCCCAGATTCTTTCCCGAGTGGCTATTTTGAGCGCGAGAGACGGGGAGGACAGAGGCTCCTGGGGCTGGACCGAGTGCTTCGAAGTGGTCAGAGAAAGGCTTCACGATAATGAGACATTGCACCCGCTTTCCCCAGGCTGTTTTTGGTTCTAGCAGTGAGCAAAAAATAAAGTAGGAGTGTGGTTTGGGGTGGGGGATGGGGGAGGGAGCAGCATTTATTTTGGAGCTGTGTCAGAAGCTTCAACTGGCTGCAGTGCCGCCTTCCCCTGCCGGCTCCCGCTCCCGGTGTGGTGTGGGCGACAGCAGGCACATCCAAATGAGGCAGCGATTAGCGCGCCCTTGCCGCCCGCCACTGAAGACGGATTTCTTGGTCTGGGGAGCGGGCTGGGGGCTGGGCTGGTGTAGAGGCGACTGCAACATTGGGCTTTGGCAAGTTAATTAGGGTTTAGGAGTCCAGCAAAGCTGAGTGGGGGAGAGAGGCCGGATTTGCATAAAGCCCATTTACATAATGTTCTTCACAAATTGCGCAGCCAGAAGGCTGCTGGGCTGGCTGGGAGGGAGGGGGCAGGGAGGGAGCCGGCGAGATGCCCGGAGGCAGCAGAGCAGCCCCAGGGGGAAGAAGGGCAAGACCCAGGCGGGAGCCCCCACTCCACTCCGTCTCTGCCCTGCCCGCCTGCCTGTAGTAGGTCTCTGCCCCATGTGGCACCCACCGTGCCACCTCCCTGGTGCCCTTGGAGAGGTGGCTAAACCGCTCCACTGATCAGCTGTGTCCCTGGAGCAAAGCCTTCCTGTGGCTCCCATGCCCTGTCCCCGTAAGGGTGAAGACCAGGGCCCAGCTCCTTGGCCAGCCCATGTGAGTCTTCCTGGCATCCTGACCCCTTCTGTCCCCCTCTCACCTAAGCTCAGACCCTGGAGGGGACTCCTGGGTCCCTTGTCTGGCTCCTGGGTCCCTTGTCTGGCTTGGCCCTGGCTGGCTCCCTCCCTTTGCTCTCGTCTACCCTGCAAGGGCCAGCCTCTCCCCCTGGCCCCAGTGCCCTACTCTTGGGCATTTGCTAACATCCGTGTGCCCTCCTCACCTGCACTGCAGGCCCCCTTCATGTGGCCTGGGAACCTCCTTCTACCTGTATTCTAGAACATTCCACGGTAGGTGGTAGTGTCTGGGGGGAGAGTCTCTTCCTCCTTCAGGAAGATCATTGCTGGACTCATCTCTGTGCCCAGCTGGACCAAGACATGCAGACAGCAGGCACCCGATAAGTGCTGTGTGAGCGAGGGAAATCTATGACCCCGGCCAGAGAGCGAGAGCAGGTTCCGGGCTTCCTGAAACGAGCCAGCCCTTTCAGTCCTCAGAGGTACTTCATCCACCTTCCTCCTTGAGGGCGAGCATCAAACAGTGCTGGAGTGGAAGCCTCCGAGGAGGAGGAGGAGGGGGAGGCAGCCAGGAGACTGGGGAGGGTCCCAGGCTGACCCCTCCCCTGGGAGTGGGATGCTAAGACAGACAGAAGGGGAGAGGGCATCGCAGCCCGGGCCAGCAGCGCATGCTAAGGAGGGTGATGGCACAGCCCTAGAAGCCTTGGGCAGGTGCAGGGGGCGTGGAGAGAGCTCAAGTGAGAGTGGAGACGGGGAACTGGGGGAGGCTTGAATTCTGAGCTCGTGAGGCTGAGATGTATCCGGTCGATGCCCATGCGTCTTTGAAGGCTGTAACCAAGCAGAGGAAAGAGAACGCTGACTTTACTGAGCAACTACTACCTGCCGCTGAGCCGGGATGGCACTCAAGGGCCACGCCCCCGCTGTGGGTATCAAGGGTCACGCCCCCGCCGTGGGTATCAAGGGCCACGCCCCCGCTGTGGGTATCCCTCCCCCTGTTGCTGTCATCACGGCTCCCTGCCTTTTCCCTCACAGCTGGGGTGTGGTGACACCAGGCTTTGGACCCCAGTTTCCAGATCCCAGCTGCCTCCTGAGTCTGATCCATCGATGTTTTAGGAAGACACGTGAGCGGGAAGGGGGATAGAAGAGCGAGGCAGACAGAGCAAGGTTCCGGGAGAAAGCGGAAAGGTGGGGGCGGGGCAGGCAGACTTTGCCATGGAGGATGGAGGTGGGGGTGGGGAGGGGAGAAGGAGGCCGGGAGGAAGCGGGGAAGATAACCCGAGTCATCAGAGACAGAGCTGCTCCAGGGACTTCCTGAGATGCTCCGTAGCTGCGGTCCAGTAGGACATCCGCCAGTCCCACAGGGCGCCTGCGCACTTGAAGCTTGGCTAGTGCGGCTGCCTTCCACCCAAATCCAAGAGTTGTGCGATGGGCGTGGCTACAGCCCTGGGCCCCACAGCTAAGGGACGGGGCGTCAGCTCTTGTTTGCGACGCCTGCCTGCCCAGTCAGGTGTCTGGTTTGAGCGCTGGCTCCTCTGCTTCCAGACCAGCGTCCTGCTGACCCACACCCGAGGAGAGAGCAGGTGATGGATCGGGAACTTGGGCCCCTGCCAGCCACGTGGGAGACCCGGATGGAGCGCTGGGATCCTGGCTTTGTCCTGGCCCAGCCCCAGCCGCGATGGGCATTTGGGAGGAGTGACCCAGAGATGGAATATCCACCTCTCTCTCTCTGCCTCTTGTTCTTGCTCGCAGTGTGGCTCCTGCTCTGGCAAGTCTGCCTCTCTGCTTTGCAAATAAAAAGAAAATAAATTTTAAAATGATGATAGTAATAAGGAGAAGCCTTTCTCCAATCGGGGGCCTGGCGTGGCTGGTTCCCTCGACCCTTCTGGAGCTGGCATCCCGAAGCCCAGGCCTCCCCACCACGGCGGATTTCTGGACATTCTTCCCACACCGCGGTTTAATTTTAGCTGATTCTCTCTCAAGGACAAAGTATATATTTTTATTTTAATTTATGTCGTCTGAACCATTTCCAAGTTTTACTTTCAGAACCCGTCAATATTAGTGACATGTGGCATTTTAGGTACTTTTCTGCTGGTGGGGCCTAAATTTATTGTCATTTTATGTCACTCGGCAAAATGCACAAAATGCCAGAAGTGTTATAAACAGAGACGATTTATGTTCAGGTTGGGGTGAGGTTAAGAGAATGAATATAATCAATTTCTTTTTTCAGAGACTTTTACGCGAGTGTGCAGGCCGGCAGGTGCACACTTGACACTGAGTGGGAAGAATTTTCCAAGCAACAGGGGACAGCAGATGCAGACGGGGCCCAAATTAGCGCTGCTCCCGAGAGATCGCGCCGCGCATGCGTGTGCGGGGCTAGCTGGCCCCAGGTCTCAGGCACCCAGCGCCGTGCTGTGCACACAGCAAGCACTCAATCGAAGCTTCAGGAAAGACGGAGAAAGGGAAAGAATTCTGCAGCTCCCCTAGTCCACCTGTATCAGGGGGTCTTTCTCCTGCTCTAGAACCTTCCCTGCCCCCCTGGCTTATAGGGTCTTTCACGGCCAGCAGCTGATGGTGTTTCTGAGTGCTTCCTGCCTCTCCACGCCTCTCCCTATTCCCAGGAGTGGCCCCTGCTCATTCACCTTCTGGGCCTCTTTCAGGCGCCAGCTCCGACCCCCCTGTCCTCTGCTACCCTGACTCCCTGTCCCTCCCAAGAGAGCCGAGTGCTCCCTTCCTGGGGCACCTGCTATACCTTGCACAACTTTTATCACAGGACTCTTGGTGTTACCTTGCTGGGTTCCCTGCTGCACCGTGCACCACTTGGCGGCGTGGCCTGGGGAGTCCCATTCACCTCCATCCCGCATGAACCGAGACACGGAAGGATCACTGGAGGATAAGACACTTGGGTGTGTCCTCACCAGCCCCACTTCTGCCTTAGGGTTTAGCTGCCTTGCACCTGCTAAGTCAACTGCCTTCATCAATACACTTTCCATTTCTGAACCTTTACTTGTTGTCTTTTCTTTCATTCTCCTTGTCCTTACAAGTTTACTCCTTAGAATTTGTTTATTATCATTTAAAAAAAATTTAGAGGTGGAGAGGCATGGAAAACAGAGAGAGAGAGAGAGAGAGAGAGAGAGAGAGCTAGCTCACATTCATTCATTCACACATGAACAGATACCACAGTGGTTGGACACTCAGCTTTGGCCACAGCTGGGTAGGAGTCAAAGCCAGGGCCTGAGAACTTAATCCACTTGTCTCGTATGGTGGCAGGAACCCAACTGCTTGGGCTGTCACTGCTGTCTTGCCGTGTCTGCATCAATGGGGAAGCTGGAGTCAGGAGCCAGAGCCAAGGGTCCAACCCTGGGACGCTGATGTGGAATCCGCCCGTCGTCACCACTGGGCTCCCGGCTTATTGCACTGGTTTTGCTGGAGAGAAATGTATTAGGAAGTGTGTTCAGCCAGCAGCAAGTGGCAGCTTCCGAGTGGGTTTTGGAAAAGCCTCACTCTCCCTGGCTCTCTGGTTCTCCATCTGTGAAGTGTGGGAGTGGGTGGAATGGGTTCTGGGGGCCAGGCAGAGTCGGAGAGGGGCCAGGGCTGGGTCAGACGTGCCTGGGGGGCTTCTGCACAACAGCCATCCCTCTCTGTGGTCCTTGTGGCTACGGACACTTGGCTCGCCCTGTGGATTCTGTTTCCACTCATTCCGTGTCCTGCCTCACAGGCTCTAAGCCGGCTGGCAGCTTCTTAGGGTCCCCCTTGTCCAACTCAGAGTGACATCTCAGTTTCTCTGGGCTAAGTCCCCTAGAGTGGGTGGCTCAGACACAACACCCAGTTCTGTCTCACAGTCTGGAAGCCATGAGTCCGAGATGACACCAGGGTGCCCGGATGCTCTGCTCTGCTCTGGTGAGGGCCGTCCTCTGGGGTGCACACTGCTGACTTCCTGTTGTTCCCTCATGCGGTGGAAGGGGGGGGCTAGGGAGCTCTCTGGGGTCCCTGATCACACTCATGATGGCTCCTTCTTTATGATGCAGTCACCGCCCAAATCCCCCACCTCCCACCACTGCCGCGTTGGCGACACAGTCCACGGAAGTAACCACTGCGCAACATGCAATCCCATTTAAGAGCTAAGAAGGCCAAGGTTTGGGAGAGGGAAGGGTCCCAGCGAAGGTGGTGGGGCCAGTGAGGAGCTGAGGGGTCCGACGTGGTCTAAGCAACTTTCCATCCTGGGTATGTCCAGCAGTGGGGGGCGGCCAACAGCATCGGCCAACAGCAGACGCTCCTGAGCTGTGGGAGACGGGAGCATGGGTGTAGTCGCAGGGCGAGAAGCCTGGTGTAAGAACCGCTTCCTTTGAGTGAGCGTCCCAAGGTTTATCTGCAAGCAGCACGACCAAGCCCTTCACTGCTTCTGTGGACTGGAGAGTGGACGGTGGTGTGGCGGGACCACATATTGCTTCCCCACTCATCGGTGGGTGGACACAGCCCTTTCTGCTCGTCGGTCGTTAGGAGCGCGTTGCAAGGCGCATTCACGCCACAGGTGCTTGTCCGGTGCTCAGCGAAAGAAGCCAGGCACAAAAAGGTCCCATGGCGCGCAATTTTCCTTCCAGGAAATGGCCGGAATTAGGCAAATCCACAAAGACGGAGGCTGAGAGGAAGGCGGGAAAGGGGGCTGAAGTTTTCTCGCGGGGGCCGAGAGAGGACGTCTGTGCAATGTTGTAACTCTGGATGGCCACTGAAGGGGACATTTCAATGCCACCTTCTCCTTAAAGGGACGTTAACGGCTAAAGACGTCTCCTGGGTAGCAGTCAAGAAGGTCTATCACATGCTGGGGAGGGATTTCCCTTTCCATTCTCAGAGGCGTGGGAGGCGTTTGCCATCCAAACTCAGGAAAGGCCAAGTCTGCAGCCTCGGTGGTCGGAGTCTGGCCCCCCGGTCGGCCCCTCAGCATCCCTGGGAGTTGGTGAGAAGCACAGACCTTGAGTTCCAATCCCAGGCACACTGGGTCGCTTGCTGCTGCCCGAAGCTGTCTGTCACCGGGGCCACTCCCTCGGTCTTATTCTGTCATCACTGGAGAGAGAATGAGGGATGCAGGCTACACTTCCCTGAAGTCCCTTCTCCTCTCTCTCTCTCTCTGGCCACTCTTTGCCTCTCTCCCTCGCACCCCATACTTTCCCACTCTCCCGCGTCCCCACCCGCCTGCACTCTCTGAATTGATTTTTCTCACTCATCCTGGCAGGTTCGTAATCACCATTCTCAGCAGAAATTCCTTCCATTTCATTACCCTGGGTGAGAACTACTGGACAGTGAGGGGGGGAGGGGCTCGGCTTCATTCCCCTCCCATGTCTCCGTTGGGTGGGTGGGGAGGGCAGCGGCAGCACTGAGCTTCCCCTGCAAGGAGGCCGGGGCTGGTGGAAGGCAGCGGAGACCGCCGTGGTACCCTTTCCAGCTCCAAGTCCCCAGAGCCCCCCCGTCTTCTTCTGCCCTCAGTAAGCACGCAGTTTTGTGCACTGCTCCATTCAACATTGACAACGCCTCTGAGAGCCTGGAGTCAGCAGCTCCGTCTCACAGGTGAACAAAGGGAGGCTGGGATGGGGGAAGCCACGGGCAAGACACCTGGCCGTGAGCGCAGGGCTCCCGGCCCTGGAAGGTTGTCCTGCCCAAGGGCAGGATTGTGCCCTCTGTCGCCCACCTGCTCTGCTGGGGGCCTCACAGAAGGAGCTCAGCATTTGTGGTCGGCTGGACTCGGGATCCAGTCTCAGCTCCGCCACGTACCGGGCTGCTCTGGACGCTTTGCTCCATCGCCCTGGCCCTCGTTAGCTGTTCAGATGGGATGGGCAGAATGGGATGGAACCAGCAGGATGCAGCCGCCATGGACGGGGCTCTGTGATGCAAGCCAGCTCCCTCTGCAGCTGTGGGGCCCGGGGGAGGCTGCTCCATCCCGCTGATGTTCCATTGCCCCATCTGTGGCCGCATTGAGGAAAACGCCCACCCCCCTGAGGTTTGCAAGGGTTGCAGGAACTCCCCGCTTTGCTCATGCAAGTGCTCAGTGAATGCCCTGGATAGAGAGAACAACGCCGTGTCTCTAGGCTCCAAGACGCTCTCCCAATGGCAAACTGTGAAAATAGGGTGTGCCCAGAGCCAAGAACGCCTTTCGAGTATGGGGCCTGCTCCGTGTGATGCCGACTTGGGAGACGGTTTGTAGACATTCTCCTGTTGAATCAATGGTTCTCCAAGGTGGGGTCCAGTCTCCCCATTACACAGAGGAAAAAACTGAGACTCCAGGAGGTTAAAACCACTTCCTCTAAGTCCTATAGGTTATAAGAGGTGAGGCTGTGGTCAGCGCAGGTCTGCTTGCTTTGCAATCCCAAACGCAGATGAAAGAAACCAAGCAGATAGTAACCTTGCAAGCCGGACAGCTCCAGTCCTGTGTGTGGTGTAGATGGAGGAAGACATTACAAAGCAGCCATACCTACTAAGCATCAGTCGCTTCTCTGGTGGCAGCCACGAACACCATGCATTTACCTGGTTTATCCGTTCAATCTCCGTGGCGACTCTGTTATCACCCCCATTTTGCAGATGAGCAGCTGAGGCTCCCAGTGGCAAAGCCACGTACCCACGTCACACAGCCAGGAACTGACTGGTGAAGCTGGATTTTGTTCCGGAGTGCGGTTTCAGGCTGCAAATCAGAGGCCGCTTATCTGGGGTGGGGTTTGCTTGGCTGGAAGGACCCTCTCAGCTTTGGGGGTCTCCCTATCGCCGTCGCCCCTATTAGAGCTCCAAGCTGGGAGTCCCCGGGCCCCCTCCCACTTGTGTGTGTCCTCAACCTGTCTTCTCGCTTTGATGGTCGTTGGGAGCCAGGACCAGGGCTGGGGCAGCCGAGCTGCAGAGAGAGAGAGAGAAATAGAGAGAGAGAGAGAGGGAGGAGCAGGGGTAGAGAGAGAGAGAGAGGAGGGGTGGGAGGGAGGGAGAGGGAGAGGTATGCAGATCACCCCATTAAAATTTCATGTGGATTCAAAAATTCAGTGTTGACTCCGGTGACGCAAATAGGTATGAAAATTCCGAGGAAGGGCGCTCATTGTTACTGAAATCAAATGGTTGAACGGCCACTAATGAGGCAGACAAGGAGCCTCCTTCACCCTCTGAGGATTCAGGGGAGACTGAGCGATCGCGCTACATTATTCATGCCCTCTTGTTTGAGTTTCAAATCTCAAGGAGGCTCGGGAAGGGGAAGGCAGGCAGGGCAGAGGCGGCGGGAGGCGGGGGCGGCGGGGAAGACGGCCCTGCTCCGCCGGCTGCCGAGGGCCGGTGACTAATTGACAACCGCTCACCGGCCCCCTTCCCTGGGGCGCCCCTTTCTTCCAGCTCTCATTTTTAGCTCCGGCCCATGGAGCACCTCCTTAGCACCTGCCACGCAGCCCGGAGGTCCCGCATGGGTGGCTGCGTGTGAACGGGAGACGCCGAGGCCCGTGAAGGGCATGGCCCAGGCTCTGTGTCAGCTCGGGCAGGTGCTCAGCGGCTCTGGGCCTTGGCTGCCTCCTCGGGAACACAGGGAAGCACATGACTGGCTCCTCTATCTTCTTTTGGGAGAGATGACATCCCCCCACTCCTTTCTTAAAAGCTTTATTTATTTTGAAAGTCAGAGATAGAGAGCTCTCCATCCTCTTGTTCACTCCCCAGATGGCCACAATGGCAGACGCTGGCCAAGCAGAATTCAGGAGCCTAGAGCTTCATCTGGGTCTCCCATGTGGGTGTCAGGGCCCCCAGCACTCGGGTCATACTGCACTGCTCTTCCCAGGCCATCGGCAGGGAGCTGGATCAGAAGTGGAGCAGCTGGGACTCGAACCGGCGCCTATACGGAAGCTGGCATCGCAAGTGGTGGCTTTACACACAGCACTGGCCCCCGGAGGTGACGTTTGTGAGGGACCAATGCTGTCTTGCAATACGTCTCAAACTGCACAGCTCAGAAGAGTTGGCCATGGACCCTGTTGGAATACAGGTTCTGATGGGGCCTGGGTTTCTGCATTCCAGCCAGCTCCCAGGTGACATGGCCGCTGCTTGTTTATAGATGGCTATTTTGCTTTATTTGAAAGGCAGAGCAGACACAGATAGACAAGGGCTTCCATTTGCTGGTTCACTTCCTAAAACACCCACAACAAGAGCCTGGAACTCAACGCAAGTCTCCCATGTGGGTGAGAAAGACGAAGCACTTGACCCATCACCTGCTCCCTCCTAGAGTGCATAGAAGTAGGAAGTGGGGGAGCCAGGACTTGAACCGGGAACTCCTTATATGGGATGCGGTGTCTAAGGTTTATCCTCTTGTGTTTTCCAATCACACGATGTCTCTTCTTCTCCCACTCCCCTGAAGCATTCAATGCCACTGCCAAGCTTTCTCTCTTTTCCTGGAGATGGACCTTTGGCACGGGCTTAGAGGCAGAAGGGAGGCTGCACCCCTGGGGGCTCAATCCCCTGGTGGGAGGTGACACCTCCCTGAGTTCTAAGGATGCCCTGGTTGGATAGGGGGAGGGGTCCGTTTGTGCAGGGACCCCCAAGGCGGCCACCGCTTCTGATTCTTTCTGCAATCTCTCTCCTTGAGTAGGCCACTGACGGGGTCCCTAAAAGCAGCACCCAGCAAACTGTGGAGGGAATTCCAGCACCAGAGGGAAGGGGTCGATTTCGGGCAGTGACACCTGTGTGGAATGCATGATGCCGCCGTGGGCCGCACGGCCGGTGTGCCCCAGAAGCAGGCTCCCCGGACCGCCCTGCATTCCTAATTATTACTGAGCTATAAAACCCCTCCTTCCTCCTGCCGGCATTATCTTAGGAAGTGTTATGAGCGTTCACGAGGTTAATGCAGAGCTGTAAATCCGCAGTGGGTCGAACAAGTGAGACTTGAAGAACTGTTCATAAATCTGCAGGGGCAGTCTGGTTTGTTTATTTAATAAAATATCATCCCACAGGAACGCACGGGGCCCGGCGGGGTTCACACCTCAGTGGGTGCGTGCGGTGTGTGTGTTGTGGGGGAGGGCTGCTGGGGGGCAGCGGAGCTCTTCAGAGACCAGGAGGCTGTGCACACATGGATGGGGTGCACGGCCGCCGGTGGGGACCAGGCATTCTGAATCCAGGACCCGCGCCGCTGAAGACAGTCTGTTCTCGGAATTCTTCCATGGACCTCGTCAATATCAGGAATGGCGCGAGGCAGCCCAGGACATGTGTAAGGCTGTTTGTACAACATGCACCTCTCCTTAACGCTGTTGTCTGGGATTTGTTGCGGCCACTAGTCCCATCCCGGGCTGTTAAATCAACACAAAGTCAGGCTGCCTCATGTGGCATGGAATACCGTGCAGATGCGGGCATCGGCGTGAACAGACCTGGCTTCTAACACCAGATTTGCCAGGTATGGGCCTGATGGCCTTGGCATTCACCCCCAGGCCTTAGCTTCCTTCTCTGTAGCTGCAGCGTGGATCACGTGCGTTTCTGGACGTGCTACGCCGGGGGATTAGAAGAGCAATGCACAGAGCTGGCTCTCTTGCCTCTTCCCTTTGCCTGTGAGTTTCCGGTGTTGCAGTGACTCTGGGATGCTGCTCTTAGTTGACTTTGGTGGAAGGTCATCTCGGGGGTCTCATTCTTTTCCTTTTCATGGACCTGGTTCCAACCTGGAAATAAAAGAAGGCAGTGGTGTGGGATCCACACAAACAGCAGGGATGTTGTGGAATGTGGAGGCAGGCGGCATTCCTGCTCCTAGGGAGTTGGCGTCTCTGATCCTCCGTGCTGAAAGTAATGTCACTCATGGCAGGGAGTCAGGCAGTGTGGCCTAGTGGGCAGGACCATGGCATTGGCAGTCCTGGGTTCAAATCCTGGCTCTAACACCTGATTATCTGAGCAAGTAATTTGGGTCCTGATTCCCTAGGAACTGATGCGTGTCAAGTAACAGGCTTGGTGCAAATTTAATGAAAAATGGAGGGGCTGGTATCGCGGCACAGTGGGTGAAGCTGCACCTGCAATGCAGGGATTCCATATTGGAGCTCCAGTTTGAGTCCCGGCTGTCCCACTTCTGATCCAGCTCCCTGCTGGTGCTCTTGTGGGAGATCTGGATGGAGTTCCTGGCTCCTGACTTCAGTCTGGCCCAGCTCTAGCCACTGTGGTCATTTTAGGGAGTGAACTAGTGGATAGAAATGTGTGCTCTCTCTGATTTTCTTTTTTTAAAAGATTTATTTATTTGAAAGTCAGAGTTACACAGAGAGAGAAGGAGAGACAGAGAGAGAGGGAGGGAGAGGTCTTCCATCTACCAGTTCACTCGCTAATTGGCCGCAATGGCCAGAGCTGAGCCGATCCGAAGCCAGGAGCCAGGAGCTTCTTCTGGGTCTCCCACATAGGTGCAGGGGCCTAAGCACTTGGGCCATCTTCTGTTGCTTTCCCCAGGCCATAGCAAAGAGCTGGTCCAGAAGTGGAGCAGCTGGGACTTGAACCAGCACCCATATGGGATGCCCGCACTGCAGGCTGCAGCTTTACCAGCTAAGCTACAGCACTGGCCCCTCTCCCTGATTTTCTAAAGAAAGTCTTTTAAAAAACTAAAAATGGCTAGAGGAGAGAGATAAGAGAAAGGAGGGAGCTCGGGTAACCTCCCCTCCCCCACTTACTTCCCAGGCTGGGCCAGTCTTAGATCTGAGAAGTGGCACAAGGTGGGAATTCTGGGAAAAGTGGACGGTTGGTCACCCTAGCAGGAAAGGACCAGTCGATGCTTGAAGCTCTCTTAACTCTGGGCTTAATTTGGCTACAGCTATTGATGATTTAATAACAGCTGGCTGATTATAGAGGCCTCATTTAAAAGACTCTAATTCCCCAAGGCTAATTGCTAAGCTTGTGATTAACCCAGTGGCTCTCATTAGACTCACCCGAGGAGCTTTCCCAACATCCCGATGCCTGAGTCTCACCCCGGACCCAGGTTTTGCCACCTCAATTCTGGGCAGCTCTTTGCTGTGGGGCTGTGGTGTGCAGTATAGGGGCATCCCTGGACTCTACCCTGCAGACACCAGGCACGATGCCCCAGTCTTGTGACAAGGTCTCCAAACATTGCCCAGCATCCCTTGGGGGACAAAAATCACCCCCAGGGGGGAGAATCTCTGCCCCAGATCTACCCAAGGGTCTGGGGGCAGGGTGGGGACCGAGCTGCGGTGTTCTGCTCTCCGCTGCCTCTACTGTTGGCCAAGGTCAAGCTCATTGGCGCTGGACTTCAGAAGGGCTGGAGCTGACTCGGGGTTTGGCTCAAGGTGATCACAGGGAAGAGGATGTGGGCAAAGACTTCATGTGGTGCGAGAGGCTCTCAGATTCTACCCCTACAAATGCTCCTCCCCCCTGTCTGCTGCACCGCCCCGCTCCCACCACTAAGAACAGACTCCCGTAGGAAGGCCAATGTGCCTTCGCGTGGGGTCTTCTCTTTCAAGGCCCTTCAGGAAGGCAGTCCATGTCATCATAGTGGGCTGCTCGTGACTTCCTCAGGGATCAGGCTGTGCCGGCTCTCGAAATGCTCTGACCATTAAATCACTTGCTCCTCACAACCTCTGGGCGGCTGTGGATTTATTTGCACACGTCACAGAACAGTGCCTTCTACAGAGCTTTGCACAAGCTGCCCAAGGTCACCCAGCTGCTTGGCAGCACATGCCTGAAAGCCAAGTCCAGCACAAGCCACAGTGGCTTCCAGGGTCTTACCCATGCTGCCGCTGGTTTCCTCCCATCCCGTGGCCAGCCAGCTGTGCACCTGGGGGGTGTCCCCTGTGTCCCATTGTGTCCAAGAAGAAATCAGCCACTGTTGCCCCCTTGATGCCTAGCTTTGTATCTCCCTCATTTCACTGAGTGAGTCAAACATCTCTGTGCAGCAATCCCTGTATTCTTGCTTTTGGGAGCAGAGAAGGCTGAGCCGTGGAGAGAGATAGCTGTTTATGCTCCCACTACCCTGGGAGAGCAACACCCCGGGATAGACCATTGACCCTCTGAAAAGGCATTTCGTTATTTACTGAAGTTTCTCAGCTCCTGAGATGAGAGGGACTCCACTTCTTCACAACCTTCAGTGCTCTGAGCTACTTAGCTCAGCTCTGAGCTCAGCCAGGGCATCAGTGTGCGCATCTCCTTGGCATTCCCATAACTCTCAGTAGAGGTCTCCCCATTTGATTTGTCAGAGTTGTTATCATTCTGCTAACAAAACCTTCCTTCAACTGGGCGGTTCCAGTCCAACTCCGTTGTGATTGGCTTGCACCTCACAGGAAGAAGCCGAAGTTCTTGGGGCAAGACAGGAAGTGATTCCAAGTGAGGTCAACTCTTCTCCTCTTTGCTCCAAGGCTGCCATAAGTGTCTTTTGGAGTGAAAGGTAGTCACAATGTAATTGTGAAAAGTGATTACCAGGATCATAATAATAGCAGGAACATGAGCTTTCTGACTATGAGGAGAGAAAACATTTTAGGATTGGATTCCCAAGAGGGAGCCATCGTTTTGAGTTTGACTGTGGTGGCTCACACAACCTTCACTCGATTTTTAGAAGCAAACTGAGACAGGGATAGGTTGTGCGTGTCTTTGTCAGGTTGTAGGCAACATTTTCTGAGTCTAGAATGGATGTATATGAGCTGCAAATATATTTAAGCAAAATTCTCTTTTATAGAATGACACTGGAAATGTCTAAGACATAGAGAGCATTTCTTAGCCCAAGTGGAATTATGTACTGCTTGAAGTAGCTACGTCAAGAACCAGTGACCTCATAGAGGGGGAAAGGAAGGGTGGGGTTTCGAGATCCTGGTCCCACTCACACTGGGGGGTCTGGAAGATGAAATTCATCAGTTAGAGATGTAGGAGTTCCCATCATGGAGGCAGGAAGAGCGATGGCCAGCCACAGGGGCGCCAGCCATACTGGAGATCAAGGAGACCTTCAATGTGGAGGGAGCAGGAAGTACACAGGGCATGGAGGCAGCTGCAGCAGGATGGGGGTGGTTCAGGTGCACTCAGTCTCCAGTCCGTTTTGATCCTGGCATTAACCCTCGCCCCACCCTGCCCCATCTTCAATGGCTGGCTTGGGTGCCTGAGTTCCTGATCTCTATCTTTGCTGAGTCCACAGAGGACAGGAAGCCCATCCCACCACCCCATAGACCTGTGGCTCCATGAGAAGGCTACAGGGTGAAGCAGAATTAAGGTTGTAGAAGGACCTAGGCTGCAAAGTGATTGACTTTCAAATAGTGAGGTAGTCCTGGATTATACCAATGAGCTCAACAGAACCACAAGTGTTTTCAAAGTGGGGAGAAGAAGGCAGAATAGAGAGAATTAAAGAGGCTGGCTTTGAAGATGAGGTATGGGCCATGAGCCAAGGAATAAGGAAGGCAGCTCTAGAGGCTTGGAAGGGTAAGGCTGGTTCCCTCCACCTGCCAGGTGGAACGGAACCCTGCTGGCACCCTTGTTCTAGCCCAGGGAGACTCGTTTTGGGTTTCTGACTCTTAGAACTATCATATAATGAGCAGTAAAAAAACTAATCCAGCCCTCATTTGTTTATCTGATAAATGGGTTTAATAAGCATTTTTATTAGGCAGGGTGTTGGGAATTGAATTTGTGTGCACCAGGCGTTCAGCATGGCCCCTGTTGTTTTCTATGGATGCCCCAGAGGGAGCAACTCTTGGAGCTCTAGGCTCAGTCCTCTGGCTGTTCTAAAGTCAGACTAGAAGAGAGAACCCTCGATTAGGAAACAGGCAGACTCCGTTCAAGTCCTGGCTCTGCCTCTTACTAAGGGCCTTGGACCTGCTCCTGCCCTGTTTCAAGTCTCAGTCTTCTGGTGTATCTGACAGATGTGAGCAAGATGATCTGTTATATCTGATCTTCTGCGAGCCTGCTGTGCAGACTCGGGGTGAGTGAGCTTCTATAGCCCTTGGCGTGATCTCCTATGGACGTGGCCCCTTGCACCATGTTCTCTGGAAGAGGCCCCCTCAGGACCCAGAGCTGATGGTGGTACCCCCATCTCCCTTGCTTCTCTCTCCAGGGACCACAGCCTGTATTTCTGAGCTGTCAGCCCCAGTCACAGGAGCAAGCAGAGGTCATGGACCCAGCTGACTGATCCTTGCTGAAATCCAATCCTTGTCCTTGGCCATATCAGCTCCTCCCCAAACCCACAAGGCAAACCAATAACTATATACAGCAACACCTCTGAGTTCTCTCATTCAAGTGGCTCCTTGAAGCTTCCTGCTGTCTTGCAAAGGCTTGAGTTTTGCTGCTAAATAGAGCTGGATTCAAATGGTATCTGGGCCACTTGCTTTTGTGCGGATTGTTTAGCCTGCAATGTTAGGTAACAAGAGAGCCGACCTCACTGGGCCAATGTGAGTTTCAAGATATTGATTTATACAGCACAGGGGACATGAGGAAGTGTATTGGAAGTATTAACCATACCAGTATGAGTGTGTGTGTGTGTGTGCGCAGAGTAATCTCAGTTTCCATAGTAGTAAGTCACATCTAAGCTGAACTTTCATGAAGGTAATGGATACAAGAAGTTTAGCACAATAATTGATGTGAATTATGCTCTCAGTAAAACAGGAGACAGGAAGCAGTGGGGTTTGCTGATGGTGGTGGGGGATCCAGGTCTCCTCCCTGCCCCCTACTGAGGCTGATCCACCCCAGTCCCGAATCTTCTCCCCTTCCTGCCACTTCATTTCTCCCCCGTGGCTTGGTCCCAACCCCACCACATCTTACATCCTACTGCTGGGCACCCAGCAGGCACAGACGTGACAGGAGATGGAGAGAGGCAGAGCTGGGAAGTGGGACTTGAAGAAGATTGATGCCGGCATTGTTGTCATGGCAACAGTGGAATAGATTGGAAGTCCTGCTGCCAGCAAGTGGCTCCTCTAGCTCTTCCCAGATTCTGGAGTCTGGGAGGGGAGGGAAGAGGCTCAGGTTGGGGGCCCTGAGAACACAGGTGAGGCCTCAGGGTGACAGTCAGCGAGAGGGGAGACCCTTGGATCTGGAGTGCTCACCTGGCAGCATCTGCTGACTCATCGAGCCCATAGAGAACTGCCCAAACATTTGCCTTGACGGATGGGAAGCAGAGCACTTAGAAGAGGGATGGAGAGGACATGTTTCCAGAGCACCTGTGGGGTACCTGACCCTTACACCTGGCCTCTAAATACTTGCCTGTCTTTCCACCAGACTGTGTGATCTGTGAGGGTGGAAGGCGTATTGGGGAAGGAGAAAGTGGGTTCTAGTTCCAGCTGTGTCATCTCCCACCTGGATGTCAGTGCACATGATCTCCCCTCCCTCAGCCTGAGTTTCCTTATCTGGAAAGTGGATAGAGCTTATGTGATACACTATTACCTGCTTCATAGAGTAGCTGAGCTTTTTGAACTAGGTAATTGATAGAACATGCTTAGTGCAGTGCTCGGTAAAGCATAAATACTCAATGCCTGACATATATAATAATTAATAATATTACAAGGTGACCAAGAGAAAAGATGATTTGCATCTTGCTGGCTAAATAAAATACTATTTATACGGCTCCAGAGGGGCTGGATCTAGTTTGCTTCCTGATCCATGTGGTTTTGCCCTTTTGCCTGCCTTAAATATATATTCTGTATCATAGAGAGTAGAGCTCTGCAGGCTAATGGGAGCACACAGGTCAGCAGTCAGGAGACAGAGGTTAATAATAATAATAGATCTCACTTACTGAGACTTTATAGTGTGCCAAGCTCCATGCTGAGCGTTTGACACAAATGCTTCACCAAAGCTCTTTTAAATTAGATGCTGCTGTTATCCCATTTTGTAAGTGAGGAGACTGAGGCTCAGCGAGGTTACTCGAATCACCCAAGTTGCAGAGATGGGAGGAGGTATTGTTGAAGACAGGGGTGGGAGTTAGAGTCCATGTGCCGCTGACCATGGTGCTGAAGCAGCTTGTAGAGCTGAGCTGTTCCTTGGAAGGCTGATTCACCTGTGTCTCCTGTCCTGTCTCCGGCAGGAATCCAACAGGTGAGAGAAAAGGAATGGGGTAAAGAGGACGGTAGGTAGACAGTGAGAGAGAAGATCAGGGTTTTCTTTACCTGATCTGATCGTGTTTTGGACAGCAAAGTCGCTAGGAAATGTGCTCTTCCTCTTGTTGGCTGGAAGCGGGCATTCAGTGCCTTCCTTCCGTGCCAAAACCAGACTCTTGCTTCCTGCCCCTCTCAAGTGGGGTCTCCTTCTTCCTACCTCACAGGTTGCTAGGTTGATTTGGGAGAGTCAAGGAGAAGATATGAAACGCCTGAGCATGGCACTGGCACACATGGACCCTGCATGAATTCTGAGCCCTTTTCCTGCTGCTGTTAGTGTCCTCAGCTCATTTTTGCCTTGGTCCAGGCAGAAGGCAGGTTTCTTGGGAAGGATTCCTGCAGCCCATCCACCCCAGTTCATTTGTAATGCGGGCATTCCCTCCCATTAAGCTCCAAGCTGCTCGGAAGACTCAGGCATCCCATTTCCTTGCATTAAAAAGTGCCTGGGGTAGGGCCTGGGCTCCAATGGCGGCATGTAAATGCCTCGTTCAAGAGGGGAAATTGCTTTGAAGTTACTACTTCCCTGCCTTTGATAATAATCTGCTTAATGTCTTGTGTCAAACTAATTACAGCATAATTACCTTTTTTAATAACAGGTACTTTTAATTGGTGCAGGGTTAAACAATTCTGTTGTAAAAACCAGTTGTTTTACATTCATGGCTATAGTTGACAAAGAACTGGGACAACCTTGTAATATTAAACAACCCATGGAGCTGGGATGGGGTGTGAAGGAGGAGACCACCCTGGCTCCCTCCTTGCTCACAGAGAGAACTTCTTAGGCCAGACTCTTGGAGAAGGGGATGGAGGCTGCTCCTAGGGCTCCCTGTGTTACACACAGCACCTTGCTTCCTTCTTCCATGTTCATGCGTGTGAAGGCGATGGCTCTCTCCACTACACATATGGGCAAACTGAGGCTCAGAGACATTGAGGAACTTCTTCCTGATTACATCGTAAACTGACTCCTTCCAACTTCGAACTCACAGCCCTGGCTTTGAAATCCCAGCTGAGTGTTTCGGAGCATGGGAGAGGGGTCTGGAATCCAAAATATCAAGGTTTGAGTTCGGCTCTCTGACATAACTGCTGTGAACCTAGGGTAATTTTTAAAAACTCTCTGGGTGTCAGTTTCCTCATCCGTAAAAGTGAGGGGTGATGCTGGTCTCTATCTCCCGGGGGCTGACGAGATGCTATAAATAGAACAGGCTGAGTGGCCAACGTGGCAGGTCCTCACGCTTCAGTAACTCCTCTGCTCTGCCCTGAGCACTGTTGCAGCCCTGCTTCCCTTCTCCCCAGATTTGTTCCCTGCAGACCCCTGCACGCCCCCATGAATGTATTTCCTCACGTCTTGGTTGAAAAAGTGCGCACAGTCATCTCATTACTGCAGCTTTTTGCATTTCATTAAAAAACTTGACAGGCCATTTCATAATAATTTATTAGCACAGAGTCAATTTTTATTAATTACAATCATTAATTTATCAGTGTTCCCGTCATCTGAAGTTTGGTCAGAAATGAAAGGCGAGAAGTGCGGAGAGAAAAATGGGGGGTCAGGGTCTGCTGGGGAGGGGTAGGGGTGGAAGGGCTGTTGGGCTGCACTCTCCGTGCAGTGGGAGGCACTCACCATCTTGAATGCAGAGTCTCAAGCAGGGGTGGCATGTGGCAGGGGCTCCTAGGGCTTTGAGCATCAAATGAATCGACCTGCATTGGTCCAGGGGCCAGGCTTGTCCTTTGGGACAAAATCCTCCAAGACAGGGCTCTCCGTCCCCCTCCAACCCCAGCCTCTACCATGCTGCCTGGAGTTCATTCCACTTGGGCACTTGTATTGCTGGTTGATGACCCCCTTGCCCTCTGTGTGGTAAGAGCCTTGTCTCTGGGCTGCTTCTTGATCTGCATTGCCCCATAGAGCATGCGACAAATGCTTGTTGAATGAATCAACCACCACCCCCACCCCAGCCCATTTTAAGGAGTGAGAAGCCCAAGGTCAGAGAGGACGGTGAGTGACCCAAGGTCATACAGCTATCTGTGGCTGAGTCAGAACCAGGAGTGGAACCCTCTGGACCCTCTGCTGGTGATCAGAGTTACACACACACAGAGAGAGAGGAAGACTGAGAAAGAGATCTTCCATCAGCTGGGTCACTCCCCAAATGGCCACAATGGCCAGGACTGGGTCAGACTGAAGCCAGGAGCCAGGAGTTTTCTCTGGTCTCCCACTTGGGTTCAGGGGTCCAAGCACTAGAGCCATCTTCTGTTTCTTTCCCAGGCCATAGCAGAGAGCTGGATCAGAAGAGGAGCAGCGGGGACTCGAACCAGTGCCCAGAAGAGATGCTGACATTGCAGGGGGCAGCTTTACTGGCTATGCTTCAGTGCCAGCCCTGAAGACCAAATTTAAGCTTTAGAATTATTTTTATTAAAATTTTTATTTATTTGAGAGGCAGAGTTACAGACAGACAGAGGGAGAGACAGAGAGAAAGGTCTTCCATCCACTGGTTCACTTCCCAAATGGCCACCATGGCAGGAGCTGAGCCCATTCCCCAAATGGCGGCACTGGCTACACCACAACACTGGCCCCTATATTAAATTTTTGTATTTAAGAATTTTTAAATGATTTTATTTATTTATTTGAGAAGCCAAATTATAGACAGAGAGAGGGAGAGACAGAGAGAGAGAGATCTTCCATCCTCTGGTTCACTCCCCAGAAGTCCGCAACAGCTGGAGCTGAGCCAATCCAAAGCCAGGAGTCTAGAGCTTCAGGTGCAGGGGCCCAAGCACTTGGGCCATCTTGCACTGCCTTCCCAGGCCATAGGATAGAGCTGGATCAGAAGAGGAGCACCCGGGACACGAACCAGTGCCCACAGGGGATGCTGGCACTGCAGTCATTAGCTTAACCTACTATGCCACAGTGCCCACCCCACTTTAGAATTCTTTGTAATTCAACGGTGGAGGCAGTCAGTGAAAGGGCTGCAAAGGCCATCCCCAGGGAGAGGTGAGGATGAGCTGGTGAGAGACTTGGGGGCCGGGAGACACAGGATGGGGGTGAAGGGAAGCTGTAGTCGGGAGCCTCTTGGAATGGAGTCCTCTGCTGAGTCTCTTCTCTGTCTGCCCCCCATCCCAAAAGCCAAACTCCAGGTGTGGGCCTGGCGTGAAGCTGGCATGCATGTTGGCTTCCTGAGCTGCGAGGGGCCTCCCCCTTGACGTCCACAGCTGTCAGATACACTACGGTGCCATCACAGCCTCTGGGGAAGGCTTTGTGGCCAGTCTCTCCTGCTTCCCAATGTTCAGCTACGATTTGGGACTGGGGTGGGTAACCACTGGGAGGAGGAGTGCAGTAGAGTTTGGAGCCTGTCCACACCACCTTCCTGGACAGCCCAAGGCCCAGAAAAGTTAGAAAGTATCCAAGGGATCTCCCGGGGATTCACGGTGGGTGGCCACTAGGCATGGCTGTTAAAACACTGGTTGCCACGCCCCATGTTGAAGTGCCCAGGACTGAGTCCTGGGTCCACTCCTGGCTCCTGCTTCCTGCCAATGCAGCCTCTAGGAGGCAGCCCAAGTAGTTAGACCCCTGCCAGCCACCTGGGAGACCTGGATGGAGCTCCTGGCTCCTGGCTTTGGCCTAGGACAGCCCTGGCTGTGGTAGATATTTTGGGAGTGAACCAGTGGATGGGCAATCTCTATTTCTTATCTGTCTTTGTGCCTTTTGAATTAATAAGACAAATAAATTTAATGTGTATGAAAGTATGCGTGGATTTCAAATTCTTTGGCACCAAACAAAATTTATCTTTCCCTTGCATTTTCCCTGACCTTTTGGAAGCACTCTCCTTTATCAAGAACCAGCCTTCCAAAACCTTAATGGTTTTACCCTTTTTCTTGCTTGGGAAGTAACACTATGCCTTCCTAATGCCACTGGACTTTCTTTCCTTGAACAGTCAAAAACCAAAAAAAAATCCCAAGTCCTCCACACTTCGTCTCTCTGAGCCTCCACTCCCTTCTCTGAAACTGGGGATGCCGACACCGACCTTGTCCAGTGGCTGTTTTCTGAACTCCCTTACAGCATGGCGGAGTAGAAACCCCAAGGGAGCAGGTGCTCACTCGGCAGCTGACTGGTTCTTCACACTTGAGTCCGGGATCCACCAGGACTGCAGCAGGAGTGCCAGTTGATAGGAGTTATGGTGCCAACCTGTTTTTGGCCAGAGAAGTGGCACAGGCAGGAGGCCAGGGAGGGGACAGTGCAGGATTAATAACACAGTTATTGGAGCCACTTGATTCTGTCCCGAGGACAGATGGCCACTTGCAAACACCCAGATCTGTCATGGGGTTGGCTGGGGCATGGTCCTGCCAGTCTGCAGTAGCAAGCTGGATCCAGCATCTTTTGGGGGCGTCTCTGGGGGTAGGGGTAGGGGTGGTTTATGAGCTCTAGGAGACTGGGAATTTCTGGGGTCCCAGAGGTAAGGCTGGGGACTCTGAGGAGGGGGCTTGCTGTATGCATCCTGTCACTTGCTTGGAGTCTGTGGAGTAGAAGCCCTTGAATTGCATTCATGGCTGAGATTCTAGTCCTGGATGTATAGATAGGAACTTTGGGAGCTTGGGCAAGGGCGGTAAGCTCAGCACAGTCTTCAGCACCTAGCAAGCTCTTAGCACCATGCGATGGGTGTGAAGAGACACCTTCAATACACCCAATGCTGTGAGCAAGTTCAAAACCATCCCAACTTGTAGGCAGAGGTTTTCCCTGGAGCACATTGGTTCTTGTCACTCCCCCTCTTCATGGAGTAACGACACTAAACCCTGCCTAGGCTTCCTATCCGAGTCACGGCACCATTATGTCGCTCCCCCTCTTCGCGGAGGAACGACACTAAACCCTGCGTTGTTCTTTTGCCTGCTCGGCCCTCCCCGGGTTTGCTGCTGGTTCTTCCCGGGTTGGCTACCGACCCTTCCACCTCCGTGGAAGGGCGGTTCCCCCTGCCACTTTCCCCACTTCCGCGGGGGAGTGGCACACCGCTGGCCGGCTCTCTTGGGGGCTGCTCAGGTGTTCCTTCAGATAGATGTTCCTGGTGCATGTTGTCTCTCTCCTCCTTTATAGTCCTCTTCCACCAATCCCAACTCTGCTACCCACACGCCGAGTATGCTGCTCTCCTCCAATCAGGAGCAGGATCAGCTCCTGCAGGTCATCACTCAAGTTGGCGAGAGACAGCTGCGTAGAAGCTGTTTACTCACTTCTCAGCACCATATTGTGGGAGAGCAGATGCATAGAATAAGTCTTAATTTGAGTAACTTAGTCTAGTCCGAGTTGCTCCCCACAGTTCTGAGTAAAATTTGTCTTGATGGACATTTGTTTGGGTGGTGGAGGTGAGGGAGACCAACGCAGAGGAAAGAAGGGAGTCCCACAGAAGACTGATGGTGGGAGTTGGGGTGAACATCTTTTGTTCTTTGGTTTCTTCAATTATTTAAACACTTGACAATTTTTTTTCCAGATCAGGAGGGAGTGTGAAGTGCTCATGTTGAGGCTGTTTGGCTAATGTTCAAGGAGTGAGTTTCAGGTGACAGTGACCAGGGATACCTTGGTGAGTAGAGGCACACGGGGTTCCTCACTAACCTGGAGGGCATTACGGGTAATGGGTATGGTTTGATACGCACACAGTGTGAGGGCCGTCTGCTGCTGCCACATGGAGGGACCTTGGGGACATTGTGCTGAATGACATAGGCAAGCCCTGGGCCAGCCACTTGGACGGAGCATCTGGAGTGGTCAAATCCAGAGAGACAGGAGGTGGCATGTCCTAGCAGCAGTCAGAATTCCCTCCACTTACGGGCTGAATCGTGTGCACCTGTGTGACCCGATCCCTCCCTCCACCCACGGCACAGGTGGCTCCTCCTCTTGGCTATTGTGAACATGGCGTGTGCAAATATCCCTCTGAGTCCTTGCATTCCACTACTTCAGGTGCATCCCCGGAAGTGGAGTGGCTGGATCCTATGGTCAATTCTAGAAGATCTTGAACTTGTCTCCTTGGAGCTGCCCTAGTTTCACATTTCCCACTAATGTGCACATGAGTTTCAGTTTCTCCACATCCTCGCTGGTTCTTACTTTCTGTTTGTGTTGGTTTCTGAGGAAGCCACCTGAGTGGGGGCGAGGCAAACACCTCACTTTTGCTGGGGAGCAAGGTCACAGTATATTTTGCGCTTCCGAACAGCTGCTGGGTGTCCCTTCCTCCACAGCCCAGTGATGGCTGATGTCTGTCTGGAGCAGGTGCACAGCGGTGCAGCAGATGTGGCCCCCACTCTGAAGGAGCAGGCATGGGTCTGGCATGAGGAGTGCAGCTGTGTTCAGTGCCAAGTGGGGCTGAAGGGGAGGGGACCAGAATCAGTAGCTTGTGCAGTGATCTCTCTGCATTGCCTTTGGCACAGGAGAGAGGGGGCTCACGTCTCAGCTCAGTCCCGTTTGCTCTCAGTGAGCTGGAATGATCTTTTCCCCTAGTCCAGCCTCAGTTCCCTCCTTTGTAAACTCTAATAGCTCCACCAATATGATTGGTTTGGTGTATGGATTAAGTTTTTGATACTAAATGACATACAGATTCAATATAGATATATCTAGATCCAGCCTGTAGCTAGCTCTCTATCCAGTCCATATCTAACATACAAGCCTCTCCTTTGCAGAGGGCTTGGGAAGGCAGCAAATGATCCAGTGTCTATTTTGTAGGAGGGGACTTAGGTGCACAAAACTGGGCAGGCTGCCTCTGCAAGGCCCTCTCTTTGCTTTCAGTAACCTCTCCCCTAACTCCCCATCTTCCACCCCAACACCCCTCCTCTCGCACACACTGGCAGTCATTCGAATTTGAGTGGAAATTTGAATGCAAAGCCATCCCCTGGTTCCAGGGCTCCTGGGGGCACCCAAACCTACAGAAGCTCCAGTCTCTTGGGTGAGGTGGGTACTATTGGCCCAGAACCTACCCGGTCCTCCTGCCTGGTTTCTGTCTTCTATCAATGGCTTTGGATACCTGAGGCAGTGTGAATACTATGTAACTATGTGTATTGCCTGGGTGTAATGATAACACTTATTCACTGCAGGCAACCATGTTTCCAAATGTTTCTGAGCCGTGAATTTGGGATGCGGGGTGCAGAGGGCCACTGGATCTGCGCCCTTGAAGAGTGCCCAGGGGGTGTGCTGTGTGCCTTGCCCTCAGGCCTCCTGCTCAGTGTGGGTTTGGCGATGTGCCCGTGTCGCTGCCTGTGGGTCCGAGTCGTTTCTCCTGACAGGTGCACAGCATTCTCTACTTGGCCTCCCCACCCCCACCCCACCCCCGCTGAGTCTCTCCCTCCCCCAAAGAGAGAAGGCTCCAATTGTTTTGTGCCAGCCCAGCCAGAATGCAGGTGACACACGGTGCCCGTCTTCTCTGGCTCCAAGTGAGAATTGCTTTGGGCTACATGTGAGCTTGCTGGGTTCTTGCATATGTGTGCACGTAATTCCACAAAGTCTGGCTGGACAGCTCCTAGATGTCTGTGTCACTCACACGCTCTCCAGCTGAACATGAGGATTCCTCTCTTGCCACGTGTTTGTCGACATGCCACGACCTTCCCCCCTGATTCTCACTGGTCACAGGGGATTAGGTGCTATGTCATGTTTTTTAAAATGGATATGTCACTCATCACCAGTAATTTCTTTTTTAAAGATTTATTTGTGTATTTGGAAGGCAGACTTACAGAAAGGGAGAATCAGTGAGAGAAAGATCTTCAAACTACTGGTCCACTCCACAAATGGCCTCAATGGCTGGGGCTGCGCCAGACTGAAGCCAGGAGCTTCATCTGGGTCTCCTATGTATGCGCAGGGATTCAAGCACTTGGGCCATCTTCCACTGCTTTCCCAGGTGCATTAGCAGGGAGCTGGAGCAGAAGTGGAGCAGCCGGGACTTAGGTGGGATCAGGAGTCACAGGTGGCAGCTTGGTCTGCTGCTCCACGCCTGCCCCCAGGATTTCTGAGTAAACCTTTTTATAGTTATGAGTCACAGTCTTTCCCTTTCTGTGAATTACTTACTAACATATTTTGTCCATTTCTCTATTGGATTTTCTCAGCTTTTTCTTTTCTGATCGGTCCCTCTCTGAGTTACTTAGATAGCTATTTTTTTTTCAGATCTCCGGTTGCACTCACTAACTTCAGGTTACCCTTGGTGTCTGTAGAACAAATATGTTTAACTTTGCTGTCGTAGATTCTGCCCTCTGCCATGCTCACAACCTTGCACGTTTGGAAATTCTTGAGAAATCTTCTTTGCTGCCGCTTAAGGTCACAGAATGGTCTCCTTTCTCTTCTTGTTTTTGCTGTCTCGTTTCTGCCTTTCATATGGGGGCATTTAATGTACTTGGACTTCCTCTATGTGATATTGTGAGGTCGGAACCCACCTTGATCGCTCCCCGCTGGACAGTCGGTCAATGTTTCCACACTATTTACGTGATAACCAATCACTTTCCCATTGTTTGGAATGGCTTCTTTCTCTACCTCACTCTTTCCACTTGGCTCCAATTGTCTTTCCTTGTGTAAGATTTCTTCATTTATTTGGAAGGTAGAGCTACAGAGAGAGGGAGACAAACCTTTCAATCACTGATTTACTCCCCACATGACCTCAATGGCCAGGGCTGGGCCAGGCCAAAGCCAAAAGCCTGGAATTCCATCCGGGTCTCCCACCTGGCTGGCAGGGGCCCAAGCCCTTGGGTCATCTTCCACTGCTTCCCAGGTGCATTAGCAGGGAGCTGGATCAGAAGTGGAGCAGCCAGGACTCCAACTGGTGCCCATATGGGATTCCAGCACTGCAGGTGGCAGCTTAACCACTGTGCCGCAGCGCCGGCCCTGTGTTGTCTTTTTAAAATATACACCGTTAAATCAGTTTTCCTCAACACCAGCAAAAGCCAGGTTTCTCAATGGCATCATAAGAAGTCGAGTCTGCAAAAGCTCTTTAGCAGGTCCCCAGTGGGCTTGTTCACAGCACACAGGGTGCAGCTGGGCCCAGGAGGGGGCTCTGCAGCCAAGGTCACTGTGTCAGAGCTGGGGTCTCTGCCGGCTGACCCTGCCCTCTTCAACACGTGACACCTGAGGGTGTTTGGCTGCGAATGCCTATTTTAGGGGCAAAGATATTCCAAGCCTTAATGATAGATTAAATACCAAATACCTTAACATTTGAAAAAATGACATTTACTACACTGGGTTGTAAACAGGGGCGGGGGGAATGACAATGGGAGCCAGTGTGGCTCTTATAGGCACGGCCCCCACTCGGGGTAATGGCTCTGAGAATGTCAGCGCTAACAAGCACATAATTGGCACCAGGGAGATCATTTTTGCCACCTTATGCAGAGGGGAAGCCATTCTGCATAATGATTTTACCAGGAATGTTCTTTATTCAACAGGGCCATTTGCATAACCCTCCCGAGTTTCTCGAGTTAATACAAAATGCTTGGGAGGCAGTGCCAAGTCCCTTCCAGGGATGTCTGTCTGCTCCTCCAAATTGCACGCATTGTGCATGGGGCCCGGCATGGTGGTCTCTGCCTTCTGTGTCCCTCCCCATGCACAGACCTGCAGCCATGGCTGGACGGCCTTGCAGGGCTGGGTCCACTTCTGCCCTGCGTGCCACCAGGTCCCCAGCAGCCGGCACAAAAGGGCACATCCGACCTACAAGGAATGTCAGGATTGACCCCCTGGGGCACAGCAGGTTGTCACTGCTCACCAGAGTCACTTTCTAAGATCCACTGCCAGCAATCAGCGCGCTGGGATTTGGGGGTGGGACAGCCTAACTCTGGATATATTTATTTCACGGACGCGGTCTCTCTTCTCTTTGTGTCACACCGTCCTGCGCTGCGGGGCTCTTTGTTTTTAACATTTTTAATTTCGTTTTTGAGAGACAGGAAGACAAGGAGAGCGACACAGGCGAGAGAGCGAGCATGAGAGAGAGCCCCGCTCTCCCTGGTGGCTGAAACGGGACAAAGCCAGGCTCCAGGAACTTAGTCTGGGTTTCTCCCTGTGAGTGACAGGGACCCAGTGACTTGCGGCATCTCTGCTGCCTCCCAGGGCCTCAGTGGAGAAGTGATGAGACTTGGCAAGGCTTTGAAGACAGTGGGCGGGTTCCCTGGGGTTTAAGGGAGACCCTGCCTGGTGGCGAAGTGTTGGAACTAACTGCTCATGGCCTTCCCCTTACAGGATGAGGGACACCAGCAGGAAGCCGGAGACAAGAGCTGGAGCCGGGACTCAAACCGCAGCTCCAGTGTGGACCGTGGTCATCCTGCCCTTGTCTTGGACACCAGGCTGAATGCCTGTCCCTATGTGTGACCCTTTGAGAGATGGAGATGAGAGAGAGAGAGAGAGGGAGAGAGAGAGAGAGAGATCTTCCATCCACTGGCTCACTCTCCAAATGGCCACAGTGGCCAGGGTTGGGCCAAGCCAAATCCAGGAGCCTGAAGCTCCATCCAGGTCTCCCACACAGGTGCAGGGGCCCAAGGACTTGGGCCATCTTCTACTGCTTTCCCAGGCCATAGCAGAGAGCTGGATCAGAAGTGGAGCAGCCGGGACTCGAACCGGCGCTCATATGGGATGCCAGCACTGCAGGCAGCGGCTTTACCTGCTATGCCACATTGTCGGCCCCTACATGTGACTCTTTAAATATAAAATCATTAAAATTAAGTAAAACTTAAAGTCCCGTTTCTCAGTCATCAGACCCACATGTACTGGACCCCGCAGCCCTTAAACGCATTGGTCACCCAGAGACTCCTCCTGAGAGCTGTGTGTCCGCGTCTGCTCCTCTGAGCCATGTCTTAGACACGGGTATGCGCAGCCATGCAGAGCCGGCTCAGGACTTGACTGTAGGGACAAACCTGGATCTCTCAGAGCCTGGGTTTTCCTCCTCTGTGAAATGGGCACAAGCACACATGAGGATGCCGTGACTGGGAAAGGTGCTGGAGCCCTGGAGTCGCCTCTCTCCCTCCCTCTCCCTCTCCCTCCCTCTCCCTTCCACCCTCTCCCTCTCCCTTCCTCCCTCTCCCTCTCCCTCTCCCTCCCTCTCCCTTCCTCCCTCTCCTTTTCCCTCCCTCTCCCTTCCTCCCTCGCTCTCCCCCCCTTACCTACCCTCCCATGAAATAAAAAAATTACAGTAACTTGGCACCCATCTCTCCCCATCCCTCCATGTCTTTTCCTTCCCCCAGCTTCGCTGGTCACCACTGCTCCACCCTGCACCTTCTATGAGGTCATCATGACATCACAAGATGTGCTTGGCTTGATTCACTCCAACCAAATGACCTCCAGTGGTATCTGTGTTGTTACAAATGGAAGGATTGCATTCTTTTTTCACGGCTGAGTCATAGTCCATTGTGCCTGGGCTCCACCTGTTCTCTATCTGTTCATGAGTTGATTGATACTTTGGTGGTTTCCAATGCAGACAACTTTGATTTTTTGTGACAGCACAATGAGAAGGAAATCAGAATCCTGGGATCGTCAACCTGCTTCATCCAAGAATTAGACTAAATTCTCAAGTCTTTCAATCCTCAGTATTTCCATTCTCATTTCAATGGTGGTTTAAAAAGAACTAGACGTGGGGGACTGAGTTGTTGATGAGGGCTCTGTCAGTGACAACCACCAGGAACCCAAATGAATCCGCCCTCATTCAGAAAGGGAATTAATTGGTTTTTGTGAATAAAAAGAGTGACAGCTGCAGGTATGGCTGGCTCCAGGAGCTCAATGTCATTGAGAATATTTGTCTTTCTGTTTTTGGACTATGTTGTTTTCCAGTGTTGGCTCCATTCCTGGGGTGGGAACTTCTCTCTATTGCGGTCGGCTGCCATTGGCAGCTACAGGTAACTTCGAGTCATGTGCCCCCTACTGGCAGAGGAAAGGACTGTCTCTTAGAGAGTTGCGGCCACAGTGAGAAGACCCGCTGTCTTAGGATGGAGTGCGTCATGGGCCAATCCCTGTGATCAGAAGGAATAGGACTCACTTTGGGGGCCAGGCCGAGGGTCAGGGTGGCTGGAGGCTGGAGGAAGCTTGGGTCCCTAATCCAGCAGATGAGCCCTGTGAGCTTAAAGACAGGGAATGGACGTGGGGCAGCAGGCAAGCCGGTGCTTCCCGAGAGCTGTCCACCTCCCTGTTCACAACTGCTCCGCCCGCAGCGTTATCTTCTTCATCAGCGATAGCCATCTAAAGGGAACATTCAGTCTCACCAGCGAGGGCTCGGCGCAGCTGACAGCTCTGAGCCCAGGAGCAGTGGAGAGAGAGGGAAAAGGCCCCTGGCCAAGCGCAATGAAATCATCAGAGCCGGGCTGCAGGCGGGACGTGGCTTGCAGATTGGGCTCCATCCTGCTGCAGTCTCAGGAGCTCCCTTTGGGAGAGGGGGACACTTGCGCTGGCTTCCCCAAGCTGGGGATGACTCAGGGGCACTTGCCAAGTCCAGGGGACCAAGGGCAACGCTCCCAGAGGAAGCCCTGAGGTGCAGCCTGTGGTCTCCCAACTGCCGGGCAAGCAGATCAGGGTGCCGGTCACTGCTGTAGCCCCCACCCTTCCTCCACTTCCCTTTTGTTCTTTCTCCTAAGGCTGCAGGGGCCCATTTGCCGTGGAAAAGTCATGGAAAATGGAGTTGAAAGATGAAGTCTCCCCTGCCTTCTTCCTCGCATGCGCGTCCTGTGAACTCTGGCGAGACTTCGGAGGCAAGGAGATTGTGCACCAAAACTTTTCATCCCGTTTTTCCCAGAACACACTGAAGGGTGCTCGTGTGTGCGGATGAGCGATGCGCCCCTCCCCGGGGCAGAACGCACCCTTGTCTGGGACATGGAGCCTCAGAGTACGGCGTGAACTGAGTCACAGCCCCAACTAGCGCTCCTGACTGCACATCCTTGGGCAGATAGCAACTCAGACAACAGTACCTGCCACTCCTTCCCTCCCTCCCTCCCTCCCTCCCTCCCTCCCTCCCTCCCTCCCTCCCTCCCTCTCTCCCTCTCTCCCTCTCTCCCTCTCTCCCTCCCTTCCCCCTTCTATTCCTCCCTCCCTCCTTCTTCACCCCTTCCTTCATGCCCCCACAGCCCTCCCTCCCTCCCTCTTCCCTCCCTCCCTCCCTCTCCCCTTCCCTCCCTCCCTCCCTCTCCCCTTCCCTCCCTCCCTCCTTTTTCCCCTCCCTCCCTCCTCGCCCCTTCCTTCATGCCCCCAAGCCCTCCTCATCCTCATTATGCCCCTTCTCTCATCTCTGGTCCTCCAGCAGCCCCTCCCCTTTGCAGGGAAGCCCCGCCCTCCTGTCTCTGTCTCTGAGAGCCCCCACCTCACATGCTGCCAGAAGATTCCACTGCAGCCCAGATCCACTGCCAGTCCATCCTGGCTGACGGCTGTAACTCACAGGCCTGACTCCCCCCCCTCCACACACACACTTCTGACAGGCTTGATTTGGCTCCTGCACATCTGGGCCGCCCATCTGGCCCCCACACTTTGCCTGTGCGGGTTGCTTTATGGACATAATAAATATTACTTCCTTAATATGATTTCGCTTAGGTTCCCAGTGACTCACTCAAGCAAATCTTCCATTTAACACATGACTTTCTCTTCAGAGGGAGCAGAGAAAATATTGTTGTTGGAAGAGGCACAGCTGTGAGGGCTGGGAAGAAACACGTCCACCTAGGTCCAGCGTTTGCTGCTGTTCACAGGCCTGGCCCAGGTCAGACCCCGGAGTGCCAGGGGTTCCACTCTGGGCAGGGGGATTTCAAGAGATGGTCCAAGAATCCCCCTGGGGGTGTCTACACTTGTCCTGTAGCGCCATGTGGGTCTCAGGTGTGCAGAAGAGTGCCAGGCCCATTATTTCATTCATCTGCATGGCAGAAAGGGCCACACTGGCCACCAAATCTATCTGTGAGGAGCACAGAACTCATTCTTAATTACAATTTGAGCAAAGACATACTATATCCTATGCCTCAAGTGTCCATGAACGGAATGGCCAGGAGAGTGTTAGTGACACCTACTGGTTGAATGGGGTATAGCAACCCAGCTCCACCTTGGCTGGGCGGGTGACATCAAGCCCTGTGGAGTGGCTGTCGTGTGCTAGGTCTCCTGCAAACACCAACTCTTGCCTGAATCCTCATCATATTTTACAAAGTCAGATCAACTGTAGCAGGGTTCAGCTGCAGTAAAGTTTCCTCTTCCTAAAGTGTCCTGGTTGACGAACTTGGACACGCCACGGCAAGACAAACAACACCATCAAGATACAGAAGATTTTCAACTCCAACAGCCCCCCTCTCTGCACGTGGCAGTCAATTCCTCTGTCCCAGTGTCAACTTCTGGCCAGGCCTCCTCGCATGTCTGTCCCCAGGGTTTTGCTCATGCATAATGTCACTTAATAGAGTCACACCCTGTGTAGCCTTTCCTATTTGGTTTCTTTGACCTATTTGCCTAGTGCTTTTGAGATTCTTTCACTTTGTTCAATGCTCCCAACAGCTGAATCGGACTCTATTGAGTGGATAGCGCCGCTCCTCCAACAATCGACTTCCGAGGTGATATCCTTGTACCCACTTGAAGGAGAAGAAAATTGAGCCACCAGATTTGAGACAGACCTGATCCCAAATTCCAAGAGCCCTACAGAGTCTACATTTCCTGTTCCTCCAACTCTGCTGGACAGCTTGCTTTCACGGATGAGGCACTCTTCCGCCAAGCTCCCTTCTCTTCTCCCCTCTCAATAAAAACCTCGATCAGTCCTGAGGTGAGGACTGGCAGGACTGGAGAAGCAGCTGGCTTCCGGTGAGCTAGGGCTGTGCTGCCGGGAGTGGCCCAGACGTTGCTTCCTGGGTTGTATGAATGTCCGGAATAGGTGGCTACTCACAGGGCTCCAGCCTTGGGGCGGGGGGGCCCGCTGCACAGCCCCTGAGGCCCCTTCTTCCCCCGACTTTCCCATTAGAGGAAGAGGCCTTGGGGGAGCAAAACCAGAGGGCAAAGGCTGTTCTGCTACATGATGTTGCTCCTGTTCTCCAAACCCGAGCTCTCTCATGTGCACAAAGGACAGCTTCACCTCCCTTCCTCTGAGCTGGGGAGGGGACCACATGGGGGGATGGGCACTGACACTGCCCATTCCACATCTGGATAGGGACAGAGATGCTCTCTGCAGCTCAGCGTTGCTGCACGAGCGGCTCCTTCCTCCGTGCAGAGGGAGCCATGCCTTTGGTTCCCCGGGAGCTTAGAGAGCACTGGGCGTCCAGTCCAAGGCTCTGCATCCCTCCCATGCCTGCCTCCACCCCTCCCTGGCAGACAGGCTGAAATCACTGTCAAGTGCATCGGCGGGGACTGCATTTCCTGGCAGAGGAGGCCCCCTCCTTGGCTCATTGTCATCCTCTGTGCTTGCTGGTGCAGGGTGTGTCTGGCCCCTGCCTCTCCCAGGCTCTGTGCTCCCCCTCAGATCTGTTGGGCCGACTTTCAGATCCCACGGGTCTTGCTAACAGAGAGCTCTGTTGGCCCATGCCCCACCGACGAGAAGGGCTGCCTTCCAGCTCGCTGGTCTGTCTCCCGCTTCTGTCCCAAGTCTCGAGGGAGGCCGGAGCTGCCCCTGCTTCCAGCCACTGTGGCCCATCTGGGCTTTTGTTGCATGAGGACTACAAGAGGGGGGAGTCGAGGCTCACTGGCTTCTTTGCTGCTGTTGAGAGAGCCCCGGGTGCAGGAGACCTCACCCCATAGCATCCCTGAGTCACACAGAAGCCCCCCAGGGACCCTCGACCTCTGCCCTCATTCGGCAGGTGAAGACAGACACCTATGTTCAGAGAGGCTGAGCCACGTGTACTGGTACCTAGCGGAGCTGGGAGCCCTGGCCCAGCCATCCAGCTCCAGCGCGCAGTCCTGACACTTGAGGACCCTGCCAGGCAGTGCAACGGGGATGGACACTGGTGGTCCGCCTTCAGAAAGGGTGCTGGAAAGCCAGGTGGAAGGTATGAGCCTGGGAAGGGCACAGCGAATTGAGCCCCAGGAAAACAGCACCTGGGGTGCACAGGACGCCGTCGCTTTGAAACGGGGCCCCTTCCTCTCCGCTCTCTGCCCCCCCTGCATCTCCTCTCCCCTCTGCATTGCTACCCCTACCCCCCACCACCACCCCCAGTCTTTTTTGTGTGCGTCTCTGTTTATCAGTTTCGCACTGCCTAGCCTGGAGCAGGATTTAATAAGGGTTTTGTTAATAAATCAAGGGAAGAATGACAGTATTGAAAAAAAGAATGAGGGGAAGATTGAATGAAATTGGAAGCCAGAGAGGGAGGGAGGAGAAGGGAGGACGCAGGTTCCAGTCTCAAAGAAATCTCCCAGGAGCCCCCTGCAGCCTCTGCAGCTGCTGTCTGGAGGTGAGTGTGGGCTGGGCTGTGGCTGGCTGCAGACCTAGGCGTGGGACGAGACGAGGGTTCAAGGCCAGCCTGGGGTGGGGGGAGCAGTGCCCATGCCTCTGGAGCTGCTCTGGCTTTGGGCTTCTACATTCATCAGAATAAAACACTGTGTCCAGGCCCTGGCTCCTGAGGCTCGCTGGGAGGTGCTGATGGGGAAATGGACAGCCCCAGCCAGGGCCGCAGGAAGAAAACAGAGCCCAAAACAAAGCAGGCAGCCCAGGCTGGGGAGACGCCGTGGCCGCTCTGGGCCTCTGTGCCCTCACCTGGACCCTGGCAGGGGGAGGGGGAGGGACAACAACCTCTGGCCTCCGCCACTGGACTGTGAGTCAGAACCAGAGAATCCTGTCTGTGTGGCTGATGCTCTTGCGTGGTAGAGGTGGACGTGCGGGAAGCAAGGCCTGACCTTGGAGCCCAGGAGAACTTGCTGGCTTGTGCAGGGTCTGCTGAGCCCTCACCCCTCCCAGAAACCCCAGAATGGGACCCTGGCTCCTGCCAGCCTCCTGGCCTCATCTTCAGCCCTGGTCCCATGCCCTCAGGCAGGGCGGTGTCAATTTCCCTTCTGCTTCTCCTTCCGGTCTGTTCCCACCTCACAGCCTCTGCACGCGTGGCTTCCTCTCCCTCCATGCACTTGGTCTCCACGGGGCTCGCACCCTCATGCACATTAGGCCCTGCTTAGGTGTCCCCGAGTCCCCGTCCCTGCTCACTCCACTAGAGATGCACACGTCCCAGTCCTCGGTCTTCTAGCATAGTTGCTAGCTCTCCTCCCTCTGTCTCCCCACGAGGACGAGGGGCACGGTGACCACCTCCACAGCTACGTCCCGGAGGTCTAGAAGAGTTGGCACTTGATTAACTACACGGCGGATGCATTAATTAATGAGCTTTCTGGCTCTCTTAGCCTCAGGGTCCCCATCTAGGAAATCACAGAGGGCGACTTAGCGTCTTGGAGGGCGCCCCTCGCTCTGCCCCATCGCTGCATGTGGGAGGATGTGCAGCGGGCAGCGTGGGGCCTTGGGTGGCCCAGGGTCTCCTGACGAATGAGGCTGATCCCGGCGACGCGGCTGGTATTGATCCGAGCAGGTTGTCAGGGAAGGGAAACTTGTAATTGCTGCTGTAGTTTCATTGTAACCAGCAGCCCCGAAGGGAAATTAAACTTTGCAGCTAATGGGGCTATATGATCCTTCAACCTTTGATGTATCGGATCCAGCGTGGTCCCTGGAATACTGAGTGGCTGCTCAGAGCATCATTTTGAAGCAGGAGCCGCCTCCAAGCTGAGATTCTTTGTAGGCCTGAAGAGGGGTTGGAGCTGAGGGAGTCTTACGTTCTTGTCTCCCTCCAATTTCCTCTAAGAAGCAAATCGTGGTGCACTTGAGCTTGGAGGAACCTCAAGGCGTAAACTCCGCCTCCAGCCTCGCGCTCTCAAAGGCTCACTCCTCACCGGGGCCAGAGAGCTCCCAGAGTCCTAATCTGATGACTGCGTGTGCTGCTGGAAGTTCGTCTGGTGGGGCTGGCGCAGTGGCAGAGCCCAGCATCCCGTATGAACACCTGTTCGAGTCCCGGCTGCTCCACCTCCGACCCAGCTCCCTGCTAATGCACCTGGGAAAGCCACGGAAGGTGGTCCGAGTGTTGGGGCCCCTGCCACCCACGTGAGAGGCCTAGATGGAGTTCCAGGCTCTTGGCTTTGGCCTGGCCCAGCCCTGGTCATTGTGGCTATTTGGGGAATGAGCCAGCAGATGGAAGAGCTCCCTTCCCCACCTCATTGTCTCTGTAACTCTGCCATTCAAATAAATACATAAATGTTTTTAGAAAGACCAGCCGTGGGACTCCATTGTCTAGAATCTCAAGACTCAAAATGGGCCAGTGGCCTCTGCTGCTGTGAGCTGGTTAGGAGGGCCAACTCCTAGGCCCAACGCAAGACCTGCTGACTCAGGAATCCAATTCCTGGGCACTGTGGAAGCAAGGACTAGAAGATTGATTCTATGATGATCTTCACGGCTGTAGGCAATTTTGATCTGATTTTATTAAGAATCCAGGGTTTGGAATTAGATAGATTTTGGATTTAATTCTTGGCCACTTATCAGCTGCGTGTGGCTGTGTGTCATTTCCTTCCCAATTTTGAATCTCATGGGATTCTTGGAAACAACACATAACTTCTCAAGTGCTTGACAGAGTGAGTGGCAAGTAGCGAATGCTAAAAAATATCTCTTCACCTTCTGCCAAAACACCTGCACCTTAAGCATTCATTCATACTCAAGTGTGAATGATTGACACAGGCAACTGATGGTCAACATGCTAATAACTCTTTTTTAAAGATTGATTTATTTGTTTGAAAGGTGGAGTTGCACAGAGGGAGGGAGGGAGAGAAGAGAGAGAGGGAAAGGGAGGGAGGGAGGGAGAGAGAGAGAGAGATCTTCTATCCACTGATTCACGCTCCAGATGGCTGTAATGACCAGGGCTGGGCCAAGCCAAATCCAGGAGCCTGGAACTCCACTGGTGTCTGCCACATGGGTGCAGGGGCTGAAGCACTTGGGCCATCTTCTGCTGCTTTCCCAGGGGCATTAGCTGGGAGCTGGAGCAGAAGTGGAGCAGC
Source organism: Oryctolagus cuniculus (assembly GCF_051225735.1). Classification (NCBI taxonomy): domain Eukaryota; kingdom Metazoa; phylum Chordata; class Mammalia; order Lagomorpha; family Leporidae; genus Oryctolagus; species Oryctolagus cuniculus. The sequence continues at coordinate 24,706,953 of NC_142887.1, forward strand.
CAGGACTTGAACAAGTGCTCATATGGGATGCCGGCATCACAGGCAGTGGGATTAACCCGCTTTACCACAACGCCAGCCCCAATGATTCTTATGTAGACCTATTTTTCAGAGGAGGGAGTGAGGCTGAGAGAGATGAAGGAGTGGCTGGAAAAGGAGGGAGAGGAGATCTGAATGTAAAACTCTCTGATTCCACAGTTGAGATGCCTAAGCTCAATGAACACATGTGTGATTTAATTTTTCATCAGCTCCCCAGTAGGCAGATTTGCAGATGGTGGAGCAAAGCCCAGAGGCAGGAGGTAGCCACAAAGGTTCTCAGCCCATGGATCGTGGGGCTCTAGGGCTCCCAGCTCCAAGCCATCTGTACCCATAACCACCAATCCCCGGGCATGTAGGTTGCACACGGCACCAGTGCAGCCTCCAAGGAGGCACCGTGGCCGAGGCAGGCTGCTCTGAGCTGACAGTGCACGCTGGATCTCTTGGCTACACAGGGGAAGGGTCTTGAGTCTCACTTCCAGCTCTTCTAGCGACTTAGAGGAGTGTCTCCATCCCTCCCTCTTGCTCCGCAGTCTGCTGTACCCCCCCCACCCCGCCTCAGGCCACCTCCATTACCCCGCCACCCAGCCCCAGCCCGCCACGTCTCCTGGGCTTGCATCCAAGCCCAGTAGGAGATGGGGCATATTTTATCCCAGGACCATTGCTCATCCTGTCATTGACTTACAGGAAATTGCTATTTCTCCCCAGCTGACTTTCTCCCTTCCTTGTCATGTCTCTCGGGAGAGGGACAGGGGTGGGCCCTCCACGGGGACCCTGGGAGTGTGGCTGCATGGCTGTTTTCTTGGGGGCTGCTGGCTGTTGCTATGTCAGGTGCTGGAGATGGGGTTGTAGACAAGATGGAGACAGACATTGCATCCAGAAGTTCCTGCAGCGCTGGGCAGAGGCAAGGCTTCCTGGCTGTGCATTTCTGTCTGCCGTGCTCTTTGGATGAGCTTGGAGATGTCCCTTCATTGTGTTAGGTGACTTCATTCTTATCCCTGAGATAAGGTTCACCTGTGAAATGCGTTGCATACAAGAAAAACTCCTTAGGCCACTAACTGTTGTGTTAAGCTCTATGGGCAATGATTTGTGTTTGAGAGACACATGCACAACAGAAATACGGAGTGGAGGCCTGTCATGACCAGGGATATCTCCCCAGAGGAGAAGAGACCCGAGGTGGTCCCCTGTGTCCCCAGTCCTCCCACTCGGGGCCCATGGCATGCCCTGCAGCGTGGCTGGAGTTCCACATTCCACCAAATCCTCTCCAGAGAGACATCTCAGAGCCATGGGAGTGAAGGCAGCCCCCGGTGCACCCCAGCTTGGCCATTTCTGCTGGGCCACCTTGAGGCAGTCAGGAGCGTACTCCAGTCCATATCCTGACACCAGCGTATTAAGGTCTGACTGTTGCTGGGGCTTAGCACAGCATGCGCCTTAATTCTCTTATAGTTTTTGAGCTCAGGTCAAGGCGTCAGTAGGTCTGGGTTCTTTCTGATGGCTGCAAACAGTAGAGGGACAGAGTGGGGCTTCTCTGGGGAGCCCAGGGGTCCTGGCTGGAGTACTGCTTTCCCTGGGGCTGGTGGCTGCCTGTGTAAGGAGCTGGGGATGAGGACACAGATGGTCCCCAGCTGCCACCTGCATTGCTCAGCTCATGCTCTTTGTTTACCTCCAACCTCTGCTCCCACAGTCACATCTCCGGCTGCTGACTCTGATCCCTCCACCTTCCAAGGGTCTTTGTGATGACAGGACAATCTCCCTATCTCAGGGTCATTATCTCAAGCTCATCCGAAGAGATCCTTTGGGAAGGTCACATTTGCAGGCTCTGGGGACGAGAACACTGCGGACATCTCTGGGAGGGCCCTTGTGGAGCCCAGCATCCCAACCCTGCAGCAGCCCTTCTTCTCAGCACTTGGCAATACACGTCCAGAGAGTGAAGCGCCCACCCCAACATTGACCACCGCAGAAACCCATGCCCAAGACTGAACCCGGGACCATCCCTGCCCCTGGTCCCTGAGATGCTGAGCTGGAGAGGAGCTGGTGGCATGGCAGGAGAGAGCCAAGGGTAAAGGCTGGACAGGGGATTCCAGGAAACCGAGGGACATGGTTGTTCTTGGTCATCAACATAAGCGCTCAGCATAATTCCTGGTACACGTGGCTGCTTAAAAAACACTTGCTGAATGAGCAAGCACCAAGCAGAGAGCATGAAACACGTTATGGACAGAACGCAATCAGAGATAGAGAGGAGGCTGTCATTCGGGTGTGAGGTCTTACAGAGCCTTAAGTGCCAGATTGAGGAGGTGATGTATCATTGTGAAGACAGTCATGAGCCCCCGGAAATAAAAGAATGTGCTAACATTTCAGGGACCTGAATATTTTTATTTTTAAAAATTTATTTATTTATTTATTTTCAAGACTGAATGATGGAGAAAGAGAGGTAGGAAGAGGAGAGAGAGAGAGAGAGAGAGAGAGAGAGGGAGAGAGAGAGAGAGAGATCTTCTACCCACTGGTTCACTCCCCAAATGGCTGCAACAGCTGAGTCTGGGTCAGGTCAAAGTCAGGAGCCAGGAGCTCCATCCAGGTCTCTCACGTGGGTGCAGGAGCCCGGTATTTGGGCCATCTTCCACTGCCTTCTCCGGAGCATTAGCAGGGAGCTGGATCAGAAGTGGAGCAGCCAGGACTTGAACCAGTGCTCTGATACGGGATGCCAGTGTCCCAGGTGGCAGCTTAACCTGCTGTGCCACCACACTGGCCCCAGGGAGGTGACTCTGACCATGTTATGTGAGAGATAAGAGGGGGAAAAAGGCTGGAGGCTTGTGAAACATTAGGGGCTATTTGCTGGAGCAATCATGTTTTGCCAATCCTGAAAATTCCTAAAATAGCCAAGAAAGTATAAATGATGTGGGGGGATGCACACTGGGTGTAGCAATTCAGATGCCATTAGGGACACCCGTATCCCATGCCACAGTCCCTGGGTTTGGGTCCTGGCTCTGATTCTGATTCCAGCTTCCTGCTCATGCACGCCCTGGGAAGTAGCAGGCAATGGCTCCAGTACTTTAGGTCTCTGCCATCCACATGGGAGACCTGGGTTGAGTTTCTGGCTCCTGGCTGCTGGCTGTGGCCTGACCCAACCCTGGCTGTTGTGGGCATTTGAGGGGTAAACCATCAATGGATGGAAGAGCTCTCTCTCTTTCTGTCATTTGAATGAAGTGAATATAATAAAAATAAAAAAGAGAAACCAAAGGAGATGCTATGTTACACACAATTGCACTGGGAAACAAAAGGAGAGCTACAACATTGCCACTGACTGGGTCAATCATAGCTCCAAAAGGTCGAGTCTGTTAGATTCCACATGTACCTTCCCCATTTGTCCTGGGACCACTGCAAGGACAACCTGAATTCAAAACTGCGGCACAGAGTCTCGGCTTAATAAAATGGGAATCTCCTCTATTGAACAGAACCATGAGGCTTGGAGCTCCACAGAGCAAACAGAGAAGCCAGGACCAATCCTTAGAGATATGGAAACACAGGGCAGGTGGAATAAGGGAGAGAATTCGGAGGTCCTAAGAAAATAGGAGAGCTAAGATCTGGAATCCAGATTGGAGAGAGGCTTAGGAGCATGGGTCAGTCTCAGTAAGGCCACACACAAGGTCAATGTGAGAACTGGGATGGACTTCCACGTTTAGGAAGTCTATCACTCCTGATTATCTGGAAGATAATGTTTGTAAGAGTGATGAGACCAGGGCTGGCGCTATGGCATAGCAGGTAAAGCCACCGCCTGCAGTGCCAGCATCCCATATGGGCATCTGTTCAAGTCCCGGCTGCTCCACTTCCAATCCAGCCCTCTGTTGTGGCCTGGGAAAGCAGTAGAGGATGGCTCAAGTCCTTGGGCCCCTGCACCCACATGGGAGATCTGGAAGAAGCTCCTGGCTCCTGGCTTTAGATCGGTACAGCTCTGGCCATTGCAGCTAACTGGTGAGTAAACCAGCAATGGAAGATCTCTCTCTCTCTCTCTCTCTCTCTCTCTCTCTCTCTCTCTCCCCTCTCTGCCTCTCCTTCTCTCTCTGTGTAGCTCTGACTTTCAAATAAATAAAATAAATATTAAAAAAAGAGTGATGGTACCAAGACTACATAGCCTGAAGTGCAGGATGCTGCAGGAGATATTAATGCACATTATTAATTTCTAACCAGTATTTTGTAAGCCTATTTTGAGATGGTAGAGTTTACATCACCAGGTCTTCCATGCATTTTTTTTTTGACAGGCAGAGTGGACTGTGAGAGAGACAGACAGAGAGAAAGGTCTTCCTTTTTGCCGTTGGTTCACCCTCCAATGGCCGCCACAGCTGGCGCGCTGTGGCCGGCGCACCGCGCTGATCCGATGGCAGGAGCCAGGTGCTTCTCCTGGTCTCCCATGGGGTGCAGGGCCCAAGCACTTGGGCCATCCTCCACTGCACTCCCTGGCCACAGCAGAGAGCTGGCCTGGAAGAGGGGCAACCGGGACAGAATCCGGCACCCCCACTGGGACTAGAACCCGGTGTGCTGGCGCCACAAGGTGGAGGATTAGCCTAGTGAGCCGCGGCGCCGGCCCCATGCATTTCTAAAAGTAAGGCACGGCACCCATTTCATGGATGAGAGAAGTGAGGCTCCCTGTAGAGAGACACGTTAGATCATTAGCAGCAGGAGACCAAAGGACAGTGAGGGAGTGTGCTACTATTGAGCACTTGCTCTGTGTAAGCCTTGACAAGGACTAGATACAATCTCGTGCCATTACTTACCCTTTCTGCACCCCATCTTCTTTATCTGAAGAATGAGGGGTCTCTACAGCATGCCCTTAGGGTTTTCCATGAGGATTTAGTTATGATATATAAAACAAGACAGCAGTGCCTCCCACAGGGGGGGCACTGACTAAGTTAGTAAGTATTGCCTTTGTTATTAAAGTAAATATAACTGGTGCTACTGTTGCAGCTCCTGTGACTTATGTGCCACTGCGATTTTAGAGCAGCCAAAGGTCGGTGCTATCTCCAGTTTACGAATGAGATCAATGAAGCCTGGAAGCCTCTCAAGGTCACAGAGCCTAAATGATTGGATCATGCATTTGAATTCTCTGTGTGACTCGAAAAGCCCATCTTATTCCATTATATCAGTCGTGAGCAGCTTGTTTCCAAGTCAAAAGTGAGTTTGGGATGAGTGCTGTGGCATAATAGGGTAAGCCCTTGCTTTGGGCTCTCACATCCTCCATTAGAGTTTCAGTTCAAGTCCCAGCTGCTCCGTTTCTGATCCAGCTTCCTACTGATGTGTACTGGGAGGCAGCATGTAACGGCTCAAGTGTTTGGTCCACTGTCGCCCACATGGGAGACCCAAATGGCGTTCTAGGCTCCCAACTTTGACCTGGACCAGCTCTGGTTTGGGTGGGCATTTGGAGGAGTGAATTAGTGGATGGGAGATTCTCTCTCTCTCTTCTCTCTCTCTCTCTCTCTCTCATCTATCACTCTTCCTTTCAAGTACATAAAACAGTTTAAAAAAGGGTCTTGGGATAGGTTAAAGGAAAGAAGAAGGGAGGTATTGAAGATATCAGAAACGAAGTAAGTAACAGGTGTTTCTAGTGTTGTAAGAGAATGTGGTCAAAAGCTCAGGTTTGTGGTTTTGCCACGGTCGTTATTATAAAAATAGGAATTAAGGAAGGGGAGGCAGTGAAGTTGGCATTTTGGCAACATGAATTGAGCATGAATTCTCATGTTGAGGGCTTGTTGCTGACCTAGGGAAATCAGGTTCCATGTTTTTAAGCTGTGAACATAGGATGAAGAGAGTTGAATGTTAAGAAACAGTCAAACATTGCTTGGTAATTGCTGGTTCATGGCCAAAAGGAAAGAGAGAAAAAGAATTGTGCAGGAATGCATGAGGGTGAGAGAGGGCGGCTCAACCCATCCTGCTGCCCCGAATGAGAGCTGAGAACTGCATCGACTCAAAGACCAAGAAAGACCACGAAGACAATGCCGCCTGGTAAACACCAAAGACTGAGCCAGGCGGCCTGGGTTTGAGGTGACTGGGGCTTCATCAGTTCCATCTGTAGAACCTTCAATTCCTCGTCTATACAGTGGGCTGGACAGTACCTTTTGTTACAAGGTGGTTGGGCAGACGAAATGAGAGGGTGCTTGTCAGTGCTCCTGGGATGTAGAACAAGCCAAGAATGGAAACAACGGCATGGTCAGGACTCAAATTCCCCCAGCTTCCCAACGCATGCCTAACTGACGTCTCTTCACACGGGAAGACTGGCAGGGCTGATGCCACTTTTCCTGACTTCTTGTTATTGCAATGCACTGGTGTGTTGGTTGGAAGTCAGATCAGAAGTGGAGTTGCAAGGACTAGAACCTGCTGGAGGGTGCTGGTGTCACCATGGGAAGCTTAGCCCACTGTACCACAACAGTGGCTCCATAGCTTCCATATTGACCAGAGATATGCTTAGGGAAACTGATCTCTCTCTGGGTCAGCAAAGCCTTACCTTCTTTAAACGCATTGCCCATCTCCTCTGGGAAACCTTTGATGCTTCCTCCCACCCTCAGTAAACCTCTCCCCTGGGGGTCACCGCATAGCTGTTGTCTCAGCCCTCTGTAGATTCCCAAAGTGCACACTTATCTCCGTATTTATTTACTCAGATACACAAATATGGACTTGATTAAAACCAAATAAACGGGGTGGACTGAACCCGGGGACCGCAGGTAGGACAGCACGGCTCTGCTTTGATCCTGCTGTCTTTTTGCTATTGGATCCCAGGAATCTCTCTTCTCCTCTCTGAGCATTCAGTTTTGCTATCTGAAAGATGACAGGTTGTATTTGATGAAATTTAATGGAATTTCCAGCTTTTAACACAACACGCATTCAATGAGTGCTATTCAGCAGCTATTTCAGGCCCGGGTGAGAAAGAAAACATATTCCTGGCTTCCAAGAGGTCTTATTCCAAGAGGGGTGGCAAGGAAAATGATCAGACAATGCCAATCCACATGACTGTAACTGGAGCTATTGGAGCTCACAGAGTGCTATCTAAGGCAGCCTGTAGTAGTGAAGGGCAGGCAGGCTTCCTGGAGGAGGTGCTTGGATTACAAGGTCAGAAAAGCTCTGGTTGCAGCGTCAGCGTTAGGAGGGAGTGAGAGCAGGCTGGACTCAGGGGAGCAGCAGCGTGTGTGGTGCAAAAGTCTGGGGTCCTGGGGAGTAAGACCGGGGAAAGAGCGACGTGGGTCCAGGCAAGAGACACTGACCGGGATGCCCTCAATGGGTGACATCCATGGGCTCCGCAGTGGGGCAGCCAGAGGTCTGAAGAGCCTGTATCCAGGAGCAGTGGGGACAGGTGGCTAGGGCTGCAGCTCGGGCTCTCCGTGTTGGACGCACTGACCTTGGGTCAGTCCGGAGCTCCGAGAGCAGGTCTCATCAGGAGAGAGAGGAGCGAGAGCCGGAGCTAAGACACAAACGGTTCTCATAGCATCTTCCTTCCGCCCCAGCCCCCAGAGAGTCTTCCTCTTCTGAACTCTTAGAGCTTGTTGGTGCCACACAATTAGGCACTTAATTGCTTTCTAATTGGTGTGCGCCTTAGCCTGTCTCACCAGATCAATTCGCAAGCTCCTTGAGGGCAGAAGCCTCCTTAGATCTAGAATAGCCTCTCCGAGTGTCCCCTCTGGGCACCCACTGGGATATTATTTATGGAAGTGAGAGAACCATTAGCTTGCCAGTCGCTGACGGCCCCAGGAGGCCTCAGTCTTCCCATCTGTTGAGTGGGAGTCACCACCAGCCTCTCTTCTGAGACCGCTTAAGGATTTTAGTTCTGTTCACCCTCCACAATGATTTTTTAAAAAAGGAGTTGGGAGCAGGTGTGGGGTACAGCTCCTGAGACCCCTGAAATGTCCTTGCCTGCACCGGTCGGTCCCCCACGGGGACGTTTCAGCAGGAAGCAGGAATTTCAATAAAAAGCAAGAGGAGAGAAGCGAATTCTTCCTCTCCGGTAGGAGCAGGCACTCGACAAAACAAACAAGTCTGAGGGAATGCTTTGGCGATTATACAGACAAACAAATCACTTTCTCAAAGTGCTTCTTGGGGGAATTACGGCTCCTGGAAATGAAACACAAACAGATTATTAAAAAAGAGCTCCCCGTTGGGAGAGAAACAGTATTTACAAGAGAAGATGTGCCTAGCCGGACCTCTAATTGCCGTTCATTATCTCATATTGATTTAATTAGCTGCTGCTCTCAGGTCTGAATTGCCGGCTGCCCGCAGCAGGGGACCGACAGAGAGAGGGGGTTCAGATTGACCGAGCTGGCTCCCGCCATCGCTCAGCCGCCTCCTCCCTTTGCCCCGGAACACAGGGTTCAGCTCACAGGGTGTCCTGGTGGCAGCAAAGTGGTGGCTGGTGGCCGGAGGCAGCCAGCCACAGCCGAGGGTTTCGCGGGCTTGCTGTGTCTCTTGTGCGCCTTGGCTGGGGTGGCTGTGAGGAGCTAATTAGCTGCAGTAATTAGAGAGAGTGTCTTAATAATGTGGAATTAGAGTGGCTTGGTGAGTGCACAGGAAGATATATGGCCCGGGCTTGGCTGTGGCAATGCGGGAGCTGCAGGCAGGGGAGGTGGAGGAGGTGGCTGCCCTGGGCGCCCTCTGCCCTTCACCGGGCAACTTCTCCGGCCCCTTCTCCAGGGTCGCCATTCCCGTGTCGGGCGACGCAGCCATTAGTGGCTTCTCTACTCTTCCGTGACCCGGAGACGCTAAGTGAGCAGGGATTGCCCAGTGAAGAAGGGAAGGTGATTAGCGCTTCTCTCTAGTGGGCGTCTGGGACCAATTGTTGTGCAGATTTGGGGCTTATAATTGCAAGTGATTAATGGGGGAGTTGGCAATCAGGCTTAAAAGGTTGCTAATTGCTCTTTGAACATAATTGTGTCCGAGCGAGCAAGGGAGAGCCCTGCGTGCTCCGGGCTGGCATGCAGAAATCACGGCTCGGGGCATTGGGCAGCGGCTGAGTCCTTCCCCCTTCTGCCCATCCACGCAGACGCCTCGACTGAGAGCCTAGGAAGCTGCTGCGTCAATGCTGGGGACCAGGGACACAGCTGGGAGCAGGACAGAGGCTCTGCCCTTGGGGAGTTTGCTTTCTGGTGGCCATGGGGACACCACGGTCACTATGTGGCAGACAAATGGAGGCACCCACACGTCCTGGGGGAAGTCCTAAGAGCTCACCGTACAGGAAGTGTTAGGGAATCCAGCAAGGTGGTGTCCGCTTGCAAGCATTATAGTAGGACAGCTGTGCTGAGGGCTTTGATAAAATTTCATCTCCTTATTTTTGAGGCAAGAGACCAGAGACCCAAGAGTGGGAATGATTCAGCCATGCCCCCGAAGCTAGGACTTACTCATCCACTCACTCACACAGGTGCAGGGCTGGGCCCATCTGAAGCCAGGAGCCAGAAGCTTCATCCAGGTCTCTGACGTGGGTGCAGGGGCCCAAGGACTTGGGCCATCTTCTGCTGCTTTTCCAGGCACATTAGCAGGGAGCTGCATCAGAAGTGGAGCAGCTGGGACTTGAACTGGTGCCCCTATGGGAGGCAGGCATTGCAGGCAGCAGCTTAACCCACTGTGACACAACTCCAGCCCCTCAAATAAGTTTTTGAAAACTTAAAGACAACCAGCTAAGACTCCCATCAAGGAAAAAACAGGCTCTCTCATCGCTTCCGGCCCCATGGAGAAGAGCGTGGATCCTGTGCACGGGGGGCTTTCAGTAGGGATCCAGTCCCTCTCTGGCCTTCCTTGTGGCACTGTTTATTCATTCAACAAACATCCAGTGGGGGCTTAGCACGCACCAGGCCCAGAACTGAGTGCTGGGGATATGGTGACAAATCAAAAAGGCATGGCGTCCATTTCCGGGGTGCAACCTGCCTGGCAGGAGAGGGAGCAGCGCTGTCAGATAGGAGAGCCCCGGGCTGGGTGGCAGGAGCCTGGGCTTAGGTCTGGTGCACCGTGATTTTGCATTGTGATTCTGAGAAAATCGCTTGCCCTGCAGCTCACCCTGTGGATCCTGAAGGATCTCCAAGTTTCCTCGCTGCTCCTTACACACTGGGCTCACTCCCTCCCTCCTTGGGGTCTCTACCAACGCCGTCTCCACCTTCCACCTTCTTGGTTTCTTCCCATTCTCGGGGCCTCCCTGTGAGTGACACCTCTTTAGAGAAGTCCTCCCTGATTGCCTCGTTTTGAGGATGGAATGAGATAGAAAAGCCCAGGGGTGGGCATCCGGCATGGGGGTTAGGATCCCACCGGGGTTGTTCTCATCCTATATTGGAGCCGCTGGGTTCGAGTCCTGGCTCCACTTCCAATTCCAGCTTCCTGCTAAAGTGCACCTGGGGACAACGGTGATGGCTCAAGTAGTTGGGTCCCTGTCACTGACATGGGACACCTGGCTTCAGTTCTCAGCTCCTGGCTTCAGCCTGGTTTAGCCCAGGAGTGAACGAGCTGATGAAATATTTCTCTCTCTCTCCAACCCCTCCTTTTTTTTTTCTTTAAGATTTATTTGTTTGAAAGTCAGAGTTACACACACACACACACACACACACACACACACACAGGTCTTCCATCTGCTGGTTCACTTTCCTGATAGCCACAGCAGGCAACACAGGGGCCAGGCAGAAGCCAGGAGCTTTTTCCAGGTCTCCCACGAGAGTAGCAAGGCCCCACACACTTGGACCATCTTCAGCTGTTTTCCAAGGCCATTAGCAGGGAGATGGATCAGAAGTGGAGCAGCCTGGATGTGAACTGGTAGCCATATGGGATGCTGGCATCACAAGCTCTGGTTTTACCTGCTATGCCACAGCGCCATCCTCTCTTCCTCCGTTTTAAACAAAAGAAAAATAAATAAGTACTTAACTGGAAGTCTGGGGCCCAGAGCTCAACATTAAGCTACTGAATATTATTTTTGTCATTACCAGTGTTTGCAAACAGCAGAATGGGCTGTGTGGGGTGGGCAGAGGGAGGCTCGAGAGAAAGGCTGGTATCATAGCAAAGCCTCAGCTGTCTAAGTGCCGGAGGGGCCTGGGCCAGGCCGTTAAGCACCACCTGACCCCACATATCAGAGGCTCTTGCTGGTCCTGGGCCATAAGGAATCGGCCCCACGGAGCTCAGATTTAATTAGCTTGGTGCTATTGCCCTATCGATCGATCGATCACTCATCTCAAGTCTGCCAACCGGTGTGTGTGTGGGGGGAGCGCAGGTGCCCATCACCCTCTCACTCACCGGGAGCAAAAGCCAACATTGACTGTTTATTCAAGCTCGGCCGGGGAGCCCCCCAGGGCCCCTCCTTCCTGGAAGGCCTGTGTGGGGTTGGACAAGTCTCTCTCTGCACATTCACCGGCCGGCCCTTCCTCAAGATCCTCTCTGGACTCCCAAGGTTCTCTCCCTATGATCTCTTTCCCACTTGAATTAACTTCCATTTTTCTTTCTTTTTGATGGAGAAAGTATTTGCTTTATCTCCGGTGCTGACTACCCTAATTGGTTTTTTTTTTTTTTTTGACAGGCAGAGTGGACAGTGAGAGAGACAGAGAGAGAGAAAGGTCTTCCTTTTGCCATTGGTTCACCCTCCAATGGCCGCTGTGGCCGGCGCACTGCGGCCGGCGCACCACGCTGATCCGATGGCAGGAGCCAGGTGCTTATCCTGGTCTCCCATGGGGTGCAGGGCCCAAGCACTTGGGCCATCCTCCACTGCACTCCCTGGCCACAGCAGAGAGCTGGCCTGGTAGAGGGGCAACCGGGACAGAATCCGGCGCCCCGACTGGGACTAGAACCCGGTGTGCCGGCGCCGCAAGGCGGAGGATTAGCCTATTGAGCTGTGGCGCCGGCCCCTAATTGTTTTTTCCTTCATCTTGGGCAATACCTTGTCAGTTAGAGCCTTCTGCCTCTTCCAGGGTGGCCATAATTTTCAGATGTTTCTGATGCTGCAACCTGGGGTTCACCGGGGCTCTTCCCTCTCTCCCCCTACCCCCACCCTCTGTTTATCTGTTGGTCTCTTCTCTGCTTTCTCCTTCCCTATGCCGCTGTCTTTCTCTCTCCCACTCTCCTTCCTTGTGTCTCCTCTCATCCAGCCTTTCCTCTCACCCTAAAATAATTCACCCTGATGTCTGGTAGGGCAAGAGAATACCCCACGACAACTCACAGGTGCGTGGAGATCCAGGGACAGCCTGTCCCCATCGTGGTCCACCTGCAATCCCTTTATTTGCTACACACACACACACACACACACACAATTAACTCAGGGTTTTCCCAAACACGTGACTATCTAATATGCACCCCCGAGACCTGTGGTCATGGTAGGGGGAAAGAAAAGCCTGTGGCCCACTCAGGTTGGGAAATGCTGCACATGATGCAGGGAACTCTGGGAGAATCCCAAGACACACTGGGAAATGCCTCTGGGCCCTGAGGAGCAGCTGCCACCTGCCGAGTGCTGCTTTATCCAGAGCACCCTGAAGTTACCCACTTTTGTGGAACTCGGGAGCTATCAGCCTCCCTGGACAGCTCTCTCTGCTCTTGCCTTTTTGCCAATCAAATTGCTACCATTTTTTTGGCATCCTGCTACATTCTAGCTTCTTACATGCACTGGCTTCCCAAGGGAGGGATTCTCTTCTACACCCAGGAAAGCTGGGCGAGTGGCTCTGCTGGGGAGTTGCCCAGTCCGCCTTGTCTCTGAGGGCAGGTGCTATAGGGAAACAGACAGCTCTGTAACACATGCAACTTTGGACCAGATGTCTGGACTTCTCCCCCAGTACACACTTCCTTGTCCTGTGTGCACCACGTGATGCTGTTCTTCTTGGTCCATATCTTTTTCTGGACCGTGAGTAGCTTAGAGGAAGGGGTACCTTGTCCATCCTCCTATCTCCAAACCTCAGCAGTCAGCCAGGCTACAGCAGGTGCACAATGAATCCTTGTCACAGGACAACGGTGTGAGTCCTCCGTGAACCAGAGACAAACTTCTGCAGCAGCAGGGACTGGAGCTGTATACACCGAGGGCTCGTGTAGATTTCAACACCCTGCCCCGAGCCTGGCACACACCAGAGCTTGGTACTGGGGAGTTGAACTCACTTGTCTCTGTCCAGCCCCATTCATCCCCAAAGAGTGCGCCCTGTGGTAGGAGGAATATTTACGAATGTTGTCATGTGAGATGCAGTCCCTTCAGGCCAGTCATAATCGGGACATACAGTCAGACTCCCCTTTTTAGACGAGTGAATTGCAGCTCTGAGAGGGGTGGGGAGGGCTCTCTGGGAACAGATTCTGGGGTGGAAATGTGCTCGTGGAAGGCCTCCTGGAGCCCCATCTGCAGGTACATCTGGAAGGGAAGAAAGAAGGAAGCCAGGACCCTGGTTCTTCTCTTGCTGTAATGCGCACCTCGGAGAGGCAGGCGCTGGGAGGGAACAGGTGCTATCTTCCTGGGTGGGTCACTTTTTAAAAATTTTTAAAGATTTATTTATTTATTTGAGAGGCAGAGTTACAGACAGAGAGAGGGAGAGAGAGAGAGAGAGAGGTCTTCCATCCACTGATTCACTCCCCAAGTGTCTGCAATGGCTAGAGCTGGGCCAATCCGAAACTGGGAGCCAGGAGCTTCTTCTGGGTCTCCCATGTGGGTGCAGGGGCCCAAGGACTTGGGCTGCCTTCTGCTGCCCGCCCAGGCCATTACTGCATTGGAAAAGGAGCAGCTGGGACTTGACCCGGCGCCCATATGGGATGGCGGTGCAGCAGGCAGAGCCTTGATCTACTACGTCACAGCGCCGGACCCTGGATGGATCACTTTTAACCCTGCCATTCAACAAGCTCGGTCTTCAGATTTTGCTGAGTTAAACCGCATTTCTCAAAGGCAGACTCCTGTGGAAACTCACGACGCTTTCAAGAGATTCTTGAGCTCAAAGCCGTTTTCTTGAAGCTGAGCTACGTCTTTCCCTCTGCTCCTTTTCTGTGCACGTACAATGGAGTTTTCCATCAAACGCTATTGTTTGCCACGTGTCAATCTCTTTCGTTATGTGATGACATCACCGTTTGGAGAACGCATGGGATGTGAGTGCGTTTATCTTGTAACTTATGTGCATATGTTTTTCTCTGATATGTGGTAGCTGATATAGAACACTAAAAAAAGTATGGGAATGAAATGAACATCTTGCGATGACTTGTTCTCAGCCCTTGTTTGCATCCTGCGAACTGTGGTCTTCCTACCTTTTACTTATCGACTCTTACGGCTGGTGGTGCAGTAAGCATGTGATTACTGAGTGGACTGAAATTAGGTTTTTGCAAAAATTAAAGAAAAGAAGGGAAGGAAGGAAGGGGATTGAGGGAGGGATAGAAACAGGGAGGGAAGTACGGTTATCTTAGAATTGTACCTATGAAATACACGAAATCTGCTCTATTTATATTAATATAAAATTTTAAAAGAGTTTCTTCATCATTTTTCAAATACAATAAATATCCACAGGTATAACCCACATGAACAAATGCTTTGGGGGAACACTCAGTAATTTTTAAGAGGAGAAAAGTAACCAGAGACTAGAGAGTTAGAGAATTATTGGGGTTAAGCCCCATGAAATTGCTGATATTCGATAAGCCTTTAATCTCTAGAAATGACAGCTTCATATCAGCCTAATACTTCCACGAGTGTTGTTCAAAGTCCGTACTTGAGTTGGGTGTTTGAACTGGCAGCTGGGATGCTGCTTGAGATGGCCACGTGCCGTGTCGCAATGCTTGGGTTTGAGTCCCAGCCTTGCTCCTAGTTCCAGCTTCTTGCTAATGTGCACCCCAGGAGGGAGCAGGTGCGGGTGGCTGAGGTGGCTGGGTCCCTACCATCCCCATGGGAGACCCCGATGAAGTTCCCGACTCCTGCCTTTGGCCTGGCCCAGCCCTGGCTATTACAGACTTGCAGAGGGTGAACCAGTGGTTTGTCTACCTGCCTCTTTGTCTTTCGAGTAATAATAATAATAGTAATAGTGGTAGTAGTAGTAGTACCCTTGCACTTGCCCACCCCTTCCCTTGGCTTAAGCAGTGGAATGTCTTCTCCGTCCTCTGTGTAGCCCCCAAACCCTGTGTGCTCCAGAGTTCATCAGTCTTTGCTTCCTCCAGGAAGTGGTCTCTGAGCCGTCTGACCCCGAGCCTCTCCCTTGGAGCGCCTAGCGTGGTTGGGAGTTCATGGTCATCTGTCAGCCTCTTTGATGAATGACACCTGCCCCCTACTGAGACCGTGTCCACTAGCGGCCCCCCAACCTCACAGAGCATGACTTCACAGAGTGCGCACTCCGTCCCTTCCCTTCTCCCTTCGTCCAACTCTCATCCACACACCTGAGTGTCTAGTTCAGGTCTTGGCTGTTTACTTAACTTCCCGATAAATCCTGTGAGATGTCAGAGAGAAATCACGCCGGACGGACACTGGGCAAAAACATCCAGGCAGATATTATTCGAGCTATTGCAAAAAAAAAAAAAAAAAAAAAAAAAAGAGAGAGAGAGAGAGAGAGTGACTTCAGTATAGAACTGAGCTCTGAACATTGCAGAGACAGCTGGAGATTTATAGCCAATGAGTGGCATGATGGAATCAGAGGATGGAAAATTACTCAGAGGAACTTGATTAGATATTGAGGGCACGGGGTGGGGGGGGGGCTTCTTGCTAAATTGGCTTAGCAGGATTCTCTGCTAACCCTTGGCTTGGCAAGCCAATGATGACAGGCCAAGAATGGGAACTAGTGGAGAAGATGGCTCAGAGGGGCCCGGCGAGGTCTGGTTGAGGGAGGGAGTCCTTGTCAGAGGGAAACCCACATTTCTAGACAGGTAGACTGAGGATCAGAGCACTCTCAGGCTAGAAGGGGTGGAACAGGCTCAAACCAGGTCTTCAAAATGTGTGTGTGTGTGTGTGTGTGTTCTCTTCACAATCCTTGATGCCCCTCTTCAGGGGGAGAAATCCTGGAGGATTTATGAGAAGTGATGACTTTTCAGCAAGATTTTAACCCACAAAGGGTGTTCCTCAGTCAAATCCAGGCTGTTGCAGGCATTTGAGGGGGGGGGGTATGGGCCAGTGGATGGGAGACTTACTGGAGTCTCTTCCTAGTTTAATTCTCATCCATTTAACCCATCAGTATAATTCAGGTACAGTGCTGTGGATACAGACGACGAACAAGAAACAGAAGCAGAGAGACTTGAATGGGGTTAATATTTCCTAAAGAAGATGAATTGAAGTGGTACAAGACCAACACCAGGGACGGTGAGGGAGCGAGGCCATGGGGCCCCTCCTTAACTGGTGTTCTGTGAGTGTGGGATATTTGGCTCCGAAGCCAAGGCCAGGATCACCTGCTTCTAATATGGTCCTACTTCTTACCCCCAAGACATGCTGTCTGACTCCTTGCCGGTGTTGTTGATGTAAGAACTCAGTGTGCCTGTCACTTCTAACGCACTACATATTCTGAGAAGTTCCTCCCAGGCCCAGAGCCATTCATCACCCTCTGTAGTTAAATAACACAGCAACCTGTAATTAGGGTATTGATTTGTTGGTTTAATTGTTTACTCCTGGGCTCTCCTCTAGCCTGTGGGCTCCATGAGGGCAAGGATTATGTCCATTTATATTCACAGCTGGGTCCCTCGTGCCTTCCCAGTGCCAGGCACATAAAAGACACAACAAATGTCGGCTGGATAAAGCAATGGGCTCACAGGGGTTTGTGGCCAGGTTTCCCCCAGGTATTATACCAAGTTCAAGAGGTGCCTTGGCCGTTAGCAAAGAACCTATCATGATGATGACTCATTGCTTGTGGGCTGTGCTTCAGCACTTAAGGCTGCCAAGTCGTGCTGGTGAAGTGAGTGTGGTGCTGATGGTGATGTTTGGTGGCCCTGGGCATGATGCCAAGGGTACTGGTGGTGAAGATGATGACAAACATGGTGACGATGGTGATGATGACACGCACGCTCACGACACGGATGAGAATGGCAGTGGTGAGTGTGGTGCTTATGGCAATGCCGGTGACGATGCTGATGGTGGTGGCAATGACACTGGTTCTTGAACCTGCCGTGAACCAGGTAATTATTCATTATCACTCCATGGTTCTCACACAGCTGCATTTATTGTTGGCATTTTCCTTGTGATCAAACGAAGCTCAAGAACCTCCCAGAGTTCTCCAGCGAGCAAAGAGAGGAGTGGAGACTTAGACTCCTGTCCATCTAATGATCTGTCTATCATCTGTCTGTCTGTCTATCATCTGTCTATCATCTATCTATCACATATCATCTGTCTATCTATCTATCAAGTATTTCATTTCTGTCTCGTGCCTTCCTGTGGCCATGGTCTCAGTTAAGCCCTCAGGTTACGGCACGGTGGTGGCCATTGTCACCTGCATGTAGATGAGACAGAGCTAACGGAGGGGAAGGATCTGACCAAGGTCGCACAGCCTAGCAAGGGCAAGGCCAGGACTGGAATCCTACTGTTTTAATTTCCCATAGGAAATGGTTTCCATTACAGGACAAGACTTGGGAGGTTTGGGTGCCTTGAAATAGATGGAAACACAGAGGCAAGGTTCTTCAGTTCTAATGCCTACTGGCCTTTTGGATTTGGGCACATAACGGAGACTCAGTTTTCTCATCCATAAAATGGAGCCAAAGGCCGACACCACCAGAGAGAGGGCTTAGTGAGATCATAGCTACAGTAATGATTTGCACAGCATAGAGCTCGGGCCGTTAGATACTGCAAACTCCAATACCCTCACTCACCGTGTTCCCTCGGCTTTTGACCAACCCGTGGTGTTGCTGTGTGGCCAGATTCATTGCTTACAATAAAGTCTTTCTCGCTCAGGCGTTCTGTGTCTCCCAAGGAGCAACATGGAATGCATTATTCAGAAACTGGAGAGAGGGGAAGGCATCAGGCCTCCTGGGTAAGACGCCTGCATCCACATCAGAGGGCCTGGGTTCAAGTCCCGGCTCTGCCCCTGACTCCTGCTTCCTGCTAACACGCACCCTGGGAAGCTGTGGTGATGGCTCAGGTCTTTGAGCTTTTGCCACCCATCTGGGAGACCTGAGTTACATTCTGGGTTCTGGCTTAGGCCCTGGCCCCCAGCCTCAGCCATTGTGGGCCTATGGGAAATAAAACCAGTAGCCGGGGCTCTCTGTGTGTCTTTGTCGCTCAGATTTAATATTTTAAAAAACCTGCAGAAATACCTAATGTCCAAATGGTGGAGTTTGATGGTGAGATTGATAAGTCTACACCCCGCTTCTGGATCATTCTTCTGTCCATCAACATTCCATTTTCAGTCCTGCCCCAGGACCTTTGCTCTGGATACTTCCTCTGCCTGGAATAAGCTTTCGCCTTGACCCAGTGAGGTGTCAGCTCAGACCTCACCTCGACAGGTAAGTCTACTCCCCACCACTAAGCAAAGAGGGGATGCTCACCCCATTTGCATCATCACCCCCTTCCAACGCGTCGTCCTGGTGTCTTTGCAGCAGCGGCTAAATCAGCTGGAGTTATCTACTTGATTTATTCTGTTCTCCATCTTCACGTGAAAACCTGCACCCAGGCAAGTTGGGCTGATAGTCCACATGCTGAATAAGGGGCTGGCAAAAATGAGCATTTCATAGACAGTGGTGGGACCAAACCCTGAGCAGACGCATCTACCCCACGTTTCTCAGGCCTGTCCACGTTCCAGATTGGAGTCCAGCTCTATTGATCTCACCCGGGAGAGGCTGCATCCCATTTCCAGTCCCCTGAGTCATTGAGTGTCACGCCTGATAAATGGCCATCGTGGTGGGAAGCCGGCAGACACCAGTGCCTGCTGCCAAATGCAGGCGAAGGAGCCGAGGCCACACTTGGAAGGGCCAGGAGGAGAGAGGGCCCCCAGCCCACGCTGTTTCTGGAAAAACCATCCCTTGTCTCTCCCTGCTTGTGAAATCTGCTGTCACCCTTTTGCAAAGACGTCTGAGAAAAGTGTAAAACCACATTTCCCGGATCCGGGGACGCAATAGTTTGTGCAATTATAGCCCGACACATCACAGCAGTCAGATGGGCACTCAGTGTCTGCATAATTCATCACTCATTTTCCCGTCGGGGCCCAGGACTTTTCATATCTGGGAGACAAAAAAATTAAGTTTACATTGCTCCATGAAAGATTCAGGAGTTTAAGGGCAAGAAGAAAGGAGATGTGAGTTGTATCGCCGTTAAACAGGCAGAGATAAATAAGGCATTGGAAGAGGAGGCAGGAGAAAGGGGTGGGGGAGAGATCATGGGAAAAAAATAAACCTTGGTGACTTCTCCTTGCTCAGACTTGGAATATTGGTAAAAATTTCATTAATTTCTCCCTCCTGATGGTCAGAATTCATGGCAGGGTGGGGCGGGAGCCAGCCTGCCTCCCCTCTCCACCCCCTTCTCTTCTTCTCTCCCTTCCTTCTTCTTTCCAAAATTTTATTGAGGCTCCTATTCTTTACAGGCTACCCTGCAAAGCCAATGGGGCAGGAAGGGAATAAACCAGAGTCCGATATTGATGAGGGAGCTGCAGGCTATTTGGAGAAAGGGAAATTCCAGGCCAGAGGGATCCGTGCTGTGACGTGGTGAGAAGCAGGGACTGTGGAGCCCAGAATGAGAAGCAGGAACACCTGACCCAAGGCGTGGTCAGGGAAGTGTCTAAGAGGAAGTGGGGGCACAGGTGTCGGCTGGGTGGGAGACGGAGGAGCAGCTGGGCACTGACATTCTGTAGAGTTGGGAATGACTCGTGCAAAGGCCCAGGGGCACAGGGAGCAGCGGGTGTTTTTTCTGGTTTGGGTGAGATGTGATCAGAGTGAGGTAGGGCAATGCGGCTATGACACGCTGGTGCGTGCGTGTGAGTGAACGTACGCGCACATTCTGTTAGATCTGACCTAGGACTAACCTTGCTGGTCAGGCGTGGGCGGTGCATATATTGAGCTTGTACAGATACAGGTAAGCAGTTTTCCAAAATGGCTGTAGCAAATGACACTCCCACTTGAAGGGTGTGAGCATTGGAGCCACATACCCTCATTAACATTTGGCATTTTCTGTCATTTTCATTTTCATTCATGTGGGATGAGATGGGGTGATACCGTGGTTGAATCTGTGTTGGCTCGGTGGCTAATGAATTGAGCAAGTTTGCAGGTGCTGATCAGCCATTCTTTCATCCTCTTGGTGAAGTATTTGTTCCATTCTTTCATCTATTTTTTTCTATTGTCATCTTTACTGCTTGTTATTAGTTACTAAGTGTTCTTTATATATTGTGGCTATGAGTCCTTGGGTGAGAACACGATTGCAAATATCTTCTCCATTCTGTGGGTGGCTCTCTCCTCCTCTTAACTGGCGACACTGGATGGACGGATACGCTTACCTTTAATGTAGTACGGTTGATCTTTCTCATGGAAGGAAAGAATTTCCTGAAATGCAGAAGAAAGCTTTTTCCCATGCAGGGAGGAGTTGCAGAGGAGGTGGAGAGTGGGAAAACCAGGGTGTTGAGGTGTGACCTGACACTGAGGGGTGTGTAGGAGTCCAGGGAGGGGCAGGGGACACTGCTGAGGATTTCAGCAAGGGTCGCCAAGACCAGAGCTGCCTTGGGATTATTAACCCAATGGCCAAAGCCTGGATACAGGTAGGGGGTGCGGAGGTGGATGGCGTGGGGCTGTGGGCAGTGGGGAGGAACAGACACGGACAGGGCTTGGCTTCCTCTCCGCAGACAGGGGTAGCGTGGCGGTGGGGAATAAGCCGCAGGCTTATTTGGGGGTGACTTAAAGAATATTGCCCCAGGCCCTTTGGCACTGACTCAGTCTGCTGCCCTCTTTCTATTTTTACATAAAAAGGTCAGGCGGTAAGCTGATCATTCAGAGGGTCACGGACGGACCCCTCTTACGCCAGCCCTCTGAGGGCCTTGGCAGACATGGGGGCAGGCCTGGCTATTCTGTGTCTGGGGAAGAGCCATGGTTCTCCATGGTGGAAGACAGGGCGGGAGTCTAGAAGAACTCGGGGGTGTGGGAAGGAGACCCTCCTGGGAGATGGTCTGTCTCGGTGTACTGCTGTGTGTCTTTGGGGAGATCCCTCCCTCTCTGTTCTTCATACAAGAGGATTATCAGATGAATACACGAGTGTGATATTGCTTGTGGCTACTGCTTCACTCATGTCAAGGATTAGTAGGCCCTCAGACCAGGAAGTCAGGGCACCCCGCACTTTCCCCCCTAATGACTGTATCACAAGAGATCTCCCTCAGCAGGATACCATAACTAACCCAGAATCCAGGGCAGTGTCAGCTCCGCATCCTCGCTTCCCATCCACGTCACCAGGGGTTCCCATCCACACCAGCTCCTCACTATGACATGCACACATTTTAACCCAGATAGAGACAGGAAAATCATCTAATCGTCTATTTCCAAGGGTCACACATTCTCCAGACCCTCTGAAAACATTTCAGGTATTCAGCAAAATAGTGACAACAGCATCCCTTTATTTTTTTTAAGATTTATTTATTTGAAAGTCAGAGTTACACAGAGAAAAGAGAGGCAGAGAGGCAGAGAGAGAGAGAGAGAAAGAGAGAGAGAGAGTTCTTTCATCTGCTGGTTCACTCCCCAACTGGCTGCAATGGCCAGAGCTGTGCCAATCTGAAGCCAGGAGCCAAAAGCTTCTGCCAGGTCTCCACGTGGGTGCAGGGGTCCAAGGACTTGGGCCATCTTCTGCTGCTTTCTCAGGCCATAGCAGAGAGATGGATCAGAAGTGGAGCAGCTGGGGCTCAAACCAGCGCTGATAGGGGATCCTGGCACTTCAGGTGGTGGTTTTACCTACTGTGCCACAGTGCTGGCCTCAACAGCATCCCTTCAGTACAACCTCAGGGCAGGGCACCCTGCTGGCCACTGAGGTGGGTGACATGCTTGGGGCTGTGGGTAGCAGGGATGGTGAAAGCAGAAGAAGCGACAGGGACACGTAGGGACTCCGAGCGTCTGTGGTAGGGCATTGCATGTGTCACCTTGCAATGTTGCTCAACCCAACACTGACCTCACTGTCACTGTGGAGATTTTTTGTAGATGTGATTGACATCTACAGTTTTGACTTCCGATGGGGAATATTTTCCTCTGTAATCGGGGTGGGGCTCATCCAATCAGCTAAAAATGAAACGGCTTTACTCATAGACTAGAAGTTTCCTTGGAGAGGAAAAAATTATGATGCAACCAGGTTGCAGCTCCGGCATCCGCCTGTGGGCTGCCCTGCAGGGCTCACCTTTGCCAGCTCCACAGTTGTGTCGGCCAAGGCCGAGAAACAAACCTCTTACTATGTGCTTGTCTCTGCCTCTGCCTCTGTCCTCTCTGTCATCGATGGCTCTGTCTGTCTCTAAGTCCGCCTCTGTCTATCACTGTGTGCACATCCATGCCTCTCTCTGCTAATCCAATGGGTCCTCATTTTCTGGAGAGCCTGGCTGGCTGCAGACCATCCTCCCCAAACCCCAGAGAGAACTTAGGGCCAAGGTAGGAGGGAGACGAAGGTGATGAGGGCCAGTTCTCTGATGTCATCATCTCTTCTTTTCCTCACTCACTCTGCTCTGGCTACAAAGACCTTTTAAGTCTACTAGCCTGCCAAGTGCATTCCAGCTGCCCGACCGTGGCTCTGGCCATTCTCCCCACCTGTAGAGCACTTTGCTGTGGAGTGTCCACTTTAGCTCTCTGCCCAACTGTTTCTTCTTGGAGAAGTCTTCCTTGACAGCTGTCATTTGGAATGTCCACTGCCACCATCCTCTCCTCACCCAGATGAAAATTTTTTTTGCCAATGTTTATCACTCTTGGCTGCGATGTATCTTTCTTTTAATTGTCTGCCTGCCCCGTTGGAATAGGAGCTTGTGAGAGTAGAGACCTTGCATTCTCACTTCTATGCCTCAGTCCCTAGACAGTGTGGTGAGTTTTGAGTGTGGTGCCAAGTAATTATAAGGAACTGAAAACAGCCTCACCAACTGATCTGCTCTCAACAACCATGGACCCCCAGAGAGATGCCTTGGGGAGAACTTGCAAAGAGACGCCAGCAAGTAACAGCTTGGAGGTACTTGATGATTTTCCCTTATCTCCAATCCACATTGCCAGGCCAAGTTGTTCATGAAGGAGGCCTTGTGACGCGTCTCAAAAAAGCAACCACAGCCTCTCAATCACTCGGCAGATTTTGGAAGGGAAAAACAGATATCAAAAGCGAAAGTGCACAACGGTAATATAGGATATCAGATCCGTCATTCTTTACAGCAACATGGACGATGGCGTTTGGGAAACAGCAGTCGTACCCAAAAGACAGACAGGCAGTTTTGACACATCTTGCCAGAAAAGGATCACCCACGCTATCCCCGCCCCCCTCTCTCCCAACCTGATCATGGGGAAATGGCAGAATTACAAACAAATCAATCAGGCAGAGAACAGAAGCAGCGGAGATCTGGGGCTTGGGTGGGAATGACAAGATGAAGTTCCAGGATACTAAGGTATCAGTGGGTTTCGTCTTAGGCGAAGGGAAGGAGGGGTTGGTGGCAGCTGCTCACCAGGAGGGCTGTGATGGGAGCCAGCGGGGTGGGATCTGTCCATGGTGCTGAATTGGCACCGCTCATGTTGGGGCAAAGTAGACAGAGGTGAAGGGTATCAGCCACTGCTTCCTGGATGAGAGTGAGTTTATTGTGGATGGATGCAGCTGTAGGGGGGCAGGTGCTGTGAATTGCAAACACACACAATCACAAGGCCTGTTGATAATATAAGCAAGAGAACAAGACGTAGGACAGTAGGGAGTGGCAGGGATTGTGGTTTACTGGAAGGCACAGGCCCCATCCAAAGAGGGAAGCTCCCACACTGTTCCAGCTGGTGGAGACCATGTGACAATGTGGGGCAACTGTTTCAAATCAGAATTTATAGGAGGGGCTGTAACCCTCTTGCACTTGGATTGTGTTGGTTTTAAATACTGGCAACCGATTTGAAATGCTCTGTTTCTGGAGGAGTAAGTTTTGGCATACTCTTTTTAAATTATTTTTATTTATTTTTTGACAGGTAGAGTTAGACAGTGAGAGAGAGAGAGAGTGAGAGAGAGAGAGAGAGAGAGAGGAAGGTCTTCCTTCTGTTGATTCACTCCCCAAATGGCTGCAACGGCTGGTGTTGCGCCGATCCTAAGCCAGGAGCCAGGTGCTTCTTCCTGGTCTCCCATGAGGATGCAGGGCCCAAGCACTTGGGCCATCCTCCACTGCACTCCTGGGCCACAGCAGAGAGCTGGACTGGAAGAGGGGCAACCAGGACTAGAACCCGGTGCCCACATGGGATGCTGGCACTGCAGGCGGAGGATTAACCAAGTGAGCCATGGTGCTGGCCTTGGCATACGCTTAAGCAGAAGGGTGATTATTGGACCTGCACTCCTCTAGGCCAGCTCCCCACTCAGTGCTCTCTCCCTTGTTCATTCCAGCTTGCTTTCCTGTTTTACTGCAGAGGCCCTTCCTCGTGGAGACCCGGGGGGAAGATGTTTGAACAAACCAGTCCTAAATTTTACAAGATCTTAAGAAAGTCACCATTATTTGAACACACCCCAGCTCCGCTCCTATGCCAGTGTCCAGGGGACAGAGGCCAGTCACGAGAGGCAGTGGGGCTGGAGCGACAGGGAAGACTTTACAAAGATGCATGCCCCTCTTGGACCTCCTGCAGAACTGTAGCATCCCTTCCTCAAAGACAGATGTGTAACCATTTCCTTTTATCCTAAGCAAACTTCACAAGCACTGATCCTGCAGCCCCTTAATTGAACGTTAGTGTTCACAAATCCTTCTTGTAGGAGTTCTCTGCACCAGAAAGACCAGGCAGGCCATGAAAGAAAAATAGTTAAGGTGTACCTGTTCTAGGGAGGGCCTCCCCCACCCTTTCTCAGTGCCACCCTCCTCCCCCTCCCTGGCCTGGGACCTCTGACCCCTCAGTCCCCAAGCTAGACGAATCCCTCTCCCTCAGCAGTGCTGGGGACACAGCCTGCATTAGACAAATCAACAAGGCCATCTCAGAAGAGACCAAAAAGGGAATAAGAGGCCCCATTGCCTAATGGGACTTATCAATTATGATCTAAGGCCATATTTCTTTGAGGGGTGATTGTTTCACGGAGGCTGACATCTCATATAGCTTTAAATTACTCACAACCGGGACGGCTTACAAGATAGCAGTAAAATCAGGAGAGGATTGGGCAATGTAATTATAGTATGGAAATGATGTTGATCACTCAAGCAGGGAGCAGACCTTGAATCGAAAACCCTGTTCCATCTCCCCACCCCCTTCCCTCCAGTGCTTCTGCGCAGAGACATAACCAGCGCACCTGGGAAACCTGGAGGTAACCTCAGTGCTGCTGTTTGGAAGCAGGGAGGAGGCCGGGTTGGTGGGGAGGGTACAATGAACAGTGGGGCTGATGTGCCCAAGGCATGAGAGCCAAGGGCAGATCCCACGGGAACCAGCAGTCATGGGCTTTAGACTTGGCCTGGAAGGTTTGTACCTGCAGGAGTAACTCCTGGTCCTAATTTGCAGAGGTAGCAATTCCTTACGCACTTTAATATGTGCCAAGGACAATACCGACTTCTGAGTATGGAGTATGAGTATGGAGATTCTTCCTTCCATCCATCCATTCACTACTGAACTCCATCTCCATGAGAATTCAGACACAGATCATTTCAACTATTTCTAGGCTATCTACTACATGCAAACACTGTGCTAGAATCCAGCTGGAAAAACCACCATTTGTCACACTGTTCATTCAAACACTTCCTGGTGATTGACTGCCAACGGCTCATCAAGCCTACTTCCTCTTTGTCCTGGGCATACAGCTCAGCTACAATTCTCAGCCTCCCTTGCAGCTAGCTATGGTCACGTGACTGACCTCTTAACCAATGGCACGTGGGCAGAAATGATGTTCAACAGTCCTGGGCCTGGCCTATAAAAAATTTCCTTTGCATGATTTCTCACACTTTTCCCCCAACCCTTCTGTTTTGTTTCAATACCCAGGTGATCCTGGCAAGGCCACCACTTGTTGAAACTGGCATGGCCACCTGGAGCCTGTGTTCCTGACTGAACGAGTGGAGCAGAACCCCTCACCCACCCCAATCCTCTTGCTGAGCTGAGTCCACATCGCCTCATCAGATAAGCACAATAAATCTGCACTTTCTGAGCTGAAGAAATGCAGGGTTTGTCAGTTACAAAATTCCCTAGACAGCCTCCCCGGTGCTGGAGGCATAAACATTCCTTCAAATCTTTCCTTGGCACTTATTCTAGTCCAGGCAGCATACTGAGTGCCAGGAACGTGGAGCAGTTTACTCACTCAGACACTTAGCGTGCTAGCTTCAGGGCTGCAGCGATAGGTGACTCATAATTAATTGATTATTTCTACAAACATTCATTAGATAATTAGCATGTGCTCTAGTCTTGGAGGTAAGCTTTGGGGTGGTGAGGAAGAATCCATTTGAACATGGATTAAGCTCTGCTTTGTGCCAGTCCCTGGGTGAAGGAATTGAAGATGAACATGACTCTGATCTTCATGAGTTCACCTCGGGGATCAGCACTGTGGTGCAATGGGTTAAGCCACCACGTGCAGTGCCTGCATCCCATATTGGAGCACTGGTTCAAGTTCTGGCTGCTCCACTTCTGATCCAGCTTCCTAACTAAAGATCCTGGGAAAGCAGCAAACGATGGCCCAAGTTCTGTGACCCTGCCACCCACATGGGAGATGCAGATAGAGTTCCAGGCTCCTGGTTTTTGCCTGGCCCTTCTGGCTATTATGGCCATTTGGGAAGTAAACCAATGGATGAAAGATCTCTCTCCCTCCCTCCCTCCCTCCCTCCCTCCCTCTCCCTTTCCCTCTCCTTCTCCCTCTCCCTCTCCCTCTCCCTCTCCCTCTCCCTCTCCCTCTCCCTCTCCCTCTCAAACACTCTGCCTTTCAAAGGAATAGACATAATTCTTAGGAGAAAGAGTTTCCCACCTTATGGAAGAGCCAGAGGAGATGATGGTGGTGCAGTGTAGAAAAAGGTCAAATAGGACATCAAGAAACAACACTCTGTAGCAACCCAGGAAGTGCTCTCTGTGTATGGCTGAGGGGGAGGGTGGAGGAGAGGGTGGCCTTCAAACAAGTGCTGCTTTGGAACCGGGCTGTAGAGTATGGGTGCAGGTGGAAGGGAAACCCAGGATGGGGACCAGCATGTGAGAGGAGGCGTGTTCTGGGAAGCGTGGAGAGCTGGGTGTGACTGGAGCTCGGGGACTTAGGGCAGGAGAGCAGGGCTGCAGCCTGGCCCTGGGATAGCTCTTCTGTTCTTTCTGCACGTGGTGTGCATATGATCGGAGCTAGCAGGGAGCTAGTTGCAGCCTAATTCCATCTTGGATAGGGACAAGAATAGATATTCCACCCTACGCTTCACCCGTCTCCACGGGCAGGGACTATTTGATTCCTCCTTTTCAGCCAGACCTTTAACGGGAGTGCAGCCTTGAGATCTGATCCCACTAATGTGATTCCCAATTCGTGAGTGGGAGAATTGACGCTCAGAGCCATAAATTACCCACTCAGATCACACAGCCCTCTGCCCCCAGAGCTGGCACTTGAACCTCCTAGTGAGGCCCCGTCCCCAGTGCCCTCGTAGTTCTTGCAGAGTGGGAAGCGGGTTTCTAATCCCAAAGCTGCAGGGGCTCTGAAAACTTCCTGGGTTTCATTGACCATATTTGGCAAAGGCCATAGCGTTCCCCTCCATAAAGCTAATTGGAACTAGCTCAACACTGAGAGTGTGTGTGTGTGTGTGTGTGTGTGTATAGTGAGAGGCGCAAGGGTGGGGGCATTCTAGCTGAGCCAGGACCAGCCCGAGCTGTGCTGGGAAGGAATAAATCTCGCCCTGAGCCAACATTAATACAAGCTTGGCAGGTTCTGGGCAGGCCTCTGGTTGATTATGCCAGTGGACGCCGGGGAGGGGAAGATTGAGCTGCAGGGGGGTGGCGTGAATGCATATCACACAGGGTAATGCTTTGGAAATATATAGCGTCCAAGCAAGCAGACAGCTGAAGGCTTGGGGGTGGGGGCTGGTGGGGAGCAGCATCTGTTTGCAATTATGATGACCAGAACCCACTGAGCAAGGCTCAGGGCTAAGATGCCCCGATCACCCGCTTTGGGTGAGCTGCCAGGGCACCAATCATTCATTCATCTGTAAGTTTATTGAGTGTGGACTCAGTGCCGGGAGCTCAGGGGAGGAAGGGTGACCGTCCAGACCAAACTGTACTCCCATGGAACTCACAGACCAAAGCAGTGCCTGGTGCCCATCAACACACGAGACTGTGGACAGCGCAGGAAGGCAAACAACAGGGAGCAGACAGGGGCTGCCAGGGCTCATGGAGGACTCCCTGGAAGAGGTGACATTTGAAAGGAGAATTGAAAGCTGTGCTGGAGTTACTTGGTAGGCTGTGCATGTGTGTGGCAGGGGAAGGGGCATAAAGGAGGTGGAGGCCCCGAGGCGTAGGGTGTTTGGAACTTGTGGGTGATGGAAAAGCAGCCAAGGCGGCTGGTGCATGGAGAGTCGGGGTCCCGGCAGGTCTGTGATGTCGGCAGATGCTTCCGGGTGTGGGCTGTGGACATGGCACACAAATGGACTCTGTCGTAGAATCACGGAACCTTCAAGCTGCTGCAGGTTCTGAAGTCGGGGAGCTACAGACTCTTCTCGCCCAAGGGTTTGCAACAAGTCCTCACTGCAACCTGGAAAGGTACATGTGCCCATTCCTCTGACATGGACTGGACAAGAGGGGCACAGAGAGGTGAAGCAACAGGCCTGAAATCACACAGCAGATCAGGCGTGCCAGGCCTGTTGTGTCCCTGGGGTGCTGAGCGATGGAGTTCTGACCCCCTGGCCCAACACTCTGGGCCTCTTGCTGAAAGAAATAAAAAAGAAGACTTGGATTCCAAAATATGAATGGAGACCGCCTTGCGCACATGCACGTTGGTGGAAATCGACAAAGGCTGTGAGGCTCAGTGCAGAAACCAGGAGTCCGGGTGAGCCCAGGAGAACGTGGGAGCCACAGACAGCTGTGTCCTGGAGAAGCAGCTCAGGGTCAAGGTGACCTTCATTGGTGTCTGGCGTAGGCAGGACTGAAGGAAAATGTCTGAGGAAGCCAGTGGAGCCTGGGGAGCTGGCCACCTCACGCCAGCAGAGCAGAGAACATGTGGGAAGGGCTACTCACCCCAGGACTGAGGAGCTGCCTCAAATACCCATCCACTGGAGATTCAAAAGGGGGGAAAAACAAAGTAAAATTTAAGATCCTCCTCCCTGGAAGCATCGTCTCACCTCAAGTTTGGAAAGAGTAATGGGATCCATCTGTCGTGTAGAGTTCAGGGTTAGATTCAGCCAAAAGAATGGTAGTAACGGATACCAGTCACAATTCACGCATTTGGAAAAAAAAAAAAGAGAGAAGTCCATGTGAGCCCACAGATGAGCTAGGCACTGGGAATAGAGGCCAAGACTGACACGGATGCTGCTCCCATCGGACTTACTGTTCCATCGGGGTGGTATCAGCTGCTCTGTGCCGCGAGCCTGCTCTGCACCAGCCACCCAGGATGGGCCCTGCACACATCACCTAACTTAATCCTCTTAGCCTCCCCACCCCATGGAGTAGGCACTCATAATGCACACTGTCAGTCACCAGCCAAATGCCCCCCGGCCCCGAACTACTAAGACTCTTGGCTGCTGAGAGCTGGAACCCCCCCACCTTCCTGGAGCCCTGCCCTGGAGTTCCAGGGCTCAGAAGTGCCTGGGGAGTTATGCACAGCTGGGAATGATGAGGAGGTTGTAACTGACGGGGGAGCGACCTGCCTTCCCGGAGGGCGGGACTTTTATGTCCTTCATGCTCCATAGCTCGCAGGCACCAGGCAGAGGAGACACTGCAATTGAGATCGCATTGATGCTGAATTCTTCCCCATTCTCCATCCGTCCAACGTCCCCCCCACCATTGCATGATTTCCTCCCGAGAGCTCCCCCACCATAAATCTCCTGTGGAGGAGTCCTTGTTGGAGCTTCAGGGGTGAGAGTAGTCTGAGGCAAGAAAGGTACTCAGGGAACAAAAAAACTTAATGCAGGCTTGACCTTCCTCCTGTATGCTGCAGGAGTGAGCGTTTCCTTAAGTTTTGCAAACCTCTGCAAAGTGCAAAACACTCATGCTCGCTCCATTCCCAAACTGAAGTTCACCTCCCAGGGGACAGAACTCAAGACACCACCTTGATGGTACCTAATCCCAAATTGGTGGGAGATGTTGGTCAGACTCAGAATTTGTCCCAGAGCCCACCCGTCGGTGGCAGAGCTTGGACTGGTCTCAGGATGTGTCTGCTTTTCCTACGCTCTTACAGTCTTCAGGACAACCTGCTCACTCATCTTGGGAGCAGAGGCTCAAAGCTAAGTTAATCTGAGAAAATGGATCCTAACTGCTAGAAGAGATCTCCAGTTTTGGCAGGTGCAGCCCCCACTTGCAGGCACCTGAGACACTCGTCACAGCCATTATAAGGACGTAGCAGCTGCAAATCAGGCAGCTAAAAGTCCAGACGGGAGCCACTGTGTGGAAGATTTCACTCATTCTTCCTAAGCCACCTGGCGGGTGAGGGACAGAGTCAGGAGTCGAATGTTTGTATTTTTGCCTTTGACACCTTGCAGTGGTCTTGAAGGCTGAAAGGCATCCAGGAGGCAGGCAGGTGGTGCCACCACAGATGATTGGCATCATCCAATGCGGGCAATCCTCTGCTCTGGATTTGGCCTGAGTCCCAGAGGGAATGGGGGCTGCCCTCGGGTCTGCCACCTAGAACAGGTGAGGGGCTTGTTCTCTGCCCATGACATCAACGTTGCCTCCCTGCTGAGTGCCAACACTGCTTTTCCTTGCCCTGCTTCTACTGATGTCATTACTGTCTGTCCCCAGAACCATGCCCTAAGCAGAGTATCTGTGCTATCATCAGAGTGTCCTAAGACATTCTCTGTGTTCTGAGCTGAGTCACCTGTGAGGCCTACGGTCTTGGCTTGGCTGCACTTGAAATGCAAGGAGGAAGGCAGTGATGGACTGTGGACTGGAGGGAAGTCACCCACGAGAGAGCAGACCCCGCGCCGTGGCCGCCCAGCCCAGGCTTCTGTCTCTTCCTCTGTGAGTTGGTAGGAGGGAGGCTCTGTCCAACTCTCTTCCATCTTCCTGGCCTCCATGGCAACTCCAACTTCCCAAACGCTCTCCTCTTCCAGATGTGTGATGGGAATTGCAGCCAAGCCTAGGGGAGGCTGGTTCCAGAATCGGAGCTTCTGGGGACTTGGAAATGAGATAGATATTGATCACGCATCATTATGCACCTACTCTCTGCAGAGGCTTCAGGGTTGCTGCTGTGGGGAGGGGGCTGTGGTCTCTGAATGGATTCCTCTTCTAGCTTCCCGGTCTCCATCTTCCAGCCCAATCCCACAGGGCTACAGCCCTCTGCTCCCGGGAACTGTTTCACTGGAAACTTCTAATGGCTTTTAACCACCACAGCATCGTCCCAAGGTCAAACTCACACAACAATCGGCCATTGTTTGAGTCTTGATTCTGAACCATCTATTTCTAGCCATTCCTTACAGCGTTCTAGGCTGGGTTTGTTGCACTTCCGCCAGGATTCGTGTTCCATTATTTCTCCCCTTGCTGACTTGATGCTTCCTGCATGATGCTTAATAGGGTAGCCACTCGGGGGCACGTGCTTTCTTCTAGTAGGGCTGGAAGTCCCCACTGGTTTCGGCTCCACTGAAGGCCAGCAGCCAGGATACTGAGCTGGACCCCTTCCCTTTGCTGGCTTCCTGGCATCTGTGGGCTCAGTGCCCTGGTTTTGCAGCACCGCCCAGCTCGTCTCGAGGGCTCTTCCCCCTCCCCATGCACCTTTCCAGAGTGGACTCTAACCCCACCTTGGATGGCACGAGTCCTATTCAGAACTTCCTAGTTATGACCATAGGGGATGCAGTTAGCCATTTAGGGCTCTGGATCCCAGAAGGGAGAGGGCTGGATACAACTGCAACTCTCGTTTTCTT
This sequence comes from Oryctolagus cuniculus, assembly GCF_051225735.1. Taxonomy (NCBI): domain Eukaryota; kingdom Metazoa; phylum Chordata; class Mammalia; order Lagomorpha; family Leporidae; genus Oryctolagus; species Oryctolagus cuniculus. The sequence goes on from NC_142887.1 coordinate 24,738,986, forward strand.
ATAATGCACATGGAGTAGGTAAGGCTTGCTGAGTGATGCTCAGGACGTCAATTCTTCTCTCTGGGACTCGGCATTCCCCATCTGTTCAAATGGGTGGACCGGGTGGGCTCCGAGCCTCTGGCCGTCTGAGACGATGCTGCCTTCTGCGGCTCTCCTGGGTCTCCTGGGGCAGGAGGGCTTTGAAAGCCTTCATCAGTTAAGGCATCACTTACTCATTAAAGATTCTTTCTGGACATCCTCCGAGCTCCCACTTTTCCAGGCATTCGACCCTTCAGCCCCCCAGTGGTGCTGACAAATGGCTGCTGGAAGTTCACCGTCCCAGAGGCCTTCTTAAAATGTCCAGGAATGCAAGCATGGGAGGCGAGGAAGGGAGGGTTTGGCGTGTGCTTGGCTGCAAGCCAGCAGCCGCAGCAGCAGGAGAAAGGTACAGGGGGCGGGGCGCGGGCACCCCAAGACTGCTCGGTCTGGGAGGCGGTCAGCGGCATCCTGACTTTGAAAGCAATCCAAAACAAGGTCTGCTTCCCAGCCTCCAGTGATGTCACAGCTAATCATTAGCCTGGTAATTACACTGAAAGCCTTCTGCGATCTTATCCTCAACAGGGTCATTAATGCAAGGCAACCACACCAGTAAATGTCTCATTAGTCTTATTTTAGACTTATGTATTTTTCAGGATGACAGAATTTTAATAGTCTGCCTTCCCCCCGGCTCCCCCTTCTGCGACATTAATATCTATTCCACATGCCAGACTCTTCGGCAGCAGCCCCCTCCCTGCTTCCCCTGTTCAAAGCCCCCCAGAGGAAGGTCCAGTGAGGAAGGAGGCTGGAGTGGGGGAGGCAACGGGGCCAGGGCTTGGCCTTGCCCGTCCACCCCAGTCTCTCTTCTGTAATGACAACCTTTCCCCGGATTTTCTGTGTCTTCCTCTAGAAGCTTCCCTCTTTTTGTTTTAACCCTCGTTGCACCCTTTTGCTCGCTATTAAAGAAATGCATACTCATTACAAAGACAGGAAGAAAAAAAATTGCCATTAATCTCACACTCCAGGGTACATGCTGCTCCTCCCCGTCTCTTGCTCGTCTCCTCTGGCTGTGCTGGCTGCTCCTCTCTCTCCAGCCCGCAATAAGCTTCTCCCCTCCTAGGGCCTCTGAGTGTCACTGTTCTGTCCGTCCAAAGCACTTTCTTCTTGACTCTGTCGCCAGCTGACTCCTACCCAGTCTCCAGGGTGCAGCTCAAAGCGCCTCCTCCTGGGAGCCCTCCCAGGGTTGGACCTCTGTCGTCCAAGGCTGGGCTCCATGTCCTATACCACACATGTTGCACTCACCCTTGGCTACCTGTGTGACTACAGTCTGCCTGCTGAGATGGCACAGTTCAGGTGGGCACAGGCTACTCCTGTGTGTCCATCAGTTATGTAGTTCCAGTGTTTATATCTCAGGAGCAGTAGAAATAAGGAGGTACTTGAATGAGCGTGTGTAGGGGTACATGGGTGGATGCATGCATGGAAGGAAGTAGGTAGGTGTATGGATAGGTGGACATGTGGATGGGTAGATGGGCGGGTGGGTATGTCAATGGGTGGCTGGCTGGAAGGATGCATGGATTGATGGAAGCATGGATGGATGGATGTGTGTATGGGGAGATAGTTATATGGATAGGTGGATAGGTGAATGGGGAGATGGATGAAAATTTCCACAGTACAATGTATAACTTTCTATATGACATTTTAGTTCTGCATTTTTCCAAATGTCAACAATTTAAATATTTTTGAAAGTTGCATGGTATTCTATTGGATGGCCACTCCCTAATGAACTCAATTTATTTCCACCCGGTAGGCTTTAGGGAAGGTGGCATCTCCTGTAAGTGCAGGCACTAGGCTCCGGCCCCCAAGCACCATGGTTTGGAAGATTCTGTACCACCAATTCAGTGGCACGACCACGCAGCTGTAGGAGGGTTATTTGATCTCAATGAGTGTCTGCTTCCTCACCTGTAAAACAAAGACAATGATGCAGGGAGCCCTCGCGAGGGTGAAGTCAGTTCAAGTAGAACACAGAGAATGGGGCCTGGCACCTGGTGAGTGCTAATTACTCTTCCCAACTGTCACTCATGATACGGGAGGGAGATTCGGGTGAGTGGAGCTGTGCTGGTGTGTCTGACAATGCCACCAGGATAGTCACGGTGTTGCCAGAAGCCTAGCCCTTGGCACGCCCAGGAGAGGAGCCGGAATCTCTCATTTCCTACCATGGGCTCACAGTTCAGGGAGGCCATTCCACAAAGCACATATGACAACCTCCAGAGCTGTCACTTCCCTGTCACCTTCCTGGTCAGGCCTCCAAGCTTTCTTCTTCAAGTACGGCATGGAGGGCTGGCCGGGGCTTTGGAGTGTGGGAGGCCTGGAATGGGACAGTCCCTTGCAATCCTGGAGGCCTTTGGGAAGTAGCTTCCTGGATTTGAACTTTGGCATCACCCACCAATGGAGCCAAGTGCACCCAGCTCATGGAGTTACTGGCAGAACAGGATAAGCAGGTGTTGGGGGTGGTGCCCCAACCTGGCAGTCCACAGTAATTGCCATCCTGAAACACCTGCACAGAGCCCCTCTCTGGGGACATGGTGAGACTTCAGGGGCTCCCCACACTGCATGACATTGGATTTGGGAAGAAGGAAGGAAGAAAATGACAGAGGGGCCAGTGCTGTGGTGCAGCGAGTAAAGCCGCTGCCTGCGATGCTGGCATCCCATATAGGTGTTGGTTCGAGTCCCGGCTGATCCACTTCCAATCCAGCTCTCTGCTATGGCCTGAGAAAGCAGTGGAAGATGGCCCAAGTACTTGGGCCCCTATACTCACATGGGAAACCCAGAAGAAGCTCCTGGCTCCTGGCTTTGGATTGGCCCACCTCCAGCCATTGCGGCCACTTGGGGAGTGAACCAATGGATGGAAGACTTCTCTGTCTATAACTCTGCCTCTCAAATAAATAAATGAGGAAATGGGACAGAGAAGGTGGTAGATTTCCATGATGACACCCCAAAGATGCGAAACAGGATGTCTCCTGTTCTTTCCAAGCCACGGCTTTGAGATGTTCCAATGCACACTGTGGTGTTTTGGGGAAAACAACTTCACCTCTCTGACTTCTCATCACTTTAGCATCAAGAAGGGTGGAGAAGAATCCCTGAGGGCAGGGTGAGGAGGACCCCATGGGATAGCTGTGGGTGCCCAGGGCGTGCTCAACATGAACGAACATTTTTCTCAACAGCAGTAAGGAAGGGGCGAAAAAGAGCCCAAAACTCAGGCTGGAGAGAGGCTCGTGACCCAGATCTTCCTCCTGGGGCCCTGCCCCCTGCCCTGAGCCATGCTGCCTCTGGTCTCCACCATGAACGCCCACTGAATCCATCATGCCCCACCCCCAACCTCACCCTACCCTCCAATCTTCTTTTCCTGGCTACTCAGCCTGAAGATGGTGTCTTGAAATTTGGGAACCTCCTACGGCTGTGTGTGCACCACGGGGCACAGTCCACATTGGCCTTTTCCGCTACAGGTAAGCGGAGGCTGGTGTGGCACACATAGGGGCTTGGGTGAACAGACACATCTTCACCTCCAGGAAGGAGTTATAAGCCCAGCGAGGCCAGCTGCCAAGCCTCCCGCCCTGGCTCCCACCCTGGAGTCTGTGATATTTAATTAACACGAGCTAAGCAGAACCCACTTTATGGTGCTGGCCCAGGGGCCACCCATAATTGAGAAATGATAGGAGGCACCTGTGACTTGACCTTGGCTAATGATGAATAGTCCCAGGTGGAGATCGGGAGCCCAAGGCCCACAGGCTGGAGCATCCGTCCAAGAGAGAGCCCAGGTGGAAGAAAAGAGGGGAGGGGGAAAAAGATGTGTGCAGCTTCAGCCTGTGTCTGTGCAGGTGGGACAGCTCCCGGGAAGTCCTGGTGACGACATTTTCTTTTTTGGGGGGTGGGGGAGGAGATGGGAGACACACAGAGGTGTGGGTGTGGAAGGCTCCCCCCACCCAAGCTGTGGCTGAACACTTTATTCAGATCCTCAGTAGATATTTTCTTTCCTTCCTTCCTTCTTTCTTCCTTTCTTTCTTTCTTTCTTTCTTTCTCTAGTGTCTCGACCTGTTGGGGATTTTCTACATAGCTGTTGATGGAGAATGCAGGAGCGAAGCCAGGCGTGCTTTGCAGGGAAGCAGAACAGATTCATGGTGGACCCCGGTGCAGGGGAGTGAGGCTCAGGCTGGCCTGGTCCTCCCTCGCTCTGCTCCTGCATTTTCCCTCCGGTCATCTTTTGGGGGTGGGGAAGAGCTCTATGCTGCAAGCCACAGCCTGGGGGTTCCCTCCTCTGCTCCCCTGGGTTGGGGAGCAGCACCCTCATTCTGTCCTCCCCCGACCAGGGAAGTGGAAGGTCTGGGTGTTGTGGTGCAGTGGGGTAAGCCACCACTTGTGAGGCTGGTGTCCTATATCAGAGAGCTAGATTGTTTCCTGGTTGCTCTGCCTCCTATTCAGCTCCCTGTTAATGTGCCTGGGAGAGCAGCGGAGAATGGCCCAGGGGCTTGGGCCCTTGTCACCCATGTGGCCTGTTCTGGGGAGGTGTTGCTGTCCCTTAGCCATCCCCCTCCCTGTCCTGAGCAAGAGGTGCAGGATGAGCCCTGGAGGCATCTTCACACCGTCCATGGCAGTGCCGAGGGCATGGACAGAAAGAGCATTCAGATAACAAGACTGCAGGCAGGCATGGGTGGGTAGAAGCGTGCCAAGGGCACCTGGCTCCTGCCACAAGGTTGCAGAGGCGTGGACCTCTGAGGACCAGGCAGTGGAAAGCAAACGACAAGACTGCCAGAACAGCACTTCAGAGTTTGCAGAGCATTTTCAGATGCGGCGTGGGGAGGAACAAGAGACGAAGAACATCCCCGTCAGACGGAGCTGCTCACTGCTGGCTGCTTGGAGAGTAGGAGCTGCCAGCCCAGGCCACGGAACCGAGCCACAGAACTGAGCCATGGAGCTGAGCCACGTCAGTGCTGAGACTGACCACAGACTCCTGGCCATTTCCCTGCCCTTTGCTCCCATCCCTTATGATCCTTCAGGCTCTGTATAAACAGGGAGCCTTTCTCTCTCTCTCTCTCTCTCTCTCAGTGTGGTAGGAGGCAGATGGCACAAAATGAAACATCTTTACTGGGTTCAAGGGTGCAGTCCAGGGGCATTGTGTACGTTCACCATGTCCTTCACCATCACCGCCAGCCCCTCCAAATGAAGACCCTAACTCCCTGACCCTTGGAGACCACCACTCTCTTTTCTGCCCTCTGGATGACCCTAGGAACTCACGTTGAGTGGAACCACACAGCACTTGTCCTTTGGAGATCGGCTTACTTCCGTTAACACGATGCCTTCAAGGCTCAGCCGAGGTGGAACATGTCTGGGTGGTGGACCCTTCTCTTTCATTCCCTTCTGTGGATGCGCCGCCTTTGGCTCACCTACTGCTCCAGAGACACACACTGGGACCACTGCCACATTTGGGCTGCTGTAGACACCACTGGCCTGAGCAGCCCAGGCTTCTGCTTTCTGGCTATACCAGCTGTGGAATTTCTCCATCACATGATTGTTGGGTGTTAAGTTGTTTGAGGAGCTGTGGTGCTGTTTCCCACAGCGGTGGCCCCATTTGCTGTTCCTACCAACAGCACACAAGGGGCCTGATATCTTACATTTGCTGTTTTTTTTTTTTCTCTTTCTTTTCAGTTGTGGCCAACCCCAAGAGCGGGGTGGCATCTCGCTGTGGTCTGATTTGCATTTCTCTAATCCACAGCAGATGTTGAGCGTCTTTGCGTGCATTTGTTGGCCATTTGTAGTACTGTTCTCTGTGTGGATCGAGCTGGGAGCCTAGGCTTTCTGGGGTTCAACAGCTGCCCCCTCACTTTGGGCAAACAGTGTTGTCTCCTGGGCTCCAGAGCCCTCCTTGGTACAGAAATAATTTGTACTCATTGGGCTGATGGGCTTGGAGGAGGGCTTAGGCGTCTAGTTGCTGGCCCACAGCAGCCCTTGATGAATTCTAGTTCCTTCCCTTCCGCGACCCATCACCTTCTTTTGAACTTGGGATGCTCATGACCCTGAGCGGGATTAGGAGTTGGCTTCAGTAACCGGTGCAGGCATTGAGATAGGGCACTTCTGAGTTGGGCGTGAATATTTGCTTGTGTGAACAGCAGGGTCAAGGCTCACATGTGAACAGTCTGGCCACGCCTAGCCCTGAGCTTGTACCCCACAAACCCAGACTTTAGGGCTCTCTGAGGGCAGGCATCATACTCAGCTCATCTTCCCTGCCATCCCCTGGATGCCATTTGTCTTTACCAAAATTCATGCCAAGGCTTGGACCCCGGTGTAATGGTGTTGAAAAGAGGAGAGGTCTTTCTTGCGAGGTTGGCTTGGTTCTCGTGCGAACTGATGAGTTTTCTCAAGAGTGAGCGGCTATAAAGCGAGCTGGCGCCTCCCTTCTCTCCGGCACATGTCTACTGCATGCACTCACTCACCTTCCACTATGAGAGGCTCTTCAGAAGCCGAGTGGATACAGCCTAGCGACACACCTAGAAGAACAGACAATGGATTTGCTGAACAGCAAGCTAGCCTCTGCTGTGTCTACAGTGTTAGGCTGCTTCCTGCTGCTATAACAAAGCACTTGATCAAGAAAAAGAAGTCCCTCTTGGTTCACAGCTCCTTCCCAGCCTCCTCTGCTGTGGTCGTGGGCTGTCCTTCTGCATCCTGGCCCAGGAAGGGAAATAGCACAAGAGATGTGTGGAGGTGAGATCCTCTGCTCTGTCTCCCCTTGTGTGCTGACTGCGGAAGAGCAGAGTCCCCGGCAGCCCAGATCTTGGGCATTGCCTTTGTACATCGTCTAATCCTATTTCCACCCTGCAGCCACTTGCAATCCAAGCAACAAGAAGTAAACTGCTTCTGTGTGAAGCTGCTAAGACAGCGAGGGTCCACCTGTGGTAGCAGCCGGTGTACTCCTAGCTACTGCAACAGGATCTCCAAGGTCAGGGGCTTAAGAGTCTTGCACATCTGGGTCTCGGGCCTGGCCCCTCGGCCTGCATAGTAGGTGCTAATTACTCTCTGTGGAGTGAGTCAGTGCAGGGCATAGCACCCAGTAGGTGTTCAGAAAATGCTTTCTTGGTGGAAGACTGGTGAGAACACACGTGCCAAGGTCACATATTTGACCTAGAATGGAAGAACCTGACCAATCTTGTCAAGGGTACAGGGGAGATGATCCAGCTTCCAAGAGCTGGGATCCTGGGTCGGCAGCTTAGGAATAGCTCTTAGCTGGTGCTTGGGATGCTGGCCACACACATCTCAGTATTACTACATTAGGGCCACCATAGAAAGGACCCTACCCTGGTGACTTAGACAACAGGATGTGTTTTCTCACCACTGTGGATGTCACACGTGGCCCCTCTCAAGGGCTGGGGAAGCATCTGTCCCCTGCTCTCCCCTGCTCTCCCCTGCCTGCTGCCGTCTGCTGGCCGGCCGTCTCTGGTGTTGCTTGTCTTGTGGAAACAGCACCCCGTCTCTGCCTTCACCTCCTTGTGGCATTCTCCCTGGGCGTGTGGTCCTGGCGAGGAGGCGGGGGTGAGGGGCTGCTCTTCTCACTCTGGTGGCACAGTTTTGCAGCTAAGGCCCGTCCTGTTCTGACACCTGCTTGGGATCTGCCCCCACCCGGCTCCCAGAGCAGTCCTAGCTGCCACCAGGAGCAGCCCCTGCCCACAGTCCCAGTGTCCCGGAACCACCCCGAGCAGGCCAAGGTCTAGAGACTGATGGGTTGGCACCTCAGGTCTGCCACTGCCTCAGTGTGTGAACTTGAACATGAGCCCTATCTGAGCCTCTGCGTCTTCCCAGGAAAAATGAAGAGAATGAAATCCCCACTGTGTTTGGTTGCCAGGAATTGGAAACAAGAAGACACACGTCACAATGCAATCTCCTGGGAGACCATCAGCCCTCAGAAGGCTGCATCTGTGAGATGAGCTTGGTTGCAGTTACTCAACTCAGCCACCATATTGCAAAATAGTCCTAGACAATATGCCCACAAAGGAGCATGGCTGTGTACCAATAAAACTTTATTGACAAAAGTAAACAGTGGGCCAATTTCAGCCCCTGCATGGTAGTTTGCTGAACCTTGCTCTCTCAAGGCCGCCCCTGATATGATCAGGACACTTGATGATTCACCAAGAGTAAATATTTCAATGTATAATAAAAATGTGTGGATTGGGGCCGGCGCTGTGGTATAGCGAGTAAAACCACTGCCTGCAGTGCCAGCATCCCATATAGGCACCAGTTTGAGTCCTGACTGCTCAACTTCCTATCCAGCTCTCTGCTGAGGCCTGGGATATCAGTGGAAGATGGCACAAGTCCTTGGTCCCCTGCACCCGCATGAGAGACCCGGATGAAGCTCCTGGCTCCTGGCTTTGGATCAGCTCAGCTCCGGCCGTTGAAGCCATCCGGGGAGTGAACCAGCAGATGGAAGACCTCTCTCTCTCTGACTCTGCCTCTCTGTACCTTTCAAATAAATAAACAAGCCTTTTAAAAAAGCATGGATTTCAACTTTTTTGGGTATTAGAGTTTTTATTCTATTTGTATGGACTCTGTGAAGTCTCCTCATATTATGTAAAATTCCTAGTCCTTATTGGACAAAGTGAAGCAATTGATTCACACAATAAGAGAGTTGGGGCAACAAGATGAGATGTTCCTATAAATGCTTCACCCTGGACCTGTGTGCTTAGTCCTTAGCTGCAGCCATATCGTGGGCCTCAGGGACCTCGGTGGGTGCTCAGTGTGTTCTTCATTTAAATGCTTAAACATTTATTCAAGAGGCAGAAACACACACACACACACACACACACACAGCCCACTCCCTGCAGGTGCCCTACAATGGCTGGGGCTGGAGCAGGCTGACCCAGCAGCTGGGAACTCGAGCCACATCTCCCAGTGGGAGGCGGGAACCCAGTTACTGGAGCCGTCGGTGCGGCCCCCCTGGGGTCTGCACTGGCAGGAAGCTGTCGTTAGGAACTGGAGCGGACAGCGGGGTCCAGGTGCTCTGATGGGGGCCATCTCACCCAGCACCGGGACCTCGAGCCTCAATGCCCACCGTGTCGGAACATGGTACACAGGGTTTTCCCTGCTCCTGCACCCAGACAGGGCTTGGGGGCCTCATCTTTGTCCCTGGAGAAGTTGCCTATATGTCCCCCGTGGAACAAGGCCACTCCAGCCCTTTGTGGCTCCAAGCAAATTTCCCCCATCCCGAGGCCACGCCCTGCCATCCGGGATGCCTCAGTGGGGTGCTTTCCTGCCCCGGTGCCCCGTAGCCCGCGCACGGCTCCCATCACGGCTCGCCTAAGTGATGAAAAGCAGTCAGTCCGAGGAAGCAGACAGATCGAGGGCCTCCGTGGCCCTGGCATTTCCCCCCCAGATCTCTGGATTTCCATATATTTGAAAACCTAATATAAACAACAGAGGAGAAATTTGCATTCGGGCACCACGGAATGAAAAATGGAGGCGATGTAATGTATTGCCACTCGCAGAAGAGGGATGACCGCGGTGAGCCCGGCCTCCGACGACAGCCCCCAATAGGCTGGTGGCAAACTCATTTCCTGGCAGAATATAGGGTTCATCTGCTGGAACCATTAACAGGCATCAGAGAAAGATCACCTGCACCTCTCCCCGCCGCTTCAGCTGCTGTCCTCACGCCTCTCTTTCTGCCATTTTATTAAGCCCCTTTATGTGGATTTAATACAATATGTATGATTCACACGGAGACAAATCCGTTCTTATGTACTTTGCAGGATCCGGGAGTTCTAATGGTTATGTATGCTTTATTTATATTTTCGGAGAGACATTAAAAGAACGAGGCGTAAAAATAAGCCACCCAAGCCGATGGTGATTTATGGTGAATGGTGGCAAAAGCGGAAGTTATGAAGTTAATTTCTACATGTCGGGGGTTGATGAAGGGGCATTGTGGCCTGTGCAGTGGCAAACGGATGTCTTGGTTCTGGCAAAGGCTGGATTTTGGTGGCTCGCTTGCCAAGGGGGTGCTCATGGGTCTAGGGCTGTTTAAGGCAGTGGTACAGAGCAAGTGAGAATGCTAAGGGTGTTTGATTTGAGGTTGTAGGTGGGGAAGCGTGGCCCAGAGAGGCTGAGTCAGTTTGCTGAGGTCACACAGCAGGAGGGTTAGGATTAGCAGTCCTCCAGCTCCATGTTGGGTTGTCGCAAAGCTGCTTAGGAACCTGCTACAGGGTTTGCACCCTCTCCCCAGCGGACTGGAACAGCTCAAGATGGGCATACAAAGGTGAGCCAGCGACTCATGGCCTTTACTCCTGAGCCCTGGGCTAGTTGCTGGGCCAGGCTGAGCAGCAGTGGCCTGTGCAAAAAGGGGCAGCTGGGACTTACACCTGTGACCCTGGGGGGACCAGTGGGCCTGGAAGCTGTCAGTGCCCCCACTTTACAACCCAGCCTGGCAGGGGTCTACTGATGGCCCTGGGCAGGGATTGTGTTGGCTTCTTAGGACCCAGAGGGTGGAGGAAGCCAGAGCACTCAAACGGAAACAGACTCCACTCGCCGGCTGCCGCCCCTCCCTGCCCAGCGGGCTCCAAACTCTGCCCTCTGCAGCCCACCATTCCGGGGAACAAGTGTGGCTTAATGGTTAGTGCACAGGCCCTGGGGCCAGATTTCCAGGGATCGAGTCCCAGCCTCAGTGTTAATGAAGGCTCCCTGCTTTCCTGGGGTCTCCTTTCCCCCACCTGTACATGGTGGGGCGGAGCTAACACCTAAGTGGGAGGAGTGTGGGGTGCAGGGTGTGGTCCAGTGTGTGGACGCTGTCTATCACAGTGCCCCCAGCTCACACATTTATTTAAACGACTATTTATTTATTTGAAAGACAGAGAGGGAGGGATGTAGGAGAAAGAGAGAGAGAGAGAGAGAGAGAGAGAGAGAGAGATCTTCCACAATGGCTGGGGCTAGACCAGGCTGAAGCCAGGAGCCAGGAACTCCATCTGGGTCTCCCATGTGGGCTGCAGCAGGGATCCAATGCTAAGGTGTCCCTGCTGCTTTCCCAGGTGCCTTAGCAGGGAGGTTTCTCAGGAGTGGAGCGGGTGGGACTTGAACTGGCACTCTGATGTGGGATGCCGACATTGCTTAGCCTGCTGTGCCTCAACACTGGCCCCGATAAATGATTTTTTTTTAAAAAAGATTTACTTATTTTTTTTTATTTGAAAGGCAGAGTTACAGAGAGACAGAGGCAGAGAGAGAGAGAGAGGTCTTCCATCTGCTGGTTCACTTCCCAGATGGCTGCAATGGCTGGAGCCAGAAGCCAGGAGCTTCTTCTGGGTCTCCCACACAGGTGCAGGAGCCCAAGGACTTGGGCCATCTTTCACTGCTTTCCCAGGCCATAGCAGAGAGGTGGATCGGAAGTGGAGCAGCCAGGACTTGAACTGGTGACCATATGGGATGCCGGCATTGCAGGTAGCAGACTTGCTACGCCACAGTGCCGGCCCCTAATTGATTTTTTAATCACTGCTTTTGTTCCGCATGTCTCGCCTTCAGCAAGTCCTCCCCCCTCTTCGGCCTCGTTTCACCATCTCTGCCATGAGAGGATGGAAATAGATGGTTTCCGGCTGTTTGGCATGGTGCTGTCCTTAAGGGGGTCCAGTCCCTAAATCTGGCACCTGCAACACTCTCTAATGCTTGTGGAATGATATTTACAAGGGATCTCTTCTGGTTCTTGGCTGTCTGTACCAAAAGCCATAAAATGCCTCTTTCCCTGGCCTCAGCAGCTTTTACTCCCGGAGTTTCGCTTGAGGGAATTAATCTTGGGTGTATGCAAAACATCGCTGCAAACATTTCTGTTGTGCAATTTAAAACAGAGGGGGACGCAGAAGTGATCCAGCCAGGAACAACTGCAGGTGGGTTCAATCCTTTATGACATAGCAGGTGAAAGTCTGTGATGACACCGAGCACCTCTGCGTGCGGCACCCAGCCTAGGAGGACACCCGGCTGCACTCTTAACCTCATGAGGGCCCCGTTCCATTGGGATTCACCCCCTCTGGTTTAGCCACAAGCCCCCTGCCCTCGGACGCACAGTTGACTGACAGCAGAACTCAGAAGGCTGAGCCTGGTCTCTTCTCTCTGCCTCATGCTCCTCGGGTTGCTGTCCGGAAGGTGACTCTGAGGACAAAGGGCTCACTGATGAACGGCAAGCACGGAGCGCCACCTGCGAGCTGTGGGCTGTGAGACACTAGGACACAGCGCTGCCCTCACTCTGCTCTGAAGCCGCCATCCGTGGCTTGATGTCAACCCCACTCATCGTGGATTTGGGAATTTGCCCTGGACCGCCTTGCTATGATTTTTTTCCTATGGGAAAAACTAACCTTTCCTTTATTCCAATGACAACTGTTAAGCTCCGAGATTCCGAGGATGTGGGATCTGGTTTAAGCTCCTACTCCCCACTTCGTCCAGCTGTCTGCACATCCATGGGTGCTCATCCAACCATCCACACAGCCCTTCACTCACCTCTCCATTTTCCGTCCATCAATCCAACCAACCTTTCCCCGTGCACTTATTTCTCTTCCACCTGTATACCTGTATATCAGTACTTCTACCTACCCAGGCATCCATCCACCTACCACCCATCCATCCACCCTCACACCCTCCCGTCCATCATCCATCCACCATCCACCAAGCCTCCTATTCATCCATCCATCCACCCATGCGTCCATCCATCCACTCATGTGTCCATCCTCTATCCACTTAGCCACCCATCCATCCATCCACCCACCCATCCATCCATCCATCTACCCATCTGCCAGTCATTCATGCAACTGTCCAGCCCCCCAGCCAGACTCCCACTGACCTGTTTTTCCATCTGCCCACACATTCATCATCAATTCATGCATTGACCCACCCACTTATCCATCCATCCAGTGATCCACCCACCCACCCACTGTCACTGGGCTGGGAAAGTGGTGACTGCACCCCCCGGATTAGTTGAAGTAACTCTTGGATGTATCATGCGTTGATGAGTGCTCTGCTTCCAGGGGAGGCAGTGGCAGTGTGGACAGACTTCCGGGCCAAGAAAAGGGGACTCAGTCCCAGACCTACCTTCCCTGTCTTTGCACCTGAGCACATGGATTTAGATCTACCTTCCCTGTCTTTGTGCCCATGCACATGGATTTACATAGTGTGGTGAAGAGCCAGCACCCAAGAGTAAGTCCTCATGAAGGTGACGTTTCATTCAGCAAATGCTGGCGGGACTTGATCTGTGCAGCCTCCCTGCTGTGATCTTAGGATGCAATGATGCTCAAGACAAGGTTGTTTATGCACACAGTGACTCTCTGGACACCTGTCTCCCCACGAGTTCCTGCCCATGCCAGAGCCTGAAACTGTCATGTAACTTGGGGCAAATCTTGGGTCCACCTCCATATTCCTCCTAGCCTCAAAAATCCCCCCAAGCCAGACCCTCAAGATTGCCTGACTCCAAGTGATGCCGTGATGTCAAGGGACCCCATGGTTTGTGTGCCTGTAAGTGTCTCAGGCGCTGGGGGAGGGCTGGGCTCGCTTCTGATCACAAGGTGGCACTTAGAACACTGCATCCAGCACAGGCTGACTGTCCCTACGAAGGACCAACAAGGAGTGACTTTGTGACTGTTCCCTAAAGGAACACGAAGGCCACTTTATAGGAGAGACGTCCAGGCATCCAGAAGCACACTTCCAAGATGGTGCCGCCTGTAGGAGGTGCCGGGTGGTTGGAGGTCACTCCTGTGGAGAGGGAGTGGCCCTTCTCTGTCTTGCTCCGAGGCTGCACACAGCACTGGCAGGTGAGCCATCAGGGACCGGCCTGCCTGTATTCCCAGCTGGAGATGTGTTCTGGCTCCGCATAGCTTAAGAAACTCTCTTTGGATATCAGCATGCTGTCTTGGAGCAGGGAATTGCTTATGAAAATCCTAGTTGCTGGGAGAGCTTCCTCGGAGTTTTTTTTAAGAAGCTCAGGGGAATAAGGAAGAAGCTATCAACTGAGTGAGTCTGTCCTCCCTTGGGCGGCTGAAGAACCCAGTGACAGATCCCATCGCTCTGGCCCCGGGTGCACGGGGACGAGGACGTCCGCCTCCAGTTCTGACGGAGCTGTGCTGTCTGTGGTGCTGCATCCAGTACCAGGCACCGTTGGCTCACTCCTGGGGCGGGGAGGGCCTTGCACCGGGGCCCTGGCATATTTCACTCCTACTCCTACTCCCCACCTGTTTTCTTATCCCCTACACTCTCCCGAAAACTTAAATCTGTTCTTTCCCCCTTGTTTTTAAAGATTTATTTATTTATGTGAGTTACATACAGAGAGAAGGAGAGGCATAGAGAGAAGGAGAGACATAGAGAGAGGGAGAGGGAGAGGGAGAGGGAGAGGGAGAGGGAGAGGGAGAGAGGTCTTCCATTTGATGGTTCACTCCCCAGATGGCTGCAATGGCCGGAGCTGTGCCTATCTGAAGCCAGGATCCAGGAGCTTCTTCTGTGTCTCCCACGTGGGTGCAGGGGCCCAAACACTTGGGCCATCCTCCACTGCTTTCTCAGGCCATAGCAGAGACCTGGATGGGAAGTGGAGCAGCCGGGACTGGAGCTGGTGCCCATATGAGATGCCAGCACTGCAGGCGGTGGCTTTACCTGCTATGCCCCAGTGCCAGCCCCTGTTCCTCCCCTTTGGCGATGCTGCAGTGGCTTTCATGGACGCAGTGCCAGCTCCTGCCTCTCACATGATGGCAATTGCTGATCCAGCAATATCACTCCGATCCCTCCCCCTCACTCCCTGTGCTCCAGCACACGGGCATTGTTCTGTGTTTCCTTGACTATATAAAGCTCTCTCCTACCCCAGGACCCTGGTACATATTCTCCGTCCTGAGAGGGGAGGCCCCCCTCCTAACTTTTGCCTGGCACTCACCTTTCCTAACAACTAGGAAACCTATTCCCTGTTCTAGTTCACGAACTCCCTGAAAGAATGCATCCAAATTTGGAACAACTTTCGTTGGTTTTTTACCTTTGGCTTTTCATGGCAGAGCCCCGGCTCGCTGGAGGCAGGGGTGACATCCAGGCTGCACAGTGCCTGCCCTTGGCGATGCGAGTCTCCAAGTCCTCATTTCTCATCAATACCTCGGGGACAATGATGCTTCCATCATTCGCACCATGGTGAAGGGGGCTGATGTGCAATGGGTCCAGGTGGAATCTTGGGTGTGGGGATATTTTTTTTTTTGACAGGCAGAGTGGACAGTGAGAGAGAGAGACAGAGAGAAAGGTCTTCCTTTTGCCATTGGTTCACCCTCCAATGGCCGCCGTGGCCAGCGCACTGCGGCCGGCGCACCACGCTGATCCGATGGCAGGAGCCAGGTGCTTATCCTGGTCTCCCATGGGGTGCAGGGCCCAAGCACTTGGGCCATCCTCCACTGCACTCCCTGGCCACAGCAGAGAGCTGGCCTGGAATAGGGGCAACCGGGACAGAATCCGGCGCCCCAACCGGGACTAGAACCCGGTGTGCTGGCGCCGCAAGGTGGAGGATTAGCTTAGTGAGCCGCAGCGCCGGCCTGGGCGTGGAGATATTTTTACAGACTCTGCTGAGGTGCACAGGATAAGGGGGAGTTCCAGGCAGACTTTGAGAGCACAGGCAAGCCGAGACCTGAGATTTCTGGGGGCTGCTCTGAGTTCAAGGAAAGAACTTCAGGGTGCTGTAGGAAGTGGGGGACGAGCCCAGCCTCTGGGTTTAGGTGGATGTAGTTCAAATTTCTTCTGCTTTCTCAACACCTATGTACCCCTGCACATTGCTGAGCCTTGGCTTTTTCCTGTGCACGGTGGAGACAACAGTGCCCGCGTCTCGGGCCGGTGGGTGGAGCGTTCTCAGGAGCCACAGAGCAGTCTCTGTAAACGTCAGCACCCATGCCCTGGTGTTGGCCCTCATTGGGGACCCAGTCACTGGTTCTGTGATCACAGCCCTGGCATCATTAAGACCTTGAAGATCTCTCTCTCCCAACTCTGCAGTGCGTAGAAATCAGCCTCCTCCGTTGATATGAAAACCCCTCGGGCAACCTAGAAATCTCCTGGAGGGACAGGGTGCCCTGTGCCTTCTGGGCGTGCACAGGGGATTCGGAATTCACGGGCACCCTCCTCCCAGCAGCGAGGCCATCACTGCGTGGTGCCCAGTGTCGGAAGCATCCCGTGGTGGAACGCAGTTGAGCGTGGTGGCTCAGCACGGCCGTCGGCCACGGTGGAGCCGAGTGACCGCAGTGGGTCAATACCATCCTCCGTCCGGCATCTGTGTCCTCCTGGGGCCTCACACTGTGCTCTTTGCTGGAACAGGGTCTTTGCCAGTGTGATCCAGGTGAGACCCAGGAAGAAGGCCATCCCGGACTCAGGTGAGCCTGAAGTTTCTCCTGAGAGGACAGAGTGGATGAAGGCGGCAGCCAGAGGAGATGGTTGTGTAAAGATGGAGGTGGACACCTTGTGGCGCCGGCACACCGGGTTCTAGTCCCGGTTGGGGCACCGGATTCTGCCCTGGTTGCCCCTCTTCCAGGCCAGCTCTCTGCTGTGGCCAAGGAGTGCAGTGGAGGATGGCCCAAGTACTTGGGCCCTGCACCCCATGGGAGACCAGGAGAAGTACCTGGCTCCTGCCATCGGATCGGCGCGCTGTGCCGGCCGCAGTGTGCCAACCGCGGTGGCCATTGGAGGGTGAACCAACGGTAAAGGAAGACCTTTCTCTCTGTCTCTCTCTCTCTCACTGTCCACTCTGCCTGTCAAAAAAAAAAAAAAAAAAAGATGGAGGTGGAGGTTGGAGGGGTGCTTCTAGAAGCCAGGGAGTGGCAGCCACTGCCCAGAGATGGGAGGCAGAGCCTCAGGGCCTTCATAAGGAACCAACTCCGCTGGGTCAAGGATTTCAGACTCCTTGCCCCAGAGCTGTGGGAGGAGACATTTTTCTTGTTCCAAGTCCCCTGGGGCACTGAGATAGTGACCCTGACCCACACGTGAATGGACTTTGGAGCCTCCGTTTACTCATCTGCAAAATGGGTGTCCTTGCGGCTTTATTCTCCAGAGGCTTTGAGACGTGGAGGGAAATGGTAGTGGGCGCCCGAGACATTCGCCGTGACGCTTAGCGAGAAGCCATCTCTCGGGCTTCTCCCCACTTGAGCCACAGGACTTCCGGGCCTGTTACCCTGGCAAGAACATAGCCTCTGCGGAGAAGGCAGGGGGAGGGTGCGGGAGGCACCGCCTGACCTTGGAGCTGGCCGTGGCCGTAGGAGGCCACTGGGCTCCCTCGCCGCGGATCTTAGCCTTGCCTGCCCCCACTTGCATCTCATTGACACTCTCACGGCTTCTTCTGCCTCCCTGGCCATTTCTTTCACTCTCAGTAGGAAACTTTTTTTCTTTTTTCTTTTTGCACGAGTAAAGCCAGGGAGCTGTTATCAAAACCAAGTGCTCTGTGAGAAATGTTAGGGACTCGTATCTTTCCGTCTCGCTCTTCCTCGTGTCCTCTCTTCCCCCTCCCCCGCTGGCCACCGTGGCCACCTTGCAGAGCTTTGACAGATCCTCAGGACTCGTCCCTCCAAGAGGCTCCCGTTCTCCGGGGCGGGGGCGGGGGGGCTGCGGAGCAGGCGGAGTGAGCGAGGAGCCTTGTAAATCCAGCGCCGCCAGCCCCCAGCGCCGCCAGCCCAGGGTGGACCCCCAGTCATAACTTTCGGCACTTCCCCTCCGCACCCGCCAGTTCCCCGGCTCCTGTCCAACACTCTGCTCTCTTCAGGGAGCTCCCTTGACCCGGGGGTCCCTCAGCCACAACAGAGGTGGCGCCGGCTGGAATCCAGGCGTGAAATTATGAAAGAATGGAGCCGCCGCTGCTCCAGTGGTGCCCTGGCCTCAGATGTGAAATTGCCATTTTTTTTCCCTCCCCACCTCGCACCGGCCTGTCGCATGTGGGGCGGAAAAGATTGTATTTATCACCTGTCAGGATCTGCCAGAACTGAGTTACGTGAGGCAGGACAGCATAAAATTATCATACACAAGCATGAAATTACAAAATCGCTCGGAACTGAACAACAAAATTATTTCATTTCGGAGGGAGGCCATTCCATTTTTTAGCCCTGACACCTTGACTGCCAAACTTTGAATTGAAATTGAGTGTGCGGGCCATGGGATAGAGACAGCAATAACAAGAAGTAGCATGTAAACCAGCCATGCATACCCACTACGGTAACGGCCCCCGGAGCCTCCCACCGGAGACATGTAACTAAATAAATGTCACATGTCCCCCTCGCCGCCCGCCACCAGGGACAACCTCAGCCAACATTAGAACTCAAGTTCAATGGCAGGGGGAATCCTGGGAGGGGCTGGGTCAAGGTCGGGTCTTGGAATCCACAGAGCACTGCCCGGATGAAGCCGAAAGCATGAAGGATTTGGAGTTGTGTTTGCGTGTGGGTATGTGCGTGTGCGTGCGTGTGTGCCTGTGTATATGTGCGTGTGTGCGTGTGTGTGCACGCATGTGTGTGCGTGTGTGCACGCATGTGTGTGCGTGTGTGTGCATGCGTGTTCATGCGTGTGTATGTGGGCTCTTGTATATGCATGTGCATGTGTAAATGTGCATGCGTGTGCATGTATAATGTAAATGTTGACTCCAGCACTTAGGCTGTGGGGTTTCGAGAGCACTGATGAACGTCTCTGAGCCTCCGTTTGATCACCCGTGAGCCCAAGGGCAATCGCATATCAATTACATGAAATTGTGGCAAAGGCAAAAGGATCTCCGACACACCCTGTGACGCACGGTGGGGTTGGGGACAAGCGGGTTACCTGTCTCCTTCTTTCTCATCTCAAAACGTTGGTGCTGTTTTTACACCCCATAGTGCAAATGTTTATCCGACACTTTTATTTAATGTGGAAAGTAAAACTGACAGCAATTTGTATTCCGATACAACACAGAGCCAGACTGGCTTGCTGCTTTTTGTGGCCAAGTTTTCGGCCCTTTCGACTGCCCATGCCCTTTGTCATGTGCCCTTGAGGTCCCTCCCACTGGAGGTGGGGCTTGTTCCCTCATCCAATTGTTGCTGAGCTTGATCACATGACTTCATTGGACCCATGGCCTGTGAGCAGCTTTACATACGCTGTGTCTTGGCCCTGCACACACACCTGTTTGGGAACGGCACGCTCCAGGGAGACGCTGGGCTCCAGAGGAAGGAAGCCGGGTAAAGCAGCCCAATGTCAAGTGCATTCAACCTGCAGGGCCTGGGAGCCAGGGACTCAGCGGCTTCTGGCTGCCACTGAGACGTGTGGGGTTGTTTGTTGTGGAGCAGACCCTGACTAACAAAACAGCCAGACGCTGATGCCCATGAACGGAGGTTTGTCTTCACGCGTAGTTTGAAGAACGTTTCGAATTCACCAGGGACTTGGGGCGACTCTGTCGCGTGTGGCGCTGCTGTAAATTGCGATGTACCTGCAGTCTCTGGCTTCCCCGTCAAGGCCAAGGTCGCCCCATCGGTGTGGGAACTCGGGAAAGGTGACCAGGATCTGCCTTACCAAGAGCCCACACTCATTTCATTCCCAGTATTTCATGCCACCCATTTTATTGTTCTGAAATGAAACTTATACATTTCATCTCTATACGTACATTATTCCAAAAAAAATCAGTATCTTGCCCTAACTGTTATAAAGGAGGAATAAAATGAGAGCAATTTATAATACCATAATATCTATTTCAATATGTAAATTATTGAGACACCACTATGTGCCAGGGGACATAATGTAACAGTCTGATGCTTGTACCTAGTTATAATGAATAAGTTGAGAATTTCACACAAATATTCAGTTGAATATTGTCGACATTTTTTCTCTATATTTGACATTTTGAAATAAGAGCTAAATTAGTATATTCCTGTGTATGGGTGGCATCACCGTGAATGGGATTGCAAATGTCGACCGACACAGGTGTGCTGTGGCAGCAAATCATGTTCCATGAGCAGCTTTGCGACCAGACCCTGGGTTTTCCAAAATGGAAAATGACCCAGGTATCGGATCACACCAAGTACTGTCTCCCCTCAACCTAGGTGGTGAGTACATCCCAGGAAAATCCCTGTGAAAGTGAATTTGCTCAAGAAAAAAAGGGAAAAAGACACTTCTTTGCATGTAAGATGGATTTCAACCCTAGGCTCGGATAATTATTCAGCAGGACTCCTGACTGCCTGAGTACCAGACGGACGTGGGAAGTCCTGGAAGCACTCTGGGAGCCGTTCTTCTTGGCCCTGCACTGTCCTGGCTGGCCCATGTCCGGTCTTACCCGTGTAATCCTCTTCAGACACCAGGTTGAGTTTGCTCAACATTGGCATGAGGGTTTGCTGTAGGAGCTGTCCTCACCCTTGAATCTCTTTTGTAGCATCCTTGACATGTACCCACTTGGTGCTGGTGACAACCCGGTCTCCCACCAGATTGTGACAACACTCTACATCCCCAAATTCCCCAAGGGACACCAGGCTACCTGGAAGGGACACTTGTCCAGAGAGCCACTCCTTTCTTTTTATTTTTTAAAAGATTTGTTTATTTATTTGAAAGAGTTATAGAGAGGCAGAGGGGGAGAGAGAGAGAGAGAAAGAGAGAAAGAGAAAGAGAAAGAGAGAAAGAGAAAGAGAAAGAGAGAGAGAGAGAGAGAGAGAGATTGGTCTTCTATCCACTGGTTTACTCCCCAAATGGCCACCATGGCCGGAGCTGCACTGATCCAAAACCAGGAAGAAGCCAGGAGTTTATTCCAGGTCTCCCACGTGGGTGCAGGGGCCCAAGGACCTGGGCCATCTTCTACTGCTTTCCCAGGCCATAGCAGAGAGCTGGATCAGAAGCGGAGCAGCCGGGACTTGAACCAGCGCCCATATTGGATACCAACACTGCAGGTGGTGGCTTTACCCACTATGCCACAGCACTGACCCCACACTGTGTCCACTCATTTCAAGACCTGACAGGAGCTCCTACTGTGTACCAGGTGTCATGGATCCAGCAGATGGAGGTGAGGATCCTATCTCCCAGGTTCCAGGTGTTCAGGTCCCAGCCTGGAAATCATGTCTGGCACCTGTCTGTCCCTCACGCCCCCATGAACCCCAGCCCATTCCTCAGTCCATTTAATCTAGCTGTGGATTTCGCCTTGAGGTTTTCCAGCTTCTGTGCCCATGACTTTTCCAGTCTTGCTTCTCTCAATCTGCTCTCCATGAGGAGCCCGAGTCCTCCTGACAAGTCTCCAAGCCAGGACTTGGATCTTTGTCACCCTTCTACGGAGACCACTGCCCTGGCTGCCTCCTTCTGCACTTGGGGAAAAAACAAAGACAAAACATTTGTCTCAGCACTGCCCAGCCTCTCTCTTCTGCTGTCCTCACTCGCAGTGGGAAGCTGTGTGCTTGGGGAGCCAGGTTGGATCAAGGAAAGTCCTGGATGGTGCCCAAAGGAGTGGACAAACCTCCTAGGAGACACCTAAGCAGCACAGGGAACTCCAGTGGCTGTGGCTTCTGAAGGAATGTTGTCCCTGTAGACCCTTTAAGAAAAGATTTATTTTTATTTATTTGAAAAGAAGAGTTAGAGAGAGAGAGAGAGAGAGAGGTATTCCACCTGCTGGTTCACCCCCATGATGGCTGCAACTTCTACAGCTCTCCCCAGCACATTAAAAGGGAGCTGGATCAGAAGTGGAGCAGTCGGGACTTGAAGTGGTGCCCGTATGGTTGCTAGAGCTGCAGGCGAGGGCTTTAACTGCCACCCCCAATGTAGACCCTTTAAAAAGAAAAAAAAGTATAGGGGGAGAGGCTTAGACCATTCTGAGATCCAATGAGAGGGCAAGGGGCTGAGGAAGAGGTGCAGAGCAGGGCTGAGGCCGGAGGTGGCGTCTCCTGATTTCCTCTCCCTCCTCGGGGGGGGGGGGGGAGTGTGAGCAGCACCCAGCATCTCCTCAGTGCCTGGTGGAGGGTGGGGGTGGACATCTAATCTCCATCTGACAGATGAGGACACTGAACCTCAAGGAGCACACGGCGCTTGTGGGAGGTCCCTAAGCCGGTGGAGAAATGTCCCAGCTGGGACTTGGACGAAATCCTCCGGAGATTTGGCTGGGTCTCCAGGGGGTTCTTATGGGATGATGACCCCAGCAGCAGGCTCCCAGGAATGCATTCTGGCCACTCCCCCACTCTCCACAGCAGGGAGGGGTCAGATGTGTGCACACCTCCTCCCCCGCCTCCCTCTGCTCTCAGGGCTGAACCACAAGGCTCTACAAGAGTTCCCCATGCCCTGCTCTGCAAACCCAGGTCTGCAGCCACCCCAGGTAGTCCCTGAGCCTCTACCACGCACGGGTGCACAGGCTCAGACCCTGCCACGCAACCCCTGCCTCCCTTGCAGGTGCTGTCCCTTAGGCCTACTCAGATGCTTTGCACCTTCCATCTTCTCAAAGTTCACCCCGGTGCCACTTCCTTGTGCAAGTCTCTGTCAAGTCCCTCCATGCCCACAGGGTCCAGGTCAGGGCCATTCATTGTTAGGTTTTAACCCAGCCTCCACCATCAGGCTGTAAACCTCCCGAAGGCACCATCTCCGCTTGCTTTGCTCATCACTTAGTGTAAGGCACACAGTAGGCGCTCAATAGATGTCTGTAGTGAATGTGTGAGTGCCTGACTCAGCATGCTGTGCTCCATCTTGTGTACCACCCCCCCACCCCCAACATTTGCTTGGCATTGCCTGGTCAGTGGACTCTGGGGGCCGCAGCCCCAGAGGCTGTGCAGCCGCTGCCGTTGCCCTGGAGAGCTGCAGGCTGCGGCCGGGCAGCGGGGCTGTCATTTGCAGAGCATTAATAGCCACAGGTACCGGTCACAGGCCATTGCCCCTCAGTCTTCGCCACGTAAATCCTCCACTAACGATTTGTATAAACTTCTGTTACACGTGTTATTTATCACCGCAAAGAAGTTCTGCAGAGGGGTGGACTCTGAGCTTGGTTCACTCACACACACATGGCAGGAAACAGTGGGGGCTGGGGGCAGCAGGGGCCCTGTAGTCAAAGCAGCTGTGTGGGGCTCCCTGGTCCGCCCCCACCCCAACCTACAGACTTTGGGAGCCTCCGGCAAGATGCTGCCCCTCTCTGTGTCCTCAGAGATTCAGTAGGGCTGAGGAAAATGTCCATCTCTAGGGAGTTTACAGGATTGAGGGCAGGTAAAGCACAGCTCCAGCAATGGACATTTAAGTACTCAGGGACAGGTAGCTCTTGCCCTCATCATCACATCACCACCACCACCTCCACCATCAACATTCTCATCACCATCATTACTGCCATCATCATCATCTTCACCACCATCATCACCACCATCACCATCATCGTCATCACCATCATCATCTTCATCACCATCACCGTCATCATCTTCATCACTACATCACCATCATCTTTGTCACCATCGTCAACTTCATCACCACCATTGTCATCATCTTCACCACCACCACCACCATCTTCAACACATCATCAACCTCACCATCATCACCACCACCACCATCATCTTTATCACCATCATCAGCTTCATCACTATCATCAACCCCATCATCATTGTTTTCATCGCCATCATCATCTTCATCACCATCCTCACCACCTTCATCCCATACAGGGGCTCTAAGAAGCAACCTCTCCCCTCACCAGGCTGTGAACATCAGGGAGAAGGGGCTCCCTTGCTCTCTTCCATTTACTGAATGCCCAGCACCCATTCTGGCACACAGTAGGTGCTCAACTCATAGTGTTAATTGAATGAGAGGGGACCAATTCAGACTCAGAATCAGCCGGCTGTATAGAAGAGGCCATACTCACGCACTGGTATGCCTGTTGTCTGGAGAGTGCAGGTGGCAAGCCTGCCCTGACCAGAAGAGCGATTTAGGCTTCCAGATCTCCCTCTCCTGAGTTCAGAGCCCCTGCTAATCCAAGGCGCCCCATTTACAATGGATGCAATCTGCAAATACCCTGTTGTCAAGCAGGGTCACATTCATCAGGCATCAGGTATTAGGATCTGGATGTGGTGGAGGACACAGCTCAACCCACTGCACTCCCTACATGCACCTGTAGCTAGGACCACCATCACGTAGCTGCCACCCTCTGACCTGCCTGTCTCCAGCCTCCGGCTCTCCCACTGAGGCTCCTCCTGGAGACAGAGATCTCTCTGAACTGCCAGAGAGCACCCCCTCCTTGCTCTAAACCGTTCTGTGGCTCCCTAGCCCCCTCTCAATGAAATTCACACACATTGAGGTATAACTGAAGGTCCTGTCAGCGTGGTCTTTTTCATTTTAAAGATTTATTTATTTGGGGCTGGCACTGTGGTGTAGAGGGTTAACTCCCTGGCCTGAAGTGCTGGCATCCCATATGGGCGCTGGTTCTAGTCCTGGCTGCTCCACTTCCCATCCAGCTCTCTGCTATGGCCTGGGAAAGCAGTGGAGGATGGCCCAAGTCCTTGGGCTCCTGCACCCACGTGGGAGACCTTGAAGAAGCTCCTGGCTCCTGGCTTTGGATTGGTGCAGCTCCAGCTGTTGTGGCCAATTGGGAAGTGAACCATCAGATGGAAGACCTCTCTCTCTCTCTCTCCCCCCCCCCCCGTGTAACTCTGACTTTCAAATAAAATAAATCAATCTTTAAATCTTAAAAAAAGATTGATTTATTTTATTTGAAAGGCAAAGGCAGAGAGAGAGAGAGAGAGAGAGAGAGAGAGAGAGAGATAGGCCTTCGATTCACTAGTTCACACCCGACAGCCACAATGGCCAGAGCTGTGTTGATCCAAACCCAGGAGCCAGGAGCTTCTTCCAGGTCTCCCACATGGGTGCAGGGGCCCACGGACTTGGGCCATCTACTACTTTCCCAGGCCATAACAGAGAGCTGGATTGGAAGTAGAGCAGCTGGGACTTGAACTGGTGCACATATGGGATGCCGGCACTGCAGGTGCTTTCCCTGCTGCACCACAGAGCTGGCCCCCAACATGGTCATTGTAGCCTCTCACCTCCCAGTAGCAGTTTTCACCTACAGTTGCCCTTAAGAAGCAACTAGAGACTTTCGAAATATACCCAGGCCTGGTCTCCTAGGCCGATTCTCAGGGGTCTCTGGGGATCCATAGAAACTGAATGTTATGTGCTGTGAAAGCTGCCAGATGATTCCAATGAGCATGGCCAGGACTGAGAACCAGGGCTGTGGAGGTGCCACACACCCTGGAGGGAGCCTCCACCCCACGGAGGGCTTGCTACAATGAGAGTTTCTGATTCTGCAGGTCTGAGCTCGCCCCTGCTGAGAATCAGTGGATTATACCAAGTGACACGTGCTCATACATGTGCTGTGGTTTTTCCTCCCCCAGGACACTTGCACCTGCTCTACTTCCTGCAGACCACCCCGCCCCAAGTCTTTCCTCAACCGTCTCTTGCTGAGCTGTCAGCTGGACCACCACTTCCTCCAGAGAGTCTTCCCTGATGGCTGCCTGGCCCCAGTGCTTATCTCAATGCAACTGTGTGGAGAAATGGTTTATTGACCAGTTGCTAATGGCAACCCAAAAGGGGCACCCTCAAACTGAGCAAAGCGGCCGTGTGATGCATGAGTCGAGGGGCAGGGAAGTGCCCCAGGGACCACAGCTGGAGGAGGTGGCGCTGGCACTGCAGAATGGGTCTGACAGGAGGATGGAAGAGAGGGTGGAAGGCAGCTGGCCTTGTCCCTGCTCAGACAGGAGCTGCCAGAGGCCAGAGGAACAGCCTTGGGGTGTGGAATGTGTGTGAGAGATTATGTGTTCTTGTGTGTGAGATTGTGTGTTCATGTGTGCATTCATGTGTGTATTCATGTGTGCTCATGGTGTGAGAGTGTGTATTAGTGTGTTCATGCATGTGATTATATTTGCATGTGTCTTCATGTGTGTGCTCATGCGTGTGAAACTGTGTATTCATGTGTGTGTTCCTATGAGGTTGTGTGTGTTCATGTGTGTGAAACTGTGTGTTCATGTGTGTATATTTGTGTTGTAAGATTGTATTCATGTGTGTTCATGGTGTGAGATTGTGTGTATTCATGTGTGTAATTGTGTGGTCATGTGCATGTGAGATTGTGTTCATGCATACATATGTGTGAGATTGTGTGTTTATATGTGTTATTTTGTGTGAGATTGTGTGTATCCATGTGGTGTGATTGTGTGTTCATATATGTGTAATTGTGTGTGTTCATGTGTAAGTGTGTGAGATTCTGTGTGGTCATGTGTATGTGTGTATGAGTGTGCATGTTCATGTGTATATGTGTGTGTCAGGTTGTGTGTGTACATATACATGAGGACAAGCGTGTGTGTGTGAGAGGGTGTACATGCGTGTATATATGTGCAGGTATATGAGTGTACATGTAGGAGGGAGAGTGAATGCATGTGTGTGGGAGAGACGGTGTGTGTATATGATATACATGAATGTGTCTGAGTGTGCATGAGGGAGCATGTGTGTGTGTGAGATGGAATGTGTGTGTGTATATCTGCACATGAGCACGTGAAGTGTGTGTGTATGAGTAGGCATGAGTGAGTGTGAGGAGGAGGATGTGCATTCGTATATTAGGGAGTTTGTGTTCATGCACACACGGGTGGGATAATGTGTCTGAGAAGTAGTTTCACATGTGTGCATGTATGTTCATGACTGTGCACATGTGTCTGAGGGAATGTGTATGTGCATGTGCACACATACCTGAGAATGTGTATGTGTGTGTATGTGTGTACAAGGGTGTTTATGCATGTGTCTATGCATGCACATGAGTGTGTATGCATGTGCACATGTATTAGGGAATGTGTGCATGTATGTGCACATGCACCTGAGAATGTGTGTGCAAGGGTGTTTGTGCACATGTCTATGCATGCACGTGTGTGTGAAGGAATGTGTGTGCATGTGTGCACATGTGTGCGAGGGTGTGCATGTGTCTATGAATGCACATGTGTGTGTGGCAGTGTGTATGTGTGGGTACACGTGTTCAAGGGTGTTCGTGTGCATGTCTATGCATGCACATGTGTGTATGGCGGGGTGGGGGAGGTGGCAGCTGGGTAGCGAGCGGAGCTCAGTGTGGGAGCTCTCTGCCACCTGGCTTAGGCTCGCGAGAGGGGAGGTCTCAGATGTGAGACACGTCAGTCCCCTTGGTCACCGGTGCCAGGACTCTTGGCTCAGGAGGCTGATGCTGCGGACGCCTACCTGCTACTAGAAACCACCTTCTGTGTCCACGCATTTCCCACACACTTGATGTTCACCAACTGTGAGGTAGACACTGCTGTCCCTGTGACCAGGCTCTGGGAGGTGACTTTGCCAGGGTCGAAGACTTACTTAGCAGTGGAGCCAGAACCCAAACCCAAGTCAGTGCCACCGCAGGGCCCCAAACTGTCTGCTGCCTCCCGGACTCCATTATGGCCACCTGTACACTTTACAATGGGAAGCCCAGTTCCCACTTCCCCTGGGCTGTCACCAGCCACTCCCCACTGCCCACATGGACACTGGCAGCCTGTGTGAGGGGAGGGTCACTCACGTGACACCAGGCACTTTCTGCACCTCACAGTTAACTCACAATTAGCTCATGGGGCTCCGTGTTAATTTTTCTCATTTCACTGAAAAGGAGGCTGAGGGCCCGAGTGGTAAAGTGACAGGGACGAGGATGTGGGGGCGCTGGGGCCTGAATTCGGCTCTTTCTGCTCCAAGCCCATGCCCCTTAATGATGCCTCGTTGATGATATTTTATTATAACTCATCATTTGAGTTGGTAACTCAGTAAATTCTTATTTCAGGGTCTGGCAAATGTGGGCTTTTCTGGACTCTTCCGACAGGTGCCAACAGCTCTTGATGGCTGAGGCCCCAAACCAAGGAACATTAACTAAAACAAAATCGAACCCAACAAAGCAGCATGGACAAGCTATGTTTAATTAGTGTGCAGGCTCCCAGCACTGAGATTTCTGCCACAGCCTTAGAGCTAAAGCCCAGTGGTGGCCGTGGACGCCAAGAGGAGCAGCAGTGGGGGTTCCGTGGTGGGGAGGGGAGCTCAGCCCTTGGAACGCTCTGTGCCGTGCTCTGCACACCCCAGCACCTGCTCACTCACAAACCCCCCATGGCTGCTGGGCACCAGCGGTTGCCTGGGGAGCCTCCTTGCTGCTCACTACACATGGGGCTGCAAGGGGCTTTGTGGATCCCCGTCCCAGTGTATCTCCTACAGATCTCTTGACCCAGAGGCCAGAGCCCCCAGCCTGCTGGTCTACCAGTCCCACCACTGCTCGGGGTCAGGTTGGGGAGAGCCAGGCCACGCTTCTTGCATCTAGATTCATGGATCAGAGCCTGGAGCAGCCTCGCTGGAGGAGGCAGAGGTGGGCAGATCTGGATTCAAATCCTGCTCGGCGGTTACTTAGCCGGTGATCTCGAGTGAGTCACTGAGACCGTGGCCCCGTGCCTCCCACGTGTGCTCCTGACTACAGACACTGTGAAACACGGGGTGTGAGTGGCTGTAGCTTGTGACCTTTGCAGCTTCAGAAAACTGACACACGTCACCCTCTGTAGCATCCGTCCGCCCCTCTGTGGCCGGCACGTGGAAAGGAATCCGGCATCCCCGCCCTGCCGGAGGCCCAGGCACGTGGTCCTCAGGCCTGACCACTTGCCCGCCGTTGGCCTGGGGGTCGGGCGAGAGTGAGGCAGGGAGGACATCATGGGCTTCAGGGGAAGCTGCCGGGCAGGTCAGTGGTGGGAAGGAGGCTCGATGGTGTCCTGGTGCCCCTCGGCTTCCCGCCACCCTGTCTTCCGGAAGGGTACAGGTGCTGCGTGGAGAAGGACAGCTTTGGCACTGATGGGCCGTGAACACAGCCTCCAGGACGCTCCCCGGGGCACGCGCTCCACCTGCATCATCTCTCCTCCATCCAGCTCTCTGCTATGGCTACTGGGAAAAGCAGTGGAGGATGGCCCAAGTCCTTGGGCCCCTGCACCCACGTGAGAGGCCTGGAAGAAGCTCCTGGCTCCTGGCTCCAGATCAGTACAGTTCTGGCCATTGCAGCCAACTGGGGGAGTGAACTAGTGAATGAGAGACCTCTCTCTCTCTCTCTCTCTCTCTCTCTCCCTCTCCTTCTTTCTCTGTGTAACTCCCTGACTTTCAAATAAATAAATGTTTAAAAAAAGCTTAATAAATTCTTAATGGTTATATAGATACCTTCCATAACATTCAACTGCTGATTAACTTCTCTATAAGAACGAGACACACATTATTAAAAATGTGCAAATCTTCATAATGTACCTACTATGTGTCTGTGCTGGGTCAGGTGCTGAGTGAGCAAATCACGGCGCCACATGTGTGTCAATGACTTCCGTGTTATAGCGCTGGGGAGAAGAACATTGTAAAATCCCTGATTTCTACCTTCTGGAGGGAACGGCCATTAGCATTTCAGCATTTTCACCTCCAGAATAGTTTTCCCGTAAAGTTTATACTTATACATATAAATAGACATTGAAAGAGGAGATAGCTTTAAAATATAGCATTGCCCATATCTATTATTCTGTCACCTGCTTTTTTCACTTCTAGTTTTTATTTCACTTAAAAATGGATTGTGAGCATCGCGCCGTGTCAGCCCTGTTTCTACGGGATGGCACACAAAACCACGGGAAGAGGTCTTCCCAGCGCTCGGCTTTCAGGTGTGGATCATTTCTGTTCCAGAGAAGGGTGCTGCAGGCAGGTGCAGACGCGGGTGGGGGCAGAACACCAGCGGGAACGAGAGAACGCCCTGCTCAGCGTTGACTGCCACCCAGAGCCAGCACGTACAGCCAGAGGCTACACTCCCCCCCCCAGTCAGGGTGGGGGCTATCACCCTCTCCTGGAGTGTGCATGTGTGTGTGTGCATGTGTTTGTCTCTGGGTGTGTATGTGCATGTGTGTGTGTCTCTGGGTGTGCATCTGTGTGTGCATGTGTGTGTCTCTGGGTGTGTATGTGTATGTGTGTGTGTGTCTCTGGGTGTGCATGTGCATGTGTGTGTATCTGTGTGTGTGTGTCTCTAGGTGTGCATGTATGTGTATGTGTCTCTCTAGATGTGCATGTATGTGTATGCATGCATGTGTGTATGTGTGTGCATCCATGTGTGTGTCTCTGGGTGTGCATGTGTGTGTCTGTATCTGTGTGCGTGTGTGCCTCTAGGTGTGCGTGTGTGTGTGTGTGTGTGTGTTGGGAGGCAGAGACAGACTCACAGGGCCCGCATCTGCTGTTCACTCCCCCAGGTTGCCCCATTGCTGTTCACTCCCCCAGGTTGCCCCATTGCTGTTCACTCCCCCACTCACCAGGTGGGTAGACCTGAGCCCACAATTCAGGCCAGAGATGTGAGAAGCAGAACCAAAGAGAGTCAGAGCTGGAAGGGGACATAGGAAGTTCCCGGACAAACCTGCCCATTTCAGAGATGGGGCCACTGAGACCCAGGGAGGCTGCAATAGTGCCAGCAGCAGCACTGGGGCCGTATCTCGGGTGTCTTGAGTCCCAGGTCAGTTAGCAGGGGGGCTGTTTCTCCTCTGAAGGTGGGAACGCATCATCTCTGCGTCAGCATTTGATTGGCAGCACACAGAGCAGCCCAGGTGCTGCTCTGGTGGAAGGGTGGGAGCCAGAGGGGAGGGAGCAGTAACTCAGCCGTGCCAAACCCTCTGGCCCGGGGGGGGGGGGCTGCCATCTCCCCCGCTGTGAGGGCTCACAGGCAAGGGGGTGTGGGTCTCCCCGAGGAAGGCACCTGCAAGGGCTCTCCTCACCCCTCTCGGTGGAATCCGGGATCTGATGCTTTCCTGGCCGTGTGGCCCGAGGGTGGAGGTGCCAGGTCCCTGAGACTCAGTTCTGCCATCCGTAGAACAGGGCTGGCGGTGCCCTGAGTGGTGACAGACGGAGGTAAAAGCCTGGTGTGTGGGAGGAACTCTGCGGAAATGCCGTAGGGCGGGGTGAACCGCGGCGAGGCTTCGCGTCCTGCGACTCTGCTGTCAGGACACGGCACGAGGCCACTGTCAACCTGAGTCCAATCCCGATGCCTCTGAGAGCCTGTCCAGGCTTTGGCTGTCTCACCTGAGAAATGGGAACCTGAGCAGGAGAGACCCCCTGGGACTGGCGTCCGGAGTGCTCAGGAGGACGGCTGCTCAGGAGGCACTTGGCCAGGTTCCAGGCTCACAGGTGGTGCCCAGCTCAGGCCGCCGCTCCCACTGGCGGTGATGGTGTTTCAATCGTCCCCATCCTGCAGGCACACAGAGGCCCCTCTCTGCCCTCTTTGCTGTCTGAGCTCCTGCTTTGCCCGATGCCTTCTTGACCCCTGGCTGGCGGATGTGCTCCTGGCCCTTTTTGCCATTGTTCTCAAGTATGGAGCGCTGTGGTTAGCTGTGGATCTGTGCAAGGCGGAGAGAGGTGGGGGCAGGCCAGGAGGAGGGAGGGAGGGCAAGAAAGAGAGGGAGAGGTGCAGGGGGGGAGAGGAAGGGGAAGGAAGAGAGGGGTGGAGGGAGGGAGGGAGGGAGGGAGAGAGAAAGAGAGAGAGAGAGAGAGATCTCCCATCTGCTGCTTCACTCCCCAAATGCCCACCTCAGCCAGAGCTGGGCCAGGACCAAGTCAGGAGCCAGGAGCTTCATCCGGGGCTCCCATGTGGATGCAGGGACCTGAGAACTTGGGCCATCGTCCACTGCTAACCCAGGCACATTAGCAGGGAGCTGGGTCAGAAGTGGAGCAGCCAGGACTGGAACTGGCACTCGGATATGAGATGCTGGCTTCAGAGACAGAGACTCAGCCCACAGCACCTCCATGGCAGCCTGATGGGGTGGGGGCGGGGTCTTTGCTTCCAACTCGACATTGTAAAAGTATTTAACTTCTGTTGAGCAGATGTGAGTTTTCCAAACAGCACACACCTGTAAGAAGCTCACACCAGAGCTATTATCAGGGGGCCTCAGCTGTGAGTTCCTTCCAGGAAGCCCTGGCCCAGAGTTGCACACACTCCCCCTGGGGTGGAGAGGATAGGGTAGGAGTGTTCGGAGGACAAAGTCAGGGCCGCGTCTGCCTGGGTCTCTCAGCCAGAGCTGTGCTGAGCCCTGGGCCTGACTGTTTCATGACCAGGGGAAGAGACCGTTAGGACACCGTGCATGGGCTGGGTTCAACAGCAGAAGGGATTGTTACCGACATGCTGGTGCAGTGTCCACGGCCGTGAGGAGCACAGGGACCGCTGCTGCCCCCAGTGTGGGGCTCATTGCAAGGCAGCTTCCCTGGCTTTGTGCACCTCGTCTTCTCCGCTTGCTCATGTCTGGGTCACTGGGAGTCTCTCCCCAGACACCCTCCTTTCGAGGGCAGGGGCCCTGATGCAAATCCCATTCATATTTGGTGGAGATTGCCCATGGTAGCAGCTGGCTTATTTTATTTGAAAGGCACAGTGAGAGAGAGAGAGAGAGAGAGAGAGAGTCTTCCATCTGCTGGTTCACTCCCCAGTTGGCCACAATGACCAGGAATGGGCCAGACTGAAGCCAGGAGCCAGGAGCTTCTTCCATGTCTCCCATGCAGGTGCAGGGGCCCAAGAACTTGGGTCATCTTCTACTGCTTTCCCAGGCCATAGCAGAGAGCTGGATCAGAAGTGGAGCAGCCGGGTCTCAAATTGGCGCCCATATGGGGAGTAGCAGGTGGCAGCTTTACCCACTGTGTTACAGTGCTGGCCCTGACAGCTGGTGTCTTAACAGCAGCAAAGACCACGCAGTGAACAGGGGTTCTCCAAGAGTGGCCCCCAAAGTGCGAGGCCAGTATCACTGCCTGGTTGCTTGCAGACACAAGCACTTGGGGTTCCTTCCAGAACACACTTGGGGTTCCATCCAGAACTCTGGATCTGGACTTCACAGGGGGTGGGAGGGAGCCAGATGACTTTGTTTCCACAAGCCCTGTGTAAGATTCAAGTTCAAGTTTGAGAACCAGTTTCAAGCTCAAGTTTGAGAATCCGTGACCCGGAGGTAGCCTCCCTCCGGTGCTCGGGCTCGACTTCCTGGCTGTGTGTCCGTGGGCAACTCCCCTCGCCTCTCTGGTCCCTGCACCCTCATCTGTGCTGTGGGCTTAACCACGCGTCCCCATGTGCTCAGAGCAGCAGGATGGTGCCACCCCCGCCCCACAGAGGAGCTCCAGCCATGGGGTAGAAGCTGCCTCTGATGGGCGGCCGCATCCGGACTTCACACTGAGAACACGGGGTGAAGGTTTCGGCTGAGTGCACACAGGTCGCCGGGAGATGCAGATTCTGATGCAGGAGGGCTGCGTTTCCAGGAAGCTTTCTCCCGGGCCGATGCTGCTGGCTCAGAGAGCACCTGGGCCTCACCTGAGCTGCCCGTGCTCGCAGGCTGGTCCTGGGCAAGGGTGGCAGAGCAAGGTGCTATCTGCCCATCCATCTCTGACCCAAGGATGGTGAGACTTGGAGGGAGAGCTGGGGACGTGGGAGACTCCTTGTGTGCCCACCACCAGCTGAGACCACATCATTGTTTCCATCCCTTCCCTCAGGACCTGCAGCTGCCACCTGATGCCCACCTGGCCCAGTCCCAAGGCAAGCGGGAGACTCAGACACCCACTTTCTTGTGGCTGAATTAAGGACCTGTCTCTCCCGAGGCCGGTGGATTTGCTGGAATATGAAAATGGCGAAATGACCCAGGAGTCTACAGGCATCAGGGCCAGGTGCTGCTGCTGGATTTGGAGAATTCCTGCTGCCACCATTCTTGTCATTGTTCCTGCGGTGAGGGCTCCAGCCCCGGCTGAGGCTGTCCCCGTAGCACCAGCCCCCACACGGCCACGTGGGCGTTCTGACCGCTACAGGACACTCTACCCTCCTGCGT
Source organism: Oryctolagus cuniculus (assembly GCF_051225735.1). Taxonomy (NCBI): domain Eukaryota; kingdom Metazoa; phylum Chordata; class Mammalia; order Lagomorpha; family Leporidae; genus Oryctolagus; species Oryctolagus cuniculus. Next base: position 24,772,792 of record NC_142887.1, read on the forward strand.
GGGCTCTGCACTCTGGGGGGCCACGTAGAGGGAGCCCCAGGTTGCAGCCTTGGAGGGCCATTACTGTCGCTCTCGTCCTGGAAGCCACTGGCAGACACCAAGGAGACGTGACAGGGCTGGATAGAGAAGGGGGCACACACACTCTCTTTCAGAGTGAACAAAGAATGCTCACGGGGGAGAGGAAACTTGCTCTTGCCCCCCTCTCCTCGCCCTGGACATACGTGTGCACAAACACGCACACACACACACGCACACACACACACATGCACGCCGGCTGCCCCAGCCTGCCTGTCACCATCCATCAACTCGTTCCCACTTGCTGTTTGCAGGTAAAGCTCCCTACAGATGTGCTCGGGGGCTGGGAGACGCAGACAAGGTGGAGCTGGGGGCTGGGGAGGGAGGGGAGGCAGAGACGCCCTCAAAGGGTTAAAACTGAGCCTCCTCGCCAGACTGTGAATTCCCCTCCACTCGCCCCCACCCCCACCCGCCTCAATCCAGCCAAACAACAGCTTGACATTCTCCATCCTTCAGGAGAAAGACAAAGACGGGAAGATATTCCCATGATCCCTTTCTGCATGCCTACCCGTGAGCTCAGGTGCCGTAGTGTTTGCCCTGTGCCGGCCCCATCAACACGAAGGGCGAACTCATCCCCTTTTGCGTCTTTTTCTCGCCACTGCTTGATTAATTGGCTGCCTACCACGCCGACAGAATACCTAATGCTCTCCTTCCCCCTTCTGCCTTCACAGTTCTTTTTTTCCCTCCCTTGCTCCATTTGCATATACTTTATATTCCATAATTTTCACCCAAAAAGAAAAAAAAAAGGGAGCAGGCCCGTCTCGGTAATTCCATGTAATGACGGCATGTCACCAAAAAGAGGAATTAGAAAAATCTGTAGGTATTTAATTTATTCTTGTTTTTTTTTTTTTTTTCAAGTAGATCTTTCTGAGAGGGGCATTAATATTCATAGGCAAAGGGAAAAGTATACTCAATAGGAAAATTCCAGATTTTTTGGGGGGAGGGGGCGAGGTGGCTGAATTCAATGCATTTTTAAGCACCATTATTTAACTCACGGTGTGAGAGTCCCTCTGCTCTCAGTGCCACCCCCCCTCCAGGAAAATCAGTGGGTTGCAGTTTGCCCGTGAGGGTTGCGCACGCTGGGCTCACACCCACACGGCTGCAGCAGAAACACTGGCTGCCGTGTTTTCCTCCCCTTCATGGGCGATCACAGATAAAGCAGAAAAATGTAAATAAAGGCCCTTGCTGGGCCCCACCACGCTGGAGCTCCCCCTGGTGGCTGGGATGGCTTCCTGGCAGCACCGTGGACACACACACACAAGGGCTTCCCTGAGATTTCCAGTGGACAACCTCCTCAACTACCCCCACCCCCACCCCCGCTTCCTGGAAACTGGGGTTCCAGTTTCCTGCAGCTCAGGAACTACTCGGTTATCGGGGTCAGAGAGGAGCTCGGCCATGCTCCTGATGGCTACAGGGAGCAGTCAGGAAGGCTTTGGAGGAGGTATGCAGAGGGATACTGGGGGTTGGGGGTTGGGGGGGAGTGCTCCTCAGGGGCAGGTCTTTCTGACAGCAGACTCCAGGGGTGGCTGAGCTTCCTGGCTGCGGTGGGGATGTCCCTGGGACCGGAGGACTCGATCCAGGCTAGAAAAAGCTGGGGCAGATATGCCTCGTGCATCCTAACCAGTGGCACTGGAAACACATCTGAGTTTGTGGGTCCTGGGCCCAAATCATCTGACAGCCGTGGTGACGATAGCACAGGGTGACAATCCCTAAAAGGCAACACCATGCATTCTCATGTTTTTCTTTACATTTTTATGTACAATAGGTATTTTACCCATGTCTGTTCTCTTTCTTTTAAAAAAAGAATTATTTCTTTATTTGAAAGGCAGAGTTATGGAGAGAGAGGAGAGAGAGAGAGAGAGAGAGAGAGAGAGAGAGCAAGAGCTGGGGAGGGGGCTCTTCTACCCTCTGGTTCACTCCCCCAGATGGCTGCAATGGCCAGAGCTGGGTTGATCCAAAGCAAGCAGCCAGGAACTCCACTCAGGTCTCCCCTTGGGTGGAGAATCAAAGATACTCAGAGATAGAATCTGAGAGATACAGAGAGAGGGAATTAGAGAGATGCAAACTGAGGATCAGACAGAAAAAAAATCTGTGATAGAGAAAGATATGGAGCCAGAGAGAGAGAGAGAGCGAGCCAGGAAGAACCAGAGAGATTCAGGCGGAAGACTTTTCATGCCTGCTTGATCAGTAACAGTCCACATTGCAAGGAGCTGAGCGACCGTCAACAGAACAGATCCTGGAATCCTGGTCTCTTCATACGGAGGAACACCGCACGGCAATCACGCCCGAACCATCGGTACATGGGACCCTATGAGGCATCTCCAAAACTCGGTATCTGGCAAAAAAAAAAAAAACCCTCAATAAGAAAGTCTACATTGTATGAGCTCATTTATTCAAAGTCCAAGACAGAGAGAAAATTGGAGAGCAAGGAGCGAGGCACATGGATGGGGGCAGGGGAGGTGGTCCGGCTGAAGCCGAGCAGGAGAGCAGTCACATCCTCAGAGGAGGGAGGAGTGGATGGGAGGAGAAGGGAGGGGGTTGCAGGACCCTGGCAGGAGGCAGGGCAGCAATGAGTCTCTCAGTGTTTTATTATTTTTTTTTTTGACAGGCAGAGTGGACAGTGAGAGAGAGAGACAGAGAGAAAGGTCTTCCTTTGCCGTTGGTTCACCCCCCAATGGCTGCTGCGGCCGGCACACTGCGCTGATCTGAAGGCAGGAGCCAGGTGCTTCTTCTGGTCTCCCATGGGGTGCAGGGCCCAAGTACTCTGACCATCCTCCACTGCACTCCCTGACCACAGCAGAGAGCTGGACTGGAAGAGGAGCACTGGGACAGAATCCGGCGCCCCAACTGGGACTAGAACCCGGTGTGCTGGCACCACAGGCAGAGGATTAGCCTATTGAGCTGCAGTGCCAGCCCTCTCAGTGTTTTATGAAACATGCCCCCTTTTTTAAAAAAAGGGCTTCTTGATATTTTTATGTTTCTGTGTTTTAACTTGGGCCCTGCTTCATGGAAAATGCATGAGGCGTAAGCGGTTTCTGGGGATGTTTTATACATGACCGGGGAGTTTGCAGGATGCAGAGGTGGCAGGGAGAGGGAAGATGTGGACAGCTCCCTCCTCGGGCCTCCCTGGCTCAGCTCAGACAGGGGCCGTGGGCTGGTGCTCGGGGAAGGCTCCAGTGCAGTGGTCAGCCTGAGACTGGGGCTCCCCTCCCAGCTCCAGCAGCCTGTGATGTTGGGCCCCCTGCAGGTCCCCTCAGAGCCTCAGCTTCTTCCTCCGCCACAGGGGATCCTGGTAGTGGCAGTTTGCAGGTGGGGGCAGTGGTGGGTGGGCGGGGGAGCTTGATCCAACCTGGAGCCCAGGGTGCCACAGGGCTCTCGGAGACAGCAGCAATCCATGGTGCCAAGCAGAGCAAGAAGAGCAGACAGGTGCCCCGGAAGTGAACAGAGGACGCCAGAGGGCTGAGTCTGAGCCTTCTCCCATGGGAGGGGGACTGGGTCCAGCAGGGAGCTGGATCGGAAAGTGGAGCAACTGGGACTCGAACCAGTGTCCATATGGCTGGTGGGGGCTTTGCCCACTGTGCCACAGTGCCAGCCCCATAAGCCACCTCTCTTCCTCAGCTTCTGTTCCAAGAACTTGGAGCCAAGGTCATTGCCTTCATGGAGGCTTCCATCCAGGTTCTCTTCAAAGCAGCAGCAGCTTCTCCCTGGGACTCCAAGGCTGCAGGTCAGGCTGTGGGGGGGGTGATGCCTGCTGTGGTGTCCCAGAGCCCAGCACAGGAAATGGCCCATGGGAGACCGCCAGGAAAGGTACAGCGCATTTGGGGAAAGTCTGTGGTCAGAGAATCCCTGTAATGATAAAGCCAGTGCAGGTTGTTTTGCAAGGATGAAGGAGGCGTCTCATGCAAGTGTGGGTCTCAGTAGTGAGGTCAAGGCCTGCAACCCTCCTGAGACACTGGGACACTCACTCCCAGGAGGCATCAAGCTGTATGTGGTGATGAGTGTCCGTTAGGCTAAAATCAGTGTGACTGCAGGAGTGAGGAGTGGGCTCCCACCCGCACCTGCTCAGCCATGGTTCTCCTGTGCAACCATGCACAGGTCGCTTCCCCACTCTGGGCTCAGTTTCCTCATCTGTTAAGTTGGGGTGCCAAAGAGAAGCAGGTGAATCTTCAGGGTCCCCTCCCATACCTAGAGTTCACAAGCTCGGAAGATGCTCTCTAGGAGAGCTGTGATTTATGCCACAGATGTGTGGGAGAGAAACAGTTGTGTGGAAATCCATTTTCCCCTGTAAATAGGATTGTTTTAGAGCACTCCTGGGAGAAAGGAAGGGATAAACATTTCTGGAAGGCCCACGACCAGGCAGAAGGTGCTCTGAGCAAGCACGGCTGCATTCAGCCCCTTGCACTGGAGTTTATTTACCTCGCAAATAGATTGCAGGTCTAAAATCCAAGCAAAACTGAAAGGCAGGAAGTTCTGTCTCACAGAGAAAGGACCCACATACTCCCGAGGAAAATGTGGAAAATCCAAAAAAAAAAAAAAAAAAAAAGGTGAACTGATAAATAATCCATTCATGCAACAAGTATGTATCAAACACCCACGATGTGTCAATCACAACACAAAGAAACTGGGTTTCTAGGCAGTTGAATGAATGTCAGCAATTCAAGCGAATTTGCAGAATTTAAATTTAAGTGAAATTTCAAGATTTCAATTTAAGTAAAATTTCAGGTTTTAAATTTTAGTTAAATTTCAGGATTTCAATTTAAGTAAAATTTCAGAATTTACATTAACATGAAATTTCAGGATTTAAAGTTATGTAAAATTTCAGGGTTAAATTTTAGTAGAGTTTCAGAATTTGAATTACATATATATTGCATAGATTACAAATAGTAAGCATTATATATAGATATGTAATGGTAAGCGTAGAGTCTATAAAATTTAAATTCTTAAATTTTTACTGGAATCACTGTTATGCTCACTTTGATGTTATGACACTGGCTCTTAATAAGCCCAGCACTTCCAAATCAGCCCTCTTTTTTCCCTATCATCAAAGTGGCACACACAGAGAGAAGGATCAAGATTACCTGTAATCCACCACCCACACGAACTTCTAATTATACATACAGACCCCTCTCTGAGCCCTGGGAACCCTCAACCCCCTACACATCACCGCCCACCCAACACACACACCCTGGGGCATGGCAAGCCAGCTGAAGGCAGTGACGTCTGTCTGTTTAAATCGCCGCCTTCGGTTCAGCACCCTGGACAGCGTCTCCAGCCCACCCTGGGAGTATCGTTCTTAGCCAACACTCTGTGCTACAGGGAGCCATTCGAAGATTTCTAATCTGCTTCGAATAAAAGCAGGGTCCTAATGGACACACTGATTTCTCATCTGCTTTTCCAGAAAGTTTCAACACACTGGAAGTGTTCTCAAGTACCACTGACAGATGACGGCCTTTGTTGTGTGCCATCACGTTGCTAAGTCATAATGATTTTCCCCCCTTCTCATCTGCGGCCCTCTAAATCACACCTCCAGGAGGACCCTGGTAACTATTCTCATGATCGCTTCCTTGGGATAAATTTCCACTCAATGAAACTGATCACTTCTGGTCAATAGAATTGAATATCATTCATCCATAAGAAGGAATGAAATGTTAATACACGCTATGAAATGGGTAGCCTAGAAACCCTCATGCTAAACCAAAAAATCACATGGTCTATTTATAGGACATGCCAAGAATAGGTGAATCCTTGGAGCAAAAAAAAAATGGATTTGTGGTTGCCAAGGACTAGGGGGAAGGGATATGCAGGACTCTCGAGTAGGCACAGGATTTCCTTCTGTGATAGCTCTGGGGTGAAAACACAGAGATGTATAAACTAAATGCCCCCTGAGATTGTGCATGTTAAAAAACAGTTAATCCTATAATATGTGAGCTTTAGGCACAATGTCACAGCCAACTTGCTCTGTGAACACCTGCCTCCACCAGCAATGCATCCTCAAAGCTTCAGCATCCCTGATGATGTTCACACACCCCACCAGCATCCCCGGCAAACCATGCTGACCACTGGTGATCCCTGCTTTATCCTCCGCATTGGACTAGAGTGGGGTAGGTGAATTCCAGCCCACAGACTGTGTAAGGCCTGGGAAATCATTTCTTCTGGCCCTGCAGAGGTAACGGCAGATGGGACTCGAAATTCAACATATCAAGGCCGGTGCCATGGCGCAGTAGGTTACTCTTCCACCCACGTCCTGGCATCCCATATGGGCACTGGTTCTAGTCCTGGCTGCTCCTCTTCCAACCCAGCTCTCTGATACGGCCTGGGAAAGCAGTAGAAGATGACCCAAGTCCTTGGGCCCCTGCAACCCACATGGGAGACCCAGAAGAAGCTCCTGGCTCCTGGCTTCAGATTGGCACAGCTCCAGCCATTGCAGCCATTTGGGGAGTGAACCAACGAAAGGAAGACCTTTCTTTCTGTCTCTCCCTCTCACTGTCTGTAACTCTCCCTCTCAAATAAATAAATAAAATCTTTAAACAAAATTCAATATATCTATGGCAGGCTGATGCTTAAATTGATGATTTTGTATGACTCGTGAGTGACGTTACAAATATCCACGTGCCCCTGGACAGAAACAAGAGTCCCCACCCCTGTGCTAGTGAATATTAATATTCCGTTTACCCATCCATATCCGCCAGTCATGTTGGAATGTCAGCCTGGCTGATTTGCAAGAAAACATTCTCCATCAACAACACTGACCTGTGTCCCATACATCTCAAGTTTTGCCACCTACTTCTTATTTTGCCTCTTCATTTTGACATCAGCCTAACTTTTTCACTGCTGCCAGTTTACCAACTGGTGACCACTTGGAACCCCTGCCTCCCAAATCATTGTGCCTGGGTTCAAGTCTTTGCTCTACTTCCCACCCAGCTTCCTGCTCATGCATACCCTGGGAGGCAGCAGTGAGGGCTCAAGCGCTTGGGCCCCCACCTCACATGTGGGGGGACCTGGGCTGAGTTTCTGGTTCCAGGCTTTCCCCTGGCCCAGCTGGGAAGATATGAAGTCTCTGTTTTTCTCTACATCTCTGGGCCTTCAATTCTGGTTCAGTGTCTTTAAATCTGAAATCATGGATAATGAATTCCCTCCACAATAATTAAGGGTCCCCCAGATAAGCAACCCTGGCTGTCCCATACCTTTCTTTTTGTTCATCTTCACTGCATGAAGTTTTAAAATATCAAGATTGGTGGGCCAGCACCATGGCGTAGCAGGTAAAGGCTTCCACCTGTGACACCAGCATCCCATAGGAGCACTGGTTTGAGTCCCAGCCGCTCTACTTCCAATCCAGCTCCCTGCTAATGGCCTGGGAAAGCAGTGGGCCTGTGCTACCCATGTGGGAGACCCTGAGGAAGCTCCTGGCTCCTGGCTTCTACCTGGTTTAGCCCTGGCCATGTGGCCATCTGGGGAGTGAAGCAGTGGATGGAAGATTTCTGTCTGTCTGTCTGCTTCTCTCTGTGTGTGTGTGTGTGTGTGTGTGTCTCCAGCCCTCTCTCTGTAACTCTGACTCTCAAAGAAATAAATGAATCTTTTCCTTTTTAAGTCAGTGTGGGGAAGGTGTCACTGGTTCTGCTTTGGGGTGGGGGAGGGGAAGCGAGAGCCTGGTTGACAGCCTGGTGCCTCTCGTGGACCTTCTGAGAAAGTAGCTCACCTGTGAGTGCTTGCCAGAGCTGCTGTAAGCAACCTGTGGCTTCTCCCACAGTCCTGGAGGCCCCAGGGCTGACGTCGCAGTGTGGGCCAGGGCTGCTGGGAGGGAAACTCCAGCCCCAGCCTCTCCCCTGGCCCCTGGTGGCCTCAATGGTGGCGGGGGGCATCTTCCCTATGTGTCTTCACTTTGCCTTCCCCAGTCGCCCATCTGTATCCAATCCTGCCACTGGACAAGGCCCCCGTGATGCTGTCTGAGACCCTGCTGCCTGACCTCACCCTGCCTGGCTCATCCACGCAGATGCTATTCCCCATCCTACTCACGGGACCTGGTGGCCAGGACTCCAGCATCTCTGTAGGGACCACAAAGCAACACGTACGGCTGTCTAGACACACTCACTGGGCCACGGGAGCTCAGGGGTCATCAGCCCATGGAGATTCATCTGTTCTGACCTCTTCACTCCAGAGAGATATGTTGAGAAAGTACAGAGAAGAAGCTGGAGGCCCAGCTGTGGGCGACGCATGTCCGCCCAGCACACGTGGGAGCGCTGAGGACTGCAGTGTGGGACTCCCGGGTGTGGTGCAGCTGCTCCTCTGGCTGCCACGGAAGCCGAGCCTTTGAAACACGGACAGGCAGCCAGACTTGGAGGGAGGCACAGAGGCGGTGGCAGGAGCTGGGGGTGGCTGCCAGGGGATATCCCTTTGCTGGCAGGTGAGCAAGGTTGGAACAGCGAGAGTCAGAGGCGGGGCTGGGCTGCATCTGTGGGGAGAGCAGAGCTATGGAAATCCACGCCGGTTGTGGAAAGCTGGGGGGAGGAAGTCCATCCTCATCACAGACCCCTCGGGGTGACCGGCAGGATACGTGCCGGCTTTGGTTCCCCTTGGCCAAGACCCCCAGACATTTAAGCGAGCAGCCAGGAGGGGGCCGAGGAGCTCTTCTCTCTGCTGCTGGTGCCGGCTGCCCATCCACAGTAAGCCGGCATGTCAGTCCTCCTGCCCACCGATGCCAGCCCAGAGGTGCCAAGGCACCAGGCGCAGCAAAGCCAGCTGGCAGCTCCACGCAGCGCCAACGGCCCGGCCGGCCGGCCCATCTGCTCCTCTCTGCCAGCTGCACGCCTGTGGGAGGCGGGCCGGCGGCCCATCCGAGTGGCCAAGGTGCCAGCCACTGGGTACGCTGGGCCAGCTGGCAGGCTGGCAGGAGTGGCCAGCACCCCCATCTGCCCACGAGTGCCAGCTGAGCATGCAGGGAATGGTGCCCGGGGACCTTGGGGCGCCAGTCGGCCTCGGGTTCCAAGGCATCGGGGAACCCGGCTCTCCTCTTCCCTCTCTCCCACACCCCTTGTGTGCCTGGGGGTGGTGCTAACAAAGGCTCTACATGGAGGCACAGGGGAGACAGAGCAGGTGGTGTGAGTGGTGTTAGGAACACAGGAGTCTGGGACCATGAACTCACAGGTGCTGGGGGCACCGCCTGCTGGAGACTGACAGCAAAGGATGTAGGTTGCCTGAAGGAATCCCAGCTCTGACTCTGAATCGCTGCATGACCTGGAGGGGCCACAAATTGCCATTAGCCTCAGTTTTCTCATCTGCAAAATGGGGGAAGTAGCACCCACTTCACTGGGCAATGTGAGCATAGAATGAGATGTGTATATGGCACTTAGAACGTGGTGACCCCTGTTATTGTCAATGCTGTTAGAATCAGAAGACTAGTGTTTCAGCTCCAAGGAGCCTCCTACATCATCTGGTCTAGATCCAGGCTTTTCACGTGGTGGAACAAGGCCCAGAATGGGGAGAGCTTGAGTCAAGATCACAATCATCCAGGGTTTGTGAAGTCTTCCCTTGAAGTGCAGGAGACGGGTGAGCAGGAGAGGTGTAGGGAGTCTGTCCTATCTTTTCCAACCTGAATTCCCCAACGCTTAGCCATGAACACCATGCTCAGCCTTGGGCTGTGCTGCCTGGTGTGTGAGTGTGCATGTTTGCAGACACGTACATGTGCACATGCGAGTGTTTCTGTCGGAAGTTTATCTATCTGTGAGTGTTTACTGTGTGCCCCTAGATGTGCTGTACCCCCAGGTAAGCAAAATCTCCAGAGCAAAGAATTTTCAAGTTAATTTATTTCTTTGAAAGGCAAAATTACAGGGAGAAAGAGAGAGAGAGAGAGAGAGAGAGAGAGAGAGAGAGAGAAGGGGAGAGAGAGAGAGAGAGAGAGAGAGAGAGAGAGAGAGAGAGATCTTCCATCTGCTGGTTCAATCCCCAAATTCCTGCAACACCTAGGACTGAGCCAGGCCCCCTCCATCTGGATCTCCCAAGTCAGTGGCAGGAACCCGAGCACTTGGGCCATCCTCCACCACTTTCTCAGGCGCATTAGCAAGAGAGGCTGAATTGAAAGCAAAACAGCTGGGACTCAAACCAGTGCTCCAATACAGGACGCCGGCTTCGCAAACAAGCTTAGCCCCTCGTGCCACAGCACTGGCCCCAGAACACGTCTCATTGGACACCAACTCACTTCTGCACCACGCATCTCTCCGGAACCTCAGACGTTGCACACAGAAGGCAGCTGGCACCCCTGAGTCTGCAAGCTCCGAACAGGGCCTGCAACGCAACTGGGGGTCTGTGATCCTGAAGAATGGACGAGCCCATGCACGGAGGCGGAGCTATGGTGTATCTCCTGCAATTGGGTGAATCAGGACTCTGCTGTCCTCCCAGCCACCTATCACAGCAAGAAGCTGACCATCCCAAGTCCTCTGGATTCTCGCTCACAGCCTCGCTGCTGAGTGCGCACAGGACTCGCTGAAGCAGGAAGCAGACCTACTCGTGTGCAGGTGGGATTCAACAAAGAAAAAGGCAGGGCTGTGGGTGACCTAAGGGGCAGGGAGGACACTATGGAAAGGGCCTCACCCGCATTGAAAAGTGATCAGGCAGCCAGGAGGGCGGACGCCCACTGTGCACAGCCTGGCAAGTCAGTGTAGAGGGCTCCTTCCGCAGCAGGAATTAAAGAGAAGCCATCTTCATTGGCCAGAAAGCATGGCTTCCTCCACTGACCTGGGGAATGGGAGGTGGCCTGCACTGGGGCCCCAGTGTTCTCCGTACAATGAGAGAATGGATAGCCTTTCACTCAAACCGTGAAGTTAACCCTCCCTGGCAATGACTGTATATATCATGCCTGTTATCCACCACCTCAGCCCCCTCCTTTCCTCCTCCTCCTTTTCTTTCCCTTTCACAGGCAGCCCACTAGCGCTTCTCATTGTAAAACAAACCTTCACCTATGTTTCCTGCCCCATAGACACTCAATTTCTGAACAATAATGGCTGTGATCAGTGTCAAGTGGAACCCGCATTCCCCAGTTCAGCATGCGGCTCTGTAGCAGGTACGGACGAAGGCCCAGGTGTCTAACTGCGAGGCGAAGGTCAAGCACACTCTGGGAGACAGCGCAGTGGCCCAGGAGCACCACGGCTGGTTTTTAGAGTAACATCAGCCGGCTTGCACAGAGCCCTCCCCAGGGCACTCTCCCTGCAGCTCCGCCACTTCACCCTCTCAACAGCACTGTGCACAGACCCAATTTATAGATGTGAACACTGAGGAAAGCTGGGAGTGGGACAGGTGTCCAACCCACTAGGTGTACACTGGCGATCTGCCTCTGAAGCCTGCCTTCTGTTTTTTTAAATGAATTATTTATTTATTTGAATGTCAGAGTTACAGAGAGATAGCGAGAGACAGAGAGATCTTGCATCCGTTGGTTCACTCCCTAGATGATGGCTGAATCCAGGAGCCAGGAGCATCTTCCTGGTCTCCCACATGGGTGTAGGTACCAAAGCACTTGGGCCATCTTCTGCTGCTTTCCCAGGTGCATTAGCAGAGAGCTGGATCAGAAGTGGAGCAACTGGGTCTCAAACCGGTGCCCATATTGGGTGCTGGCCTTGCAAAGAAAGGGCAATGCTAGAACACTGGCCCCAGCTGGCCTTCTTAGGCCCCCTGCTAAGAAAGTCAGGAAGCAGTAAGTGAAGGCAAAACCCCTGAGTGCACATAGTAGGATCCGTTTACATAAAGCCTGACGACACATTGCAGGTACCCTGGCAAATGGTTGGCCATCTATAACTCTCCCAACATCCTTATTGTGTTTTTAACAGACAAATGCTGTGACTCAGAGGTCAAATGACTGCCCAAGGCCATGCAGCCGGGGTCCAGGGCACCTCTGTCCATCTACACAGTTCTGCCCTTCTCACAACACTTTCCTTGTAGTGTGTTCACTTATTTTTGTTTTTATTTGAAAGCCAGAGAGAGGGTTTTTCTCCATCCACTGATGCATTTCCCAAATGGCCGCAACAGCTGGAGCTGGGCAAGGCTGAAGCCAGGAGCCTGGAACTTACTCCAGGTCTCCCATGTGGTTGCTGGGGACCCAAGGACTTGGGCCATCCTGGCTGCCTTCTAGGGTGCACGTGAGCTGGAAGCTGGAATGGGAAGTGGAGCTGGGAATCCAACCCCAGCACTCTGAGCTTGGGTGGGGACCCCTCCAACGGCGACTTTACCACTGTGCCCAACTCCGGCCCACGGGAGCACAGTATTTTCCTTCCTAGGTGACTCAGGGGTGCTGGGAGGAAACTATTTTCACAGGGCTGGCCAAGAGAGCATCATTTGGAGAACGCCTGCCCTTCCAAGTGGCTCCTCTCCGCAGTCCTGTGTGGCAGGGGTCAGAGAAGAGAGGACCCTGAGCCTATGAAACGGGAGACCCTCACCTGGGAGGACCCCTCTGGCGGATGCCCCAAATGCTCCCATTATGGAGCAGCGGAGCTGCCAGGTTCAAAGAAGCTTCGGAAGTCTCAGCAGGTTCTAAACGCATGGTGGCTCAGCAAAGCGCCCTTGGAAACCTTGAGACCTGAGTGCCAGTCCCACCTCTGTCTTCCCCTCCCTGCTCTGTTCCCCCGGGGTCCGCTTCTGGACTTGGGGAGACAGCGGCGAGAACACGCACTTGGCATTCGAAATGCAATTCTGGGCCTTACCAAGTCGCAACAGGAAGCAGCAGACTTAGCACCCCGCAGCCCTGCCTTCCTCACCCGGGAGGCACAAACGGCCCTGCTACTTGGGCAGCTCCCGTTTGCCAGTGCTCAGCGAGCTGCGAGCAGAGGCAACAGTGAGTCTAAGGCCCTGTGGCCCCGGGCTGGGTGCCCTGGGGCAGGAGGGCCTCTCAGACGAAGGCACCGGCTGTGGACCCCCTCGCCTTGCTCGCTCCATCTTGACACACGAGGGGTGTGCGGGCCAGGTGTGACCTGCACGAGGTCACAGAGCTGACTAAGGATGGAGCAGGGACTGAAACCAGCCAGGGCCGAGGTGAGGCCAGGGCCGGGGCGCCAGGAAGCGCAGTGGTCAGGATAACACTTTAATGAAATGAAATAAAACAATAAATGTTTGTGCAAACAAATACCTGAGGAGCAGAATATGCCAGTCCGGAACAAAGACAGGATTAGTATCACTGAGTTTTTCCCTTTTTGCCTGAGGCTCCCTGATAGCTCTTCTCAGAATTTGTTTAAGATTTTTACATTTTATTCATCACAGGTTTTTTTTTTTTTGCATTAAAAATTTTAAAGCATTGCTTTCAAATCCGTAGCTCCAGCCTTCTCATTCTAGCCCAGCCCTGTAAGTCTGCAAACCCAGACGCCGTGACCCTGCCCCGAAGCTGCTAAAACTTCATTCATTCGTTCCTTTGTGTATTAATTTGGCAAATAGTACAGAAGGCCTGTGATTCCAGCCCCTGGGAAAGTAGCAATGAACCTGAGGTCCACGGTTTCTGCCCAGCTGAAGTCCTGCTCCCGGCAAGACAAGATCAGTCAACAGCCACACAAGCAAGTGTCAGAGTGGATACTGTGACAAGAGTAGATGCTGTAACAGATGCAGCCAAAGGATAGTAATGGGGGTGTCAACCAAGAGTGGCAATCAAGGCGGTCTCCCTGGAGGACGAAGGTAAGCAGCTAGGAGGGGACTGAAGTTTCATGGCATGGAATGTTCTAGGCACGGGAACTGGTGTGTGCAAAAGTCCTGTGGCAAGAACAAGGAGTAGAGGTTCCCAGGAACAGGAAGGAGGCCCGTGTGTGCAGCTGGCCGGCTGAGAGCCAGGGCGAATGCGGGGGAAGCGGGGATGGAGACGCAGTGGGGGCATGGCAGCTGGCGGCAGAGGAGCCACATGCCCAGGGGTGACCCTCACAGAGGTCCCCTCGGTAGCTGGGGTTTGGGCAGAGCCCAGACTCTTTGGGTTTCCAGTATGGAGTCCCCCTCCCTTGCATGGTGACCTCAGCACTTGCCTTCTCCGTGTCTGGTTCACTCATCTGTAAAATGAGCCCCCAGCCTGTTGGAAGGAGGACATGGTGAGGTGGCAGGTGCGGGTCTCCCAGAGCAGCCCCGAGGAGGAGCAAGCATTGGTGCCGGTGCTGCCACAGCTCTTATTACGGAGCAGGGATTTTTACAGGGCGAGTGGGAGGCTGTGAGCAAGCAGACCCTGCCCTCGGCCCCCCGGGGGGCGGCTCAGCCCAGCCCCCTCCACCTGCAGCTCACTGCTCCCCTCTCCCAAGGAGAGGGCATCGTGGAGCCTGCAGGAACATTGGAAGGTCTTAAAGGAAATTATAGCCTGCATAAAAATATTCACTCCAGCGGAGGGCCTCAAACCATTCCCCTGGGCATTGAACAGTGACTGCGAGTATATTACTGTGCACTTAAGGCGGCCACAGTCACAAGGTCACGGAGAACGGAAGAGAAGCACTTAGGCATGGAAGTGCCCCTAAGTGGGAGCATCCTACCCACAGCCGCCGGCTCCCCGCCTGCCGCAGCACCCCCAAGAACAGCTGCTGAAATTCCGCCCCCCAGGAAAGCTGACTGGGGACAGGAAGGGGCGCTCCTCTTAGCTGGGGTCCAGGAGTTCTTCAAAGCCTCGGATCTCAGAATTGTCACCTGTGCCACGGGAGCCAGCCTGTGGCCTCGCTCCCATTACCTGGGGGCTCCATGAGCCCAGGGCACACAGAAAGTGCTCAGAACAGATCGCCTTTGCCACTGCTTTCCCCCTGCCCACACTCTAGGTGATGTTGCGTCTTGGCAGTTGAAGCAATCTTTCTGAGCCTCAGTCTGCTTGTCTGTAAGGTGGGTCTAATCTGCCCCTGGAATTTCAGCGACTGGCTGCAGGGAGGTGAGGGATCCCACCGTCAGTGGGCAGGGCAGAGGGGCGGCTTCCTGAAAGGTTCGGAGCTGTCACCTGGCTTGGCCTTTGTTTCTGTTTGGGAGTGTGCAGGTGGCCGTAGGGCCAGAGAGACTCCTTCTTCACCTACTTTGCTCTGTGCACACCCTCCCACTCGTGGCCTCCGCAGGATGGAGCCGCAGATAGCCTTGTTCTGGAGTTCCCTGAGGCCAGAATCAACTGTTTCATCTGGAGTTTCATCCAGGCCTCCCATGGGGGTGCAGGGGCCCAAGCACTTGGGCCATCCTCTGTTGCTTTCCCGGGTGCATTAGCAGGGAGCTGAATCAGAAGCCGATGCAGTCAGGACTCAAAGAGGTGCTCATTGGGATATCGGCATCACATGTAGTGGCTTAACTCACTGCAGCAGAATGCTAGCTCTTGGGTCAGTTTAAACACACACACACACACACACACACACGCACACACAAAAACACACACATGAGGGGTCTTCAAAAAGTTTATGGAAAATGGAAAATATGGATTATGGAAAAACTGTGTATGGATTTCAAAATTTCTTTTGCATAAAAATAAACTTACCTTTTAATTCCATTTTTCCATGAACTTTTGGAAGCACCATTGTACATAGATATCAAGAGAGAATAGTGTGGGCTGGTGCTGTGATGTAGTGGGCTAAGCCTCTGCCTGCAATGCCAGCATCCCATATGGGTGCTGGTTCGAGTCCCAGCTGCTCCACTTCTGATCCAGCTCCCTGATAATGCATCTGGGACAGCAGTGGAAGATAGCCCAACTGCTTAGGCCCCTGAACACACAGGGGAAGCTTCTGGCTCCTGGCTTCAGCCTGGCACAATTCTGGCTGTTGCAGTCATTTGGGGAGTGAACCAAGGCGTGAAAGATCTCTCTGTCTCTCCCGTTCTCTGCATAACTCTGCCTCTCAAATAATAGAAATAAGAGAGATAGAGATAGAGAGATGGAGAGATAGAGAGAGAGAGAGAAGCTATGCTCTTTGGTAGGAAGATCCATCAGTACTAAGGGATTTTTCTGGTGCATGCAGAGACAAAAAGGGGGTGTCTTTGGCTCAGCAGGTTTGGTGAGCAGGTTTTGCACTGAGACGGCGAGGGGCGTCTTCCCTGCAGGTGGGCTGGGTCCCTGGCGTGTGCCATGCATTGCAAAGCAGCAAAAGCGGCTCAGATAGCAACGTGTGTTTTCCCCAGCTTATGTGTTCTGCCAACACCTTGCAAGGAGCCTCTCTGTGGGCCAAGTTCCCAGGGGATCCCTCCTTTAGGGTGGAGGGGGATTTAAAGCTGGAATAGCCAACCTCTAAGGGCTCCTCT
Organism: Oryctolagus cuniculus; assembly: GCF_051225735.1. Lineage (NCBI taxonomy): Eukaryota > Metazoa > Chordata > Mammalia > Lagomorpha > Leporidae > Oryctolagus > Oryctolagus cuniculus. The sequence goes on from NC_142887.1 coordinate 24,789,061, forward strand.
AACTCTTAAGTTTGGCCTCTCTATTTTTTTTAAATAAGAATGTATTTTTTTAATTATTTATCTCCATTTTATTTGGACATTGGGGGAGGGGAGAGAGAGAGAGAGGGAGAGAGACGAAGAGAGATCTTCCACTTTCTGGTTCACTCCCCAAATGCATGCCACAACCAGGGCTGCATCAGGCTGAACCAGGAGCCAGGAGCTCCAATCTGGTCTCCTGCGAGGAGGCAGGGAGCCAAGCACTTGGGCTATCACTTGCTGCCTCCCAGGGTGAGCAGGAGCAGGAAGCTGGAGAGGATGGATCAGCCAGGACCCAAACAAGGCACTCAGATAGTGGGTGCCAAGGTCCCAAGCAACCGCTTACCTGCTGCACCTGACAGCCCTCTGATGCCCCTCCTTTAGCTGTCTGGTTTTGTTTTTCCTTCCGATGCCTTCCCCATGTGCCTTCTGCTTTCCCACCCGTGCTGGCCTGGATGCGTGCCACAGTCATGGTTTTATTGACCCTGTTTAGCTGTTAGACAATCACTCTGTGTTTGCGGCTTGTTTACTGGTGCATCTCAACAAGTGACCGTGATCCCTTTTCTGGCATGGGCGTCTCGTCCTGTGCCGTGAGGCAGCCCGGGAGAAAGGCCCGGCCCTGCCCCCTGCAGCCCCCAGCCCCGAGGGTGCCCCGGCTCTGCTCCTGCCTCGCCGCCTGCCCCGGCATGATTAGCTGGAAGCCAAGACAGCCATACAAGGAGACGTGTCGTTGGTGGGAGTGATGGAGAGCCTGCTGAGTGGGCCGCAGATAAGCGCCGTGATTCCGGAGGACGCTTCATCATTTTGCCGTAAGAACATGTTAACGGGTGATTGTTTGAATGTCTCCAGCTAATAGGATATTATTCATAACACTCTGGCTAGTTGGAATGGAAGATGATAAGAAATTAAATCCTTAATGGCTTTCTTTAAGGGAGGACTTCTCCCAAGGGAACCAAGAACCCTGGGAAACAGCTCCAGGGAGGGGGCATGGCTTTAAGAGGGAAGAGGGACAGGACAAAGGGTGAGCGACGTGACCTGAGCACCTACTATGTGCTGTACGCCTTCACCGCTGAGGCCTGGCTCAGACAGTGAGAGGATCTGCCCATGGTTTTGGTGCTGGTGCTGGAGTCAGAAGTTGAGTTCCCAAGCAACCTCTTATATTCTTTAATTTGAAAAGGAGAGAGAGAGAGAGAGAGAGCGCGCGCGAGAGAGAGCACTTCCATCTGCTGATTCACTCCCCAAATGGCTGGAACAGCAGTGACTGGGCCAGGTCGAAGCCCGGAGCCAGGAGTTCCATCTGGGTCTCTCACATGGGTGACAGGGACCTGGCCACTTCCTGCCAACACCCGTGTTCACAGGAAGCTACAATGGGGAGCAGACCTGGGACTCAGGTCCAGGTGCTCTGGTGCAGGCATCCCAAGTGGTTTAACCGCTACACCAAACCCTCAGCCCCTAAAGCGGTCTTTTTTTCTGTGAAATGCAATTGATGGAAAGGGGTGTTGTTTGGAAGGTGACCTTCCAAGAGACTTGGAAGACGGAGAGGTTATGAGTGAGTGTTGAGCTTAGTTGTTAAGATGCCCGTGTCCCATATCATGTACTTGGGTGGGTTCAATTCCAGTTCCAACTCCCGACTCCAGCTTCCTGCTAATGCAGACCCTGGGAGGCAGGGTTGGTGGCTCCAGTGATTGGGTTCCTGCCACCTACATGGAGACCCCGATTGTGCTCCTGGCTATCAGCTTCAGCAGTGGCCCAGATCCAGCCAGGGCAGGGATTTGGGGAGTGAACAAGTTGATGAGAGTCTTCGCTGTCTTCTCTTTCTCTCTCCCTCCTTGCCTCTTAGTAATAATAATAATAATAGTAATTATTATTATTATTATAAAAGAAAGTGCAGAAGCTGCCTGGTTGCAGGCAGGTGTGTGGTGTTGGCAGAGGTGAGGCCCTGACTTTGCAGGTGACTTCTTTTTTCTTTGATTTATTTATTTGAAAGGCAGAGTTACACAGTGAGAGAAGGAGAGGCAGAGAGAGAGAGAGAGAGAGAGAGAGAGAGGTGTCCTCCATCCTCTGGTTCACTCCCCAGATGACCGCAATGGCTGGAGCTGCGCTGATCCATAGCCAGGAACCTCTTCTGGGTCTCCCACATGGATGCAGGGGCCTAAGGACTTGGGCCATCCTCCACTGCCTTCCCAGGCCATAGCAGAGAGCTGGATTGGAAGTGGAGCAACCGGGACTCGAACCAGCACCTGTATGGGATGCCGGCACTGAGGCAGTGGCTCTACCCACTACGCCACAGCGCCGGCCCCTGCACGTGACTTCTATGAATAACTGGGAACTGCCTACACTGAGAATACACACAACCAACATTACTCTTGGATTCTCCTTTCTGTGTGTCTAGATCACGTACACTTTGTTTTCTGTGCTTCCAACTGTTACAGAAGCTTCCGATTCCCCACATTAAACCACTTCCTGCTTGAAGTACCTGGAGCAGTGGCTGAGCCCTGCATGCAAAACACTCTACGTAGGCGCAGGTCTGCTCACAGGGATCCATCCCCCAGGATAGAATAACAGGCCACACACTTTGGCGATGCACGATATTAAAAATCACAACAACAGGATCTGTTTTGCAATGTGGAAACCATTTCTGGAACAACATTCTGGAATCCTGGGAATAAACAGATCACACTATGTTTTGCCAAATAACTGCCCTTTCCATGAAATCAAATCCTCCTTCCAGATGAACAGGGCAGAAATGGTGGTGAAATTCTAGGCCAAATTCACTTTCAGTGGACTCACCACAGCAGCTGGCTGTGAATGTTGGAGAGGGAATGTGTTTTGCGTCTGCGGGTTTGCATTTTTGTAGGGGACAAACATCCAGTGTTTTCTCAGCCCTCTCTCTTTTTCCTTTGGGTCTCTTCAGCTCCCATAGTGGAAGCCAGCTTGGTTTTCCATTTGCAAAGTTTGCAATTCACCCAGGCATGAGCTGTGCCTTTAACCACCGCTAAATTGTTTCCTGCCAGCCCTCGCTACAATTTGCTCCCTTGACATTTGATTTACATATGATCTTTAAGCACTACCATGGCGGTAATAGCGATTTGGTTAATATTCCACACGCTCCTCCATGCCCCACACCTTGCAAGGCCATTTCCTTGCTGCAGCGTGGCAAAATACATGTACCAAATAAATGTATTGCTAATGAAATAAGCGGATTATGGGGAAGAATCAATTGCCCTGCTGCTGGGATGAGGCACCAGGAGTTAATTTTTGTCTGGATCTGCAAGGGTAGCTGTTAATAGAATAGGCTTTTTACCTAATTGGGGGGAAAAATTAATGAAGTACAGTAATATTCCATGATGCATTGGACGAATTGACTTCATTTTCTCTTAGTCTTGCTTGATGAGTGTTTACAACACAAGGGAATTTATAGCCTCCTTCTTCTCCCCATTTTTCTTTCCATTTATTTCTTTTGATTTTGTTTTCTTTTCCTAAATCTCATTGTTTTCCATTTTATTCATTTTAAACCTCATTTCTTTCTTTCTTCCTTCCTCCTTTCTTCCTTCCTCCTTCCTTCCTTCCTTCCTTCCTTCCTTCCTTCCTTCCTTCCTTCCTTCCTTCCTTCCTTCCTTCCTTTTTCCATCCATCTTTCCTCCTAGCTATCCTTCCATCCATCCATCCACCTAATAAGCCAGGGTCTCAAGAACAAATATCTTCAGGAATCTATGACATAAATATGCAAATCCTGGTGGGTCTTGTGGCAAAATGGCTCCATTGCTATCATCACTATTTTATCACCATCATCCTCATTGTCCTCATCATACTTGTCATTTATCTACTCTGTCCTTACATCCTCAAAACTAAAGAAAAAATAAGGTATAGTCAGAGGTTTCTCACAGAAACCTGTGACTCTGTCTCATGGGAAGGCTACTACCCAGGGATTTTTCTTTCTTCTCCTGATGGAAGCAGAGAGATGCTCATGGAACAATTGCAATAGATGCTTGGTGAATGGTGGTTAGACTGGTGGAGTCAGGACTAAGAGACACCTCTAAAAGAACAGAAGAAAAGGATCTGGACACATTCAGGGGGTTCAAGACTTGTTCTAGCACCTGGCCATGCACAGGAAATCACTCGTGCAAAGGTAAGAACGTGGCTTACTGTGTGAAGAGATAATGTGCCAGGGGCAGAGCCCAGGGCAGCACCAGGGACAGCTCCAGGGCCTTTCATATGGGTGCCTGGGCTCTCTCCTTGGATCCTACAGCAAGTTTTCAAGAGATGGATCCCATTGCCTGGCTATGGGCGAGGAAACACACTCAGCAGTGTGTTACCCACATCACAGGATGGATGAGAGACAAGGCTAGGAGTGGAACCCAGGATGCCAGAGCTCTTCATGAGCTCCAACTCCAGCGGACCAGAATCCCCTGGGGAGCTCAACTGGCCTTTGATTCTTGAGGAGTTGGCCCATGGGTCTCCACCTGTAGCAGGCTCCTGGGTGATGGTGCTGCAGACGCATTGTAGAGTCCTCTTACTTGTGGGGCATATCCTGGACACTCAGTGCCACGAGGGCTGTGACAGGTGCTCCAGCAAGAATCCATGTGAGGCTAGGAGCAGGCCTGCTGGAATTTTTCGTTGCTGTTTCTGAGAGATTTCAAGTTCTGTTTTCAAGAGGATGACTTCATCTGCTTTAAAGGCACAAACCCTCCTCTGCCTATCGAGGTCCCCTTCACTGCATGAGTCCAGAAACCTAGATTTTTATTTCTGCTCCAATGTTCTGTCCAGGGTCGGTCATATTCTGAGAGCCTGCTTGGTGTCAGGTGCCAGGCTGGGCTCTGGGGACACAGACATGAACACACCAAGACTGGGACCTTTTGGGATCTCAAAACCACACTCCCTGGCTATTCCGTGTCTCCAGAACTCAGGCGCTGTGAAACATTTATCAACTCGTTCAACTGTCTCCTCTTTCTCTTCCTGCAGACTTCTGCTTGTGTAAACTTTGCTGAGGATTTGAGCAGAAATAGTAAATAATGAAGCTCCAGAGGGTTGCACTAATTTCCCAGACATTTAATCAATACGGAGCTGCCCTGTTCATTACAGCTGTCAAAAATATGCAAAACCGTCCATCTGGTCCTCTCAGGTATGGAGCTCTGAGCTGGAGTCACCAGTTGCTTGGTTAATTACCACGCCCCATTTTCCTTCGTTCTGAGGCCTCGCTATTAACCACGGGCTACCAGCTCAAGGATGGAGGCAAGCAATAAATACTTGAGATGGTGTTGCCGGGGTTTTGGGTGCTTCACCCTGGTGGACCTGGGTTGCTACAGAGGAGAAATACAGGTGGAGTTTTGGGGGACGTGCAGCCTCCCCCAACGACTCTCCCCCAACTTCCCTGTCTCCTTCCTCCCAAGGCCCCTCCCTGCTCCTCAAATATTTAGACCTATTAAAAACCATTGGGGGGAAAAATGATCTATACAAAAGCTTTGCATAAAAAAGTGATCAATGGAAATCCCTCCGAGGAAATTGCTTCAACAGATGGAAACGGCCCATTTGCAACAAATGCCGCTGGCTGTGCAGATGGTAATTATGGGATGTATGTAAACATGCAAGCTCTGGCAAGCAGAGCAAACTGCACCGCTGAACCCGGTCTGCACCAGGGGCTGCCTGCCCTGGCACTGCCCCTGCCCCAACTGGCCCCTGGACTCAAGGATGGCTCAAGAGGAGGCCAGGGCTACCTGCAGATTTGGGGTTGGAATTCCAAGACCTCTTCGCCTCGCCTCCATGGAAGGACAGGTCTTTCTGATCTACGATGCTCCCAGTAAGAAAACTACACAGCCCATCCTATCCAGGCAGACCAGGGGCTGTGACGTAGCCCCTGGGAAAAAAGAAATCAACATCTCTTGTGTCTGTCACAGTATCCCAGGCACTGTGCTGTTCCCCGTGAGCACACTCTGTCCTGTAATCTTCATGCAGCCTCTGGGGAGTTAGAGTTTTGCAATTGGAGAAACTGAGGCTTGGAGAAGGGAATTATTTTCTCATGATCACAAGGTTGAGAACTACGGCTTTGCTAAATAACAAGCAGCACCAAAGTTCAGCATTCTATTTGGGTTCTGCTCTCATCTCCGTCGGTGATGCCCTCTGTGGTCTTGGCCAAAACCTACCCCTTCCTGAGCCCCACTGAGGCCTGCATGCAATAGCTACGATAGAGAAGATTTCTTTAAATTTTTATGTATTTACTTGACAGAGTTATAGACAGTGAGAGGGAGAGATAGAGAAAGGTCTTCCTTCTGTTGGTTCACCTCCTAAATGGCTGCTACGGACGGTGCTGTGCCGATCTGAAGCCAGGAGCCAGGTGCTTCTTCCTGGTCACCCATGCAGGTGCAGGGGCCCAAACACTTGGGCCATCCTCCACTGCCCTCCCAGGCCACAGCAGAGAGCTGGGCTGGAAGAGGGGCAACCGGGACTAGAACCCGGCGCCCATATGGGATACCGGCTCCGCAGGCGGAGGATTAACCTAGTGCGCCACTGCGCTGGCCACAACGATAGAGAAGATTCTATCTGAGGCTGCTTCCAGGCAATTTTGCCATGATTCTGTGAGCGCTAAGATGCTCTCCACCCCAGCGGTCTATCTCATGCCTTACCTGTCTTCAATGTCACATCATCCTGGAGCTCCAAAAGCTCTGTGGAGGATCATGTGTGTATAAAGCTTTACAGCTGGATGAGGGGTGTCCTGGTCTTGGTTCTGGAAGCAAACAGGCCCTGGTTCTCAGACAAGCTCCCACCATCAATGATGGGCTGTGTGTCCTTGGATAAAGCATTCTACGTCTCCTCCGGGCAGCTAGCCTGAGATTTTCCTGGAGTGAAAGGTCAGCTTCCAGGAGAGGGAGCGGAATTGCACGAGGTCTCTCCGGACCTGGGCCTGAAACTGTCACTGTATCTCTTCGGCCACGTTCTCTGAGCTTCTGTCTTGTCATCTGCTCACCAAGTTATTGGATGATGAAATGGCAAATAGGAGCTCAACAAACGTTAGGTCCTGCAGTCGTCACCTCTGCTGTGGAGCCCTCTTTCTTGGGCATGATCTGGTCATCATCTGTGATCTGAGACAGGGAGGCGTTTCTAGATGAAGAAATAGTAACACAGCCCCTAAGCCGGCGATGCCATCTCCACCTGTGGCCCAGTACTTGTTCCGTGATAACTCGATCACTTGTAGCGCCTGTCCTGTTCTCTCTTGCTCATTTCTCTCCCGTCCAAAGCACTCATCTTGAGGATAGGGCGGGGAGGCCCAGAAATGGAAGTGCCTGAGAGGGAAGAATCCCCGTTAGGAACAGGCAAAGAGCTCAGACTCAGGCCTACCCTACCTTGGGTTTGTGCACAGATCTGCCGCTGCTGGACTCAACGATGTCGTCCCCTCTCTGGCCCCCATTTCCTCCTGCGTATGACGTGAGCACTTCCAGGATTAAAGTGCACACAGGGGCTGACAGAGTGGGCACCTAACACAGCTCAGTCCCTTTCATTTCCATCAATAGTGCATACAGCTGCCGGGCTGGGGTGGGGTGGAGGGACAGGACTTCAGGGGATGGCCTTGAGCTCCAGGGGACTTGGTTCCCTGGTTTCCCGCAAGGTGCTGCTGCTGGGGGAGCTGGCTCAGGAGGCCTGGGAGACACCGAGGGCCCTGCATTTGGGAGCAAGCAGCCTTGAGAATCGCTGGCTTCGATGCCCACTTTCGAAATATTTTACAGCTTCATAAAATCCCACTGGGAGCTCCCCATGCTGGTTGGTTCACTCCCAACTCTTTCCAACGCTTCCTCTGACCACAAGGGCCTTCCAGCCGGCTGCACAGGCTGCCTGGGGGGACCTCTCCTCCCGTTTCCTCTTCCCCGAGCACAGGCCATGTCCTTGGGAAGCCCCTCCCAGCCTCTCAGATCATGCCAGCCCCTGGGGGACCCTCATACCTCCTCCCCTCAGCACAACCTGCATGACCACTTGGTGGACATCTGTCGTCCCCTGGAGAATGGAATCCCTGTGCAGGCCAGAGAGGCGTCTGCCTTGGGTTCAGCTCTGTTCCAGGACTAGGTACCCAGCCAGTGTCCAGCGACTATGGAACAAATGGTTGAGAAAACCAAGTGGGTTAACACCTCCCACACAGCCAACTTTCCCAACAAGCCCAGGATGCCCAAAGACCCCCCCCCAAATCCCTCCAGGGACCCAGGTTAACACCCCCAAGTTCTAGAACCCCCACTCTTTAAGTCCTTTCTGTGTTCAGTGTGGGTGGGCTGGAGGGGACACAGTTAACTTCTCGCGTCTGCAGGGACCAGAAGCAGGATGAGCCAAAGAGGGACCTGGGAGCCCAGTGTAGACTTCTCTTAGCAACAGGGCTGCTTCCCCCTGGAGCTGTCTCAGAGGGGAGCGATCTCACGGCGTCCGCAGAGTCGCTCCTGGCTCTGGGTGTGAGTCAGCAACATCGCCCGAATGCAGGGCTCTGACTTCAGAGACCCGGGACTGCCAGGGACAGTGGTGACAGGCGTTTTCTAACTTGTCCAGTGACATTCTCCTTAACGATGGCGAAGCTGCACCTGGAGCAAGCATGGAATTCTCTCATTCAATCAACAAGTACGAGCTGCGCCTCTCAGCTCTGTCAATCACAGGACGTCCAGAGATAAATAAGACGGCGTCCCACCCCTCCACAAGTCAGTGTGACTAATTCCAGGACTGCAGTGGAACTGGGAGGGACAGAGAGCACCTGCAGGACACTGGGGGACCAGGGAGGGCTGCCTGGAGGAGGTGTGACTGGAGCTGTCTCTGGAAAGGGCCAAGAAAAGGGGAGGTGGGAAAAGGGGAGCGGGCACTCCAGGTGGGAGCAAAGCCGCGGAGGTGAACCAAGCACGTTGTGTGCTGGGAACAGCAACAGCAGAGGTAGACGGAGCTGTGTCCCAGGTGCCCCAGTGCAACAGCACGGAGGGACCAGGAGTTAGGAGAGCGCCGGAGGCAGAATGTGGTGGTGGCAATGGGGTTGGGGGGTACAGTCAGGTCCACGGGATCTTGAGGCTTTTGATGGGGAGCAGGGGAAGGAGGAGAGAGGTGTCCAAGTTTCTGGTTCGAGGGTGGCTTCTCTCTTGAGAGGTGGGAAGGGGTGACAGGCTGTCATCGCAGGCTCTGGGGCCTTGGAGCAGTCCACAGCCTCCACCCCTCCCCCCAGCACTCCCCTGCCTGCATGCAAAGCAGCCCTAGCCCCCGGGGAGTATAGCTTGGGCCTCGGCTCTTCCCGAGAGCTGGGTACGGAGGGGTCATTTGGTCCCTGTGAGAAAGTTCTGGCTAGCAATTCTGCCACCTTCACCTGGGGCTCAAGGACACTGGGGCACAGAGAGGCTCAACCACGTGCCCAAGGTCACGCAGCCAGCACAGGGCAGGGTGCCAGCTGAGCTGAGGCCGTCTTGCCCCCAGAGTTCTGCAAACACACATGCGGGGGAAAAGAGGGGGCCAAGGACATAGCGCCATGCGATGACGGAGGCCGAGCCATCGTGAGCAAGCCGGCCCAGCAGAGGGCTGGAGACAGGAGGCTCACCGGCTGTGTGTGGCCAGCAGATGTGCTTATGGGCTTTTTGCAGTGTTATGAAAATTCTGAAATCTCGCATCCACATCCAGAAATTCCGCTTCTCTTGGAATACCCAGTCTGGCAGCCACAGGCTGGCATTCTCGGCAGCGTCGCTTGGCAGGACGGGAAGAGCCGGGTTCCTTCCTTTCGTGAGGTTTGTGTTGTCTATTTTGCCACAGTTCCCACCTTTCCCTATTGCCTTCCACCTGCTCACCTGCATCCCTCACGTGCACGATTTCTCAGCACGTGCAGGTGTTTGGTTTTGCAGCTTCTGGATCCAGAGTGGTTCAGGCGTTAAAGTCCTGTCTGTTGTATCTCAGTAACCCTGGGAAGAGGACATACTGCTACACCCATTTCTCTGGTGGGTAGACTGAGGCTGAGAGAGAGCAGAAAGGACTTGCTTGAAGCTGCACAAGCCCTGAGTCTGAGCTGGAGACAGAACCCTGGTCTCCTGCCATCCAGTCGGCTGCAGGAGGCCAGCGGCCCCAACTGGACCTCAGGCTGGAGCCGGAGCCTCTCCGGGCCCGGACGCCTTCTCGTGGGTTCTATTGACTCATTCGCTTTGTTCCGACACTGCAGAGAAGCCAGCCTCGTCTCCCCGGCGTCCTCAGCTCCCCCCACATTGATCTCCAGCTTTACGAGGGTGACAGGCCATACCTTTTAATTGCATTATTACATCTTTATGGTCTGCACATCGAGCAAGTCTCCCCCGCCGGGCAGCCAGGCATTGGAATTTATACGCGGAACTGAGCGGTTATTGGAATCATATTGATAAAGGCATATTGTGCAAAGGCTTGTGGCTTTTAAGAAAGGCCTGGGGTCCCCAGGAGGCCGGGGGAGTAGGCAGGTCAACGCACTTCCGAGGAGAGAGTCAGTCACTCATGAGCTATGAGCACAGGGCCTCCCCGCCCCGTGCCCTGCGCCCTGCCATGATCTTAAATCTTCCCTTTCATCAGCTCGGGCAGGGAAGAGGCAGTGCCTGGGAATGGTGCAGGGATAGAGGCAAGGGGATTTCGGAAGGGGAACAGAATTCCAGGTTCACGGTCAAGTTCCTGCAGGGAGAGGGGGCCGGGTACTGCAGGTCGAGACTGTGTAGGAAAGAAGACAGACAACGGGGGCCCCCAAGGGCAAAGAGCCCAGGATGCATCAGGAAAACCTGTGCAGCCTTGCCACCTCCTCTCAGGCGTCCAGGAGGAGGGACCCCCAGACAGAACCAGTGCTCCCCGTTCTGCTGTGCCCGCTGCAGGTGCTGACCCACACACCACCTCTCCCCAGGTGTGCAGGACTCCTTCAATCATCTTATTGCAAACACTGTAGGTTGTACTTTCAAAAGCTTCCGAGACCCTAGCATCTTGGCCACTTCTACCAGTGATGGACGGCTCCATGGACCATGTCAGTGGCCTTAGGATGAAGCTCAAGTTCAACCGCTTTCTCCGCCGATAGCCTTGCCTTAAAGCACAAAGCCTGCCCCCACGGTCCTGACCCCGCCCTGCATTGCTTCCTAGCTCGTCTCTCCATCTAGCAGAAAAAACAAGGTGCTATTATCGCTGTCATTGCGATGAGCAGGGTGTGAGTTCTTGGTGGAAGGGAACTTTGATTTCTTTCATTCGCTGTTGTGTCCCCACACAGAGGGCAGTGTCCAGTGCAGAGCAGGTGCCTACTGAATGTTTGTTGAATGAATTACTGATGGGATCTGGTTGTGAGCAGGTGCTGGGGAGCCTTCGGTGCTGCTCTGGGGGCTCCGGTTGGTGCTCCGAGCGTGGGTTCCTACGGTGCGGTGGCACTGGGTGGTAGCAGCATCCTTGCCCTCTCTAAGGCAATTGGGATGCCTTCCCGGAACTCTTAATCAGTAGGGTCACGTACCATGGAGTCGACCCTCAGTGGAGAACCTGCAATAGCTCAGGGGTCCATTTGAATGGATTTCCGGGTCTCAAAATTCAGCCCCCAACAGGGAACAGGAATCCGCTCAGCCTGGTCAGCTGCCTTCGGCGCTCAGCCCCTTCTTTGCATGCCCTGGGTTGTTGTCTTGATTTGGAGGTTGGAAGGTGGCACCAGGTTCATTGGCAAAAGCTCGTGCACCCCAGGGGGTGAACTCTGCTGGGCTGGGAGCCGCCAGGGCATGGGCCCAGTGGTGGTGCCGGTCACTGCCCTTTTCTAACGTTTTCCCGGGTGAGGACCAGTGACCTGGCCACATGCACGTCCAGGGATCTCTCTCAGGAAATGAGCAGCTTTGAAAATATTTATTGATTTGAATGGCAGAGTCAGGGAGACAGAGAGAGAGAGAGAGAGAGAGAGAGAGGTATCTTGCACCTGCTGGTTCCCTCCACAAATGCCTGCAATAGCCAGAAGCCAGGAACTCCATCCAGGTCTCCCAAGAGCAGGAGGCTGGATTCCAAGTGGAGCAGCTGGAGCCCCTGTTGGAGCAGTTAGAGCCCCAGGCAGTGCTCTCGTGTGGGATGTGGGCCTCCCAGGCAGCAGCTTAGCCTGCTGTGCCCCAGCGTCCCCCAGAAGGGATGAGTATGTTAAGGCTGGGGTCACCATTCCTAGTGGTCAGATTACAAATGTTGGTCAAAACACCCCTGGGTTCAAATCCTGGTTCAATCGCTCACCAGCTGTGTGACCTTGGGCGAGTCCTTGACCATGCTGGGTCCCAGGTCCTGATCTGTGCGACAGATGTGATATACTATAGAATAGCATGGCATGGTGTGGTGTGGTGTGGTGTGATACGCTATGGGGCAGTTATTATGATATGACATAATATACTGTGGCATTCTATGATATATCACCCCGTTACCAGGATTCTTAAACTGAGCTACGAGGGGAGGGGGTCAGAGGGGCTTCTACTGAACAGGGACTGTGACCAAGCACATGGCAGCTGCACCCTGCTGTGGCAGAGCCGGCATCTGCAGACTTCCCCCAAGTGTGTAAGCAGGGAACACACCAGTGAGGGGACGTCCCTGCGAGTGTAGACGGACAGCACGTGCAGTAAGGGAGACGGCAGGACTCAGGCATTCTTTCCTAAAAATAGATATTTTTTTTTACTTATTTGAGAGAGAGAGAGAGAGAGAAAGAGAGGATCTTCCATTCACTGGTTCTCTCTCAAAATGGGCTCCACATCTGGGGCTGGATCAGGTTGAAGCAGAAGCCAAAACTCCATCCAGGTCTCCCACATGGGTGCAGGGGCCCAAGCCCTTGGGCCGTCTTCCACTGCTTTTCCAGGCGCATTAGCAGGGAGCTGGATCACGAGTGGAACAGCTGGGAATTGAACCGGTGCTTGCATAGGGGACGCTGGCGTCACCAGCAGCTGCCTAACCCGCTGGGCCACGATGCTGGTCTCAGACTCAGCGGCTCGTTTCGGCTCTTTGGGCACTGTCAGGATGGAGGTTGCTTATGAAGAATCCTAAGTCATCCTGGCTTCAAGGGGGAATCTCTGAGAGCCTTCTTGCTTTGTAGACTCAAGACTCAGAGAGGGCAAGCAATGGGGCCAAAGACACACAGTGAGAGAGGGGCCCAAAAGGGAGGCTGGAGCCCAGGAGCCCCTCACCCTCCAGCTCTCTCAGTCCAGCTCCCTGGAGGACGCTTCCTCGGAATGTAGCTAGGAGGGTGGGAGTTAGGGTTCAGAGCTGCAGTTCAAACCCGAGGTCAGGAGGCAGAGGAAGAAAATCAACAAGGCACGAAGAGGACTTTACCATTCCTGCTGCGAGCTGGGAGCTGCCCCGGGGCCAAGGATGGACAAGAACCGACCTCACGGGGCTCAGCAGGGGCAGAAAGACGGAGTCGTTAACAAGCAGCAGCCGTCATGGCGTTGGGGTGAACACAGGGCCGCCTGTGGTCAGAGAGGCAAGCACAGGTGTGGCCCAGCGTCCCTCCGACTCTTCCAGACAAAGGAGCCAGGGATGGGCGCCGAGAGCAGCGATGTCTTCATCAGGGCGCCAGGAGAGCTTGCACCCCAGCAGACGCAGCCGCCTTGTGAGCTGCTGGACTGGGGATGCTTACCTCCCTCGTTCACTCAGCATATTCGGAAGGCACACGAAATGCCATGTCTCTCCAAGGCACCGGGATAGAGCAATGAAGAAGAAGGAGACGAGAGCCTTGCCCGCCTCTGGGTCGTGGGATAGACAAAGAAACGGGATGATGCTCCGTAGCGATGCGTGCTATGAAGAGTCTCGTGCGGTAGGTGGAGACAGAGGGGGCCGGGGGCGTCTGTGCTGTGACCCAAATGAGGAGCAGTGAGCCCTGTGAACACAGGGTGGTGAGGGTGTTCCAGGGCAAGAGAAGAGCACGTGCAAAGGCCCTGAGACAGGGACGAGCTGGGAAGAGAGAGGAGGCTGGAGGAGAGGGACAGCAGGTGGGGTTGGCGAGGTGGGCAGGGTGCTTCTTCATAGGCGAGGAGCTGGAGTTATTCTACGTGATGAAGCCATGGCGACAGAGTCAGCCACCCCTTTTCAGTGTGGGCACCTTGGCAACGAGGTATTCACCCGGAATAGGGATGGATGTGGCCCTAGGTAGGGAACTCTGGGAAGCCCCGTCACATCATGCACCCTCCATTGCCTTACTCATCACACACCGGACTTGGGCTCCTCAGCTCGCGGCTCTGTCATCCTGGCCGTCTTTCTGGAAGGCGTGCGGCACACGTGCAACCTCAGGGTGCATTGTTAGCACCCATGTGGGAAAGGCCTGGGGACCTCAATCCGTGGGTGGCAGGCGATGGCACTGGAGGCAGGAGGCCCAGCAGAAAACTCACAGAACAGCAGAGGGTACCCTTGGGTTAAGGTCGCACCCCTCGGAGCCCTGTGTACCTTCTCATCTCAAACACCAGATGTGACCTGGGAAAAGCGGCCGTTCTCTCCCCTCGTTCTTTGGGGCCTAAACCATGGATGCCTGGCCAGCGCCCTCTGCAGGGAGCCTTTTGGATGATGTTGGGCAAACGCAGCTCCATCTGTTGATCCCGATAGGAAGGAGGCGGTGCTACTGATAGGGCCAAATTCAGCAAAGCACTTTAACGAGAATGGCAGCACCTGCAGGAGCTGGGCACGCACAGGTCCAGGTCCACGTTGGCAAGTGTCAGTGCACACACACACGTGTGAGACTCCCTGGGCAAGCGAGTGTGAGTGCAAACGCTGGTGCCAAGGAGGCAGGGGCTGTGTCACTCCCTCGCTCACTGCCAACTCCCCAGCACCTGGCTCGGAGCGAGTGATCAATAAACATTTGTAGAGTGAATGGAGACATGTGTGCTCATGTGTCGAAGTGAAAGTTATCTGTTTTCTAACTTGACAATCTGTTATTTGAGCTTTCTGTCCAGGAAATACATTGAGAAAATATTGGCATCGCCATATCCACCCACCGTCTCCTTTCTATTTATTTTACAATTTCCATCGATGAACAACACGCCTGTGGGAAGTAGACACATCAGCAAGTGCACATCTCGATGCATTTACTCAAAGCGAGCTCCCTGTAACGGGCGCCCATGGGGAGAGCCGGAGGCTTGCGGCGCTGGTGAGCCCTTCGGCTTCTCTGCCGCCTGCAGAACCGCTCTGTTGTCTGCTGACCACAAAAACAAACCCTGCCTGGCCCCAAATGCAACAGGTACTCGCTCATGCTGCCGTCTTTCATTCAACACAATATTTGCCAAAACCACACATACAGGGGCCGGAGTTGAGGTGCAGCAGGCTAACCCAGCACTTGCAACACCAGCCTCCCATATCCGCGTTCTAGTTTGAGTCCTGGCTGCTCCTCTTCTGATCCAGCTCCCTGCTGATGTGCCTGGGAAAGCAATAGAAGATGGCCCAAGTGCTTGGGTCCCTGCACCCATGTGGGAGACCTGGATGGAGTCCCAGACTCCTGGCTTCAGCCTGGTGCAGCCCTGGCTATTGTGAGCATTTGGGGAGTGAACCAGCAGATGGGAGATCTTTCTCTCTGTGTGTCTCCCTCTCTCCTGCTATCACTGAGCCATTCAAATTGATAAAATAAATCTTCATGGAGAAAATAACCCACACCAGTCAGGGAAATTGTCGACTATTGATTTTCAGCTCTGTTGTATAATAGGAGTCAGGAAGTTTGTTCTGGAGAGAGTGAGAGTAACTAACTGAGAGCCTGCGGGGTACACTGTCTGTTGTCACCGCCCACCTCTGCTCTTATAGCACAAAAGCTGCTGTGGACAATCTGTAATCACGTGGATGTAGTTGTGTGCCAATAAAACTTTATTTACAAAATAGGAAGTGGTCAGAAGCAGCCAGGGACTCGATTTGCCAACACTGTCACACAGTATACCTTTTTGGAACTAGGACACCATGTGTCTGTTTAACTGCCGATAGCCTTTTTTTATTTTTTTATTTTTTGACAGGCAGAGTGGACAGTGAGAGAGAGAGACAGAGAGAAAGGTCTTCCTTTGCCGTTGGTTCACCCTCCAATGGCCGCCGCGGCCGGCACGCTGTGGCCGGCGCACCGCGCTGATCCGATGGCAGGAGCCAGGTGCTTCTCCTGGTCTCCCATGGGGTGCAGGGCCCAAGCACTTGGGCCATCCTCCACTGCACTCCCTGGCCACAGCAGAGAGCTGGCCTGGAAGAGGGGCAACCGGGACAGAATCCGGCGCCCCGACCGGGACTAGAACCCGGTGTGCCGGCGCCGCAAGGCGGAGGATTAGTCTAGTGAGCCGCGGCACCGGCCCCGATGGCCTTTTGGGGAGTTCCCAGGAAAAAATCCTGTGGTAAACATTCCCACACATGTCTTTTGGGACATACGTGTGGTCATGTGTGCTGGGTGTGCACCTGCTGTGGGCTCTGGGTCACACTGTGGCACGTGTGCACCCTTCGGGAGCTCCAACAAAGCAGTTGCGGCATCTCTGGTTCTCAATCAGGCGGACTGCTGTGTTCTCCGTGGGACTGTTTGCACTGTCGGGGTGCCGTCCCTCTCGTCACTGCCTCCACCAAGGCACCCCTGTCCCAGGATGCGTCCCCAGGGGCTGAAGCTCTACCAGAGAAGGTGAGGAGACAGCCGCCATCCGTCTCATCCACGCTGCAACCGGAATCATAACCCAGATCAAAGCATTTGGCTGTGACCAAGGTGTCACAAACTGGCCCTCCACTCCTTGTCGCATAACTGGCTTTATCATAGCAACCCTCATCCCCCGGCAAGCAAAGGGGACTTCCTATAAAATGAACGAGAGGCTGGCTTTTTATCAGGGTTGCCTGGAAATAGCCAATGACGTCTGCTGGTAAAGGAGACGCGCAGTTTACCAAAGCCCAGGGAACTCGCTCTGATGACCTCCTTCCGAGCCTCGGAGCAGGGCAGCCCAGAAGGCCAGCTGGTCACGTCCCCACGCCTGTGGGCACCAGGAATCCGGACGCCTGCTGCCCGGTAGCCAGAGCATGCAGGATGGTGGTGCAACAGACACGCCCCTGAGTTCAAATCCAACCTGGACCAGTGCCTGCCGACCACCTCCCATGGCTTTGGGCAAGTTACTGAGCCTTCGGGGATTTTAACTGTATTATGTCCGGCCTTGCACTTCCTACCCGTACCACTTCTATGATCTATGTGCCACGATTTTGACCAAGCTATTCAACCTTTCGTTTCAGCTATTCTGCATTAATTCATCTAATTCCCTCAATGACAAGAAAGCAGCAGGTCCTGCCACCACCCCCATTTTACAGATCAGGAAACTGAGGCTTAGAGCTGTCGAGGGCTTGCCTAGGGATGCACCCTCATGTAAACCCAGAAATCTAACTTCAGACATATTCAATTGCTCTTCAGAACTGGTCTTGGTTATGCAGCCAAATGGTTTCCTCTGGAAAAGTCACCACTTTCGGTTTTATGAGTCCCAAGTGTGGCTGATCAGGAATAATCTCCTTCTTTTGGATAAATACTTCAATGTTGGATGCAGATTTATGGCAAAAATGACTTCCTTCCAAATCCTTTTTTTAAAAAAGATTTATTTGTTTATTTGAAAGTCAGTTACACACAGAGAAGGAGACGCAGAGAGAAGGAGAGGCAGAGAGAGACAGAGAGATAGAGAGAGAGGGGGGGAGAGATCTTCCATCTGCTGGTTCATTCCCCAGTTTGCTGCAATGGCCAGAGCTGCACAGATCTGAAGCCAGGAGCCAGGAGTTTCTTCTGGGTCTCCCACGTGGGTGCAGGGGCCCAAGGACTTGGGCCATCTTCTACTGCTTTCCCAGGCCATAGCAGAGAGCTGGATCGGAAGTGGAGCAGCTGGAACTTGAACCAGTGCCCAAATGGGATGCCAGTACTGCAGGCGGCAGCTTTATCTCCCCCCACCCCCAACCCTGCTACACCACAGCACCAGCCCCACCTCCAAATTCTTATAACCAGTTAGTTACAGTCAGCATGGAGGACAAAACAGTGAGGTCTTCTGAGTCAGTAGAGATGCAGAATTTCTTTTTTGTTTTCAGCAAAGGACCTGGTGTTTGAAATTTCCAACAAGTGGCACCCTGCTCGAATGCTGGTGCTGAATGGGCTCTTGGTGCCACCAGGGCAGGCACTGATGAGCTCCACCCGTTCTAAGCACCCATTCCATCAGAAGGGAAACTGGTGTTTTCAAGCATACTTCCACTTCCTCAGAAATCAAAACCAAAGTTTGCAAAGGTCCAAGTTCAGTGACCCACTACTGAATGCAGTCTCCCTTGGCTGTCTCTGGCTTGCAGGGCAGTGCTGCTGTTCCGAGAACAAGGCTAGCAACAGCACTGTCGCTGGTGCCACCCAGCAAGGATGCCTGTGTCATTCACCTGTGGGAGTGGGCAGAGGAGCTTCCTCCTGGGTGGCTCATGAAGTCACTGGTTTAAAAATTCTCAGGAAAGCTGGATCCAGTCGCTCTAAGCCCACCACTTGTTCTTGGATATCACTTTGCATCGATGCTAAAATAAAACCAAGATGGCATCCGACAGAGCCAGAAGTGGCCACTGATGCCCGTGGGTGATGGGGGTTGGCCCTTGGAAGGTCATGGAGAGACTGTGAGGCCAGCCCCAGTCTTTGGAAGCCCCAGACGCTACCAACAGCCACCTGCTGATCCCCAAACACCAAACGCTCCTAGGTCTGAGACCTCGAACCCAAGAACCCAGGATTGGTCCCAGGAGCAGGAATAACCTCAACTTCCCAGTCTGCATGAGAGCAGGCGCAGGAGGCTAGGTCAGAGGCAGGACCACGGTGGCCGAGAGAACCCCTGTGTCCAGGGGCCATCACATTCTCCTCTTGGGGCGCCGAGAGGCTTGGACAGGCTGCTGGCCGGGAGGTGGGAGGACCTCCTTCATCTGCCTCGTGGGACCTGCAGGTGACAAGCAAGGCTGTGTGGGCACAGCCCACAAGACAAAGCCAGCCAAGAAACGCATCACTCATGGCTCGGGGAGAAGACGGCTCCAGGGAGCGACGGCTCCAGGGACCGAAGCTTTTGGAGAGTCCACATCCGGCCTTGGCGTGGCTGGAACTTCAGCGGAAGTCCCTGATTCTCCGGCTTCACATCCGCCGGCAGCCGGAGACCCAGGCCCTCCATAACGAGGAGCCGGGGTGGTGAGTGGGTTGGGAGTGGAAATCCATCCGCGGCCTCGCGCCCTGCCAATGTCTACAGCTTAATAATTGCTTCCTCGCTCCTGCCGCCTTCGGGTTCCAGGGCAGCGCCAGCCCCTCCAGCGGCATTATGCAAATAGGACCCACTCCGCTCCACGGTGTATAGAATATGTAAATTTATGGCGGTGGCGGAGGCTGCTTAAGACAGAAGATTTCTCAATGATGAAATTAGATTTTCTGCAAAGAGGCTTCGAAGGGCCCGTCCCCCTTCCTCCACCTCGTGCTGTGCCGTAGCCACCAAGCCCGTTCTCTGGGAAAAAAACTAACTGGATTACAGGCTCAAAACCTACTTGAAAAAATAAATAAATAAGGGTAGAAGAAGCAGACGAGGTGTCACGAGGCCAGGACAAATCCATACTTTGCGGAACGTGTAAAACAGGGCTGGAGGGTGGCAGGGGCAGAGGCAGGGAGGGTGGGGAGGGGGGAGCTCTGGTTAGCAGGAGGAGTTGACACGGGGTGCACAGAGGGCTTTGCACTGGGCTCCACAGACCGCCCCAGCTCGGGTGGGCGAGGATGAGAGTGGCCAGGGCTGTGGCGCACCTGCTAGTGCAGCTTAGTCCGCTGCCCGTACCGGCTTTTTTGTGGCTGATGGAAATCACACAGCTCTCCGTGTAGACTGGAGGTTCTCGCAGATGGACACGTGCATCAGACTCCCTGGGAGGCCGGGCTCAGCGCAGCCTGCTGGAGGCCACGCCCAGAGCTATGTGGGCTCAATCTGCAGAGAGCTGGAGGGTTTGCATTTCTTTCTGAAGATTTCTTTGAGAGGCAGAGAGAGATACAGAGAGGCAGCTAGAGAGCTCCTAGCTGCTGTTGCATCCTTCAACTGCCCAAAAGAGCCGTGGCTGGGCCAGGCTGGAGCTAGGAGCTGGGGGCTTCAGGCGGGGCTCCTGTGTGGGTGGCAGGGAACCAGGTACTTGACCCCTCCCCACTGCCGCCCAGGGCTGGCACCAGCAGGAAGCTGGGGCCACGCAGGAGAGCCAGGCTCTCCGATGCAAGAGGCAGGCACCCTAACCACCAGGCCAAAGGCCACCCCTGGGAATTAGCATTTCCGACAGGTGATGCTGCACACACAGAGAGCCACTGCTCTCGCCCACAGGAGGAAACTGAGGCCCGAAGAGGCAGGTGTTTTGTCCAAAGTCCTCATCTGGAGGAGGGGAGGCCGGGGTACAGAATCGCCTCTTTCCGTCACCATCATCATCATCCCTGTCGTCCGTGATGACACGGGGCAAAGCAGCACACACCTGACTCCATCAGCCCCCAAGCAGTCCCGGATGGAGCCGCAGCTCCTATCCCCAGTGATGATCCTGAGGCTCTATTGCGAGGGGCGTCACTTCCTGAGCCTCGGCTTTCTCATCTGCAAAGTGGGCATTTCTTAGCTGACCCTTCAGAGCGTTGGGAGGACTCGGTGAGGTTCTACCCTCCGCAGACGGAGCACAGGGCCTGGCACGGGGCAGAGGCGCTGTGGTCGGGTCTTAACAGCGTCAGCTGTATTAGTATTAATCACTGAATTGAGAGAGAGAGCCGGTGCAGTAAGCTTAGAGTCAGAATGGGGGAGCTGTTAGGGAGTCTTCAGCTCACCTGCTGTGAGAGTGGGGACGCCTCACGAGTGGAGGGAACTTGGCGATCCCAGGATGCTTCCAGCTGCAGGGCCCCCGGGCTCCGTAACTCTAATTGAAGCTATTTCCCACACCTCCAGGCCCCGGGATGGGCGCCCTCGATCCTCCCCTGGGCCACACGTGTCTCAGCCTGCTCCTGGCCTCTGGCCTCACCCCAGCCAATGCCCCTTTGTAAAATGTCCAGGTGCCAGCCTGCTTGCTGCTCTCCTGCTCGGACTCTCTATGGCTCCTTCTTTCTCTCCCTCGACTCTCAGCTTGGTTCCCAACCCCCCTCATGCTCTGGTCCCTCTCTGCCCCTCGTCTCTTGCCTCCCCCCACCGCAACTTCCATGCCACCTCCCGATGACAAAGGTGGAGCCTGCTTGATGCTGTTTCCTCCCTACTGGCCTTGCTCCTGCCCTGTCTTTCACCACCCACCACACCCCTGCCCTTCCTCCTCCTTCTCCATCCCCGCTCTTCCTGACCGCGACCCCAGCCTGCAGGAGACACTTTCCCTGAGCTGCTGGAGGCATCTAATTCCAATGCTCCACAGCTTGCCAGTTAAGCCACCGACCTGCCCACCTTTGCCTCAGGGCAGTGACCGGTGAGAAGGATGAGATGACCCTGTTTGGTGGGCATTTGGGAAACCTCTGGTTGTGTGGTTTGCTCAACCTGCTGTCTGTAGGATGCACGAGAGCAGGCTCCCCCCTATATGGCAGCCCCCATTCCCAGTCCTCCAACCGATGAATCAGAAATCTCTGCTCATTTGCCACAGGTCTCTTATTAACTCTTACATCCCTGCTGCCTACCCCAAAGTCTGGCATCGGGGTGCTCAGAACGTGTTTGCTGAATGAACAGATCCAAGAATAAAACGAATGACTTTGTGTGTAGATGCAACAGTCAGTGGCTGCTGCATAACAAACAGCCCCTAGAGCTCCTTCAGCCCCTGGATATACAACAGTAAGCATTGATTTCTCACTGAGCTTTATCCTGTCAGTCATCTGGGGCAGCTCTGGGCTGTAGGTTGGGTATGGCTTAGCTGCACCTGTCTGTAACCCTTTTTGGACAAACAAGGAGACTTGAACATGACTAGGGAAGAGAAACATGAAAAAGAAGAAAGACACGCAAGGCTTCTTAGGCTCTCACCCCAGAGCCAGCTCGGAGCCTCCTCTACTCACTTGCCATCTGCCCAAGGCAGATACACGGCCAAGTTCAGAGTCAAGGGCAGGGATGCAACCTACAGAGGGAGAGGCTTCAACGCCACATGGCAAGAGGCGTGGATAAACAGCAGACAAAGTAGCGAGGCTGAGGAGTCCGTCTGTGTCTGTGCCAATGCGCAGCCCCAGCACTGAGCCCCAGGGCCCACGGCAACTCTTTCCTAGGATGCTGAGATCCCGATGTGAAGCCCCTCCCCCTGGGGGCCCTCCCATGTTCAAAACCCTGGAAAACTTCCTCCTGTCTGCAATGAACCCCCTCCTCTTCAACCCCACCCCCAAAATATTCTCTGCATCTCCCAAGCAGGCACTCAGGAAACAAGCCCTGGAGCTCAGCCTACAGGTTAGCAGTGGGTTGGGGCGGGCCACATGTGCACGCCCAGCCTGCGCTCCGAAGCTAGCCGCCTCCTTCCCAAGCATCTCCCAGCCCCCCGTGCGCGTTGCAAGGGTCCCCCTGATGTTTAATGCATGAGTTCCACCTCCTGCCAGGAGCCGCCGCAGACAGATTCTCTCAGTATGAGAACGGCCATGAAGTCAGACAACTGTACAGGAAGCGGCGTCCCTCTCCACCCCCTCCCCACCCCCAAATTATTGTGAGACCCAACCCCCTTCCAGTTTTGTAATCTCTTGTATTAATGTGCCGGAGGCAAAGCAAAATGCTTCTGTAATTCCCCCCTAATGGCCGGTGGATCTTCTGTTCTGAGCATGTGTGTGTGGTACATGAGTGCACACACACACACACACACACACACACCAGGTCAGGATGAATTGAGTGACAAGGCAGTGGATAGAAAAGCACAGAGTCTTGGAATATTTAAGCAGTGGTGGGGGGATCTGAGTCCAGTGGCTGTCGCAACTGGGTTCCCAGGACCCCCGGGGTTCCTGAAAACAGCATCAGAGAGCGCTGCAGGGGGAGTGGGAAGGGGGCTCCCGGCAGCCACTGCCGAGCCTGGTGGCCAGCACAGCACACTCTCTGCACTGCTTCGTATACCACAGTGCACATCAGCTTGCGCCACGTTGCCCAGAACGCACACAAACCCTCGCCCCTTCCACTGTTCCCAGAGCCTGAGATCCAGTCAAAGACACAAAGCGAGTTGGGGGCTGAGAAATCCAGTCTCGGCCAGCCGCCGGCTCATCTGACCAAGTAAGTTAGCGGGGGGTGAGCTTGGGAGCTGGGGCCCCAATCTCCTGATTGTGTGTGGGTGTGTGAGAGTGAGTGTATGTGGGTGAGTGTGTGTAACTGTGCATGAGTGTGTGTGTATATGAATGAGTGTGTGTGTGAATGAGTGTATGTGTGTGTGTCTGTGTGATTGTGCATGTGTGTTTTGCCTGCAAACAGATGAGACCTCAGGGTGCTGGGCATCTTCATTGCAATGGTTTGTTAGATCTGTTTCTGTCCCTCTAACATGCTCAGCATGGATGTTTGTGCTCAAGGGAAGAGCTGATGGCAGGAAAGTCTCTAAGCTGCAAAGGAAATATATAGCACGCACCTAGCGCACACCAGGCTCTGAACCGCGTGGTGTGTTAGATGCATAAGAGCAATGGAGAGCTCGCCACTAGGTGGACCTGATCCTCTCCGGCACTGCAGGTGAGGGAGCTGACGTTTGGGTGGGTAAGTGCTTTGCTCCAGGACGTGTGCCCAGCACAAGGCAGGAGTGGGATTCGAACCTGGGTCCATCTGATGCTAGAGATCGCCAGGGACCGTCAGAGCCGGAATCATTCCACGACAACCCTTGATGACAGCGACGCAGCTGCTGCTACATGCTGAGTGCTTCTCTCCATGCTCAGTGCTTTCTATGTGGGGCTGCCAGGTACAGTTGTGCAGGGTGTGTACTGCAGAGCAGCTCCCAACCCAAGAGGCGAGCGAGCATGTGGGCCACGCAGTCTTCAGGCTGCTCGGAAGACCCCAGCGTTAAATCCACCTCCAACTGGAGGGGGCGCTGCCGCTCTCTAACTGCTCCACCAGGAAGGGCTGCCGAGTCCCTGTTCTTACCAAGGCTGTGCCTTTGGGGTGGCTTTGTTACTATACCCATTTTAAAGATGAGGACACTGAGGCACAGGGAAGTCTGGCTGCTCTGTCAGTAGCAGAACTGAAATTAGAATCCAAGGTGGCGAGACTCCAAGGCTGGAAGAGGCAGGGATTTGCAGCTGTGCCTGCCCCACCCCCTCCCACCCTCTCCAGGATTTCTGGGCTTCACAAGGTTCTTAGGAGAGAACCTGAGGGTGTCACATTTGTGGGGGAGGGGGGTCCTGGAGGGAGGTGCTCCCTGCCCTGGCTGACAGGGATCTAGAGGGAATCTGAGGGCTGGGTGCTGTGGCATAGTGGGCTAAGCCTCCACCTGCAGTGCCAGCATCCCATATGGGCATTGGTTCGAGTCCCAGCTGCTATTCTTCTGATCCAGCTCTCTGCTGTGGCCTGGGAAAGCAGCAGAAGATGACCCAATCCTTGGGCCCCTGCACTCACGTGGGAGACCTGGAAGAAGCTCCTGGCTCCTGGCTTCCAATCAGTCCAACTCCAGCCATTGCAGTCATTTGGAGAGTGACCCAGCAGATGGAAGACCTTTCTTTCTCTCTTCCTCTCCCTGTAATTCTACCTCTCAAATAAATAAATAAATAAAAATATTTAAAAAAAAAAAAAGGAATCTGAGGCAGGAGATGGCACCTGCCAGTCGATCCAGTTGGGCTTTTCCAACCTCTCTTGGGAGCATCTCCCTAGGCTCTCCCCCCTCAATCCCACTCCTCAAAGGAGACCCCAGGAGGGAGCAAAAGGCCCCCAGATTGCACCCACCTGCTTTCCATCCCCAGCCTCCCCTGCCCCATGCCCTCTGTTTTGGAAATCCCTGGAGCTGGAACAAGACTCCCCTGGCAATAAATATCCACTGGCAACGTCCGATCATCTGGCAACGTCCGGGGGCCACTCACACGTGGCGAGAGCCCCTCAGCGTGCTTGGACCAGGGACAGATGAAGAGAAATTTGCACTCTGCTGTTTACCCATCATGCAGGTGCACCAAGAAAAGAGAATAGCGTCACAGCGCACGGTGCGCCACGTTTTATTTGGATCTCATACATCGACACTAAGTAGAGAGAGAAATCTGGGGGAAATCGGTTCAGGAGTATTTGGCTACGGGCACGAGGGCACAGCCAAGGAAGAGTGGATGAGGTCATGTGCCCTTAACCACATGCTCCAACAAAGTAGTTCTGGGAGTCCTGCTCTGAGCCAGGCACTTAGCACAGGCCCCTTGAGGGCTGGATTCTATGGGAGACCCACTTCGAAGATGGTGATATTGAGGTCCCAATAGATGACGTTTCCTGTGCAAAGACATCTATCTCACCTCCCCAGGCTGAGTGCAGGACCTGTCGTACTAACCATGCTGATGCCAGGGCCCAGGACTCTGGGCTGTGTCACTGGGCTCCCAAATTCCATTCTCTGAATTCTGAGGCTGGTCATTTTGGGGGGGATTCCCAAGAGGTTTCTAATGGGGTTACTTCTCCGGAAGGGAGAGTCCCGGGTTAGATGGGGCTCTCCCTGGTGCCTGTCCAGTTGTCCTCACAACATCACTGAGACTGCAAGTCACTCATCAGGTAGAGGGGACAGGAGCAGAGCTGGGTAGGAGACGTTGGGGAGAGGTCTGGCGACAGTGGCTGCTGCTTACCATGTGAGAGGAAGGGCCCACTGGGGGATGTCTTCCCAGCCCACGGTCTCCCTGAGGAACTGGACATCTCTTGCCCACATGCCCCCTCCACTGTTCTCACCTCTCTTGGACTTGAAGGTGCCGAGCTCATGTCTTAGACCTGGAGAGAGTTTTCCTTTTCCCCTACGTGAACGTACTAGGTCAGCAGATCTTGGAGACACAGGGACCTCGAAAGCAGATTGAATCCGGGAGCAGAGTCCAGGTGGGTAAGGTGACTCCAGCCCCACTGCATAAACCTGTCTCTGAGGCCAAGGGCCAAGCTCAGGGCTCGGAGGGAAGAAGAGAGGACTCTCATCCACCCTTCCACGCCTCCCAAGCCCTGTGGCAACCGGGCGCCTTGTGGAGGCAGCCTGGTCCTCTCTTTGTTCTCTCTGCCACCGAGTCTCCCAAGCCATGGGCAATTTGCATCTCCACGCGTCCACATTTGCATGAAACACACAGACACAGGATGGCTCCTGGCTTGAAGGACCAGGGATGCCAAATGCCGTTCACATCCTTCCGAGAGGCGCTGCTCCCTCCCCGTTCTGTCCTTGCCAAATGTGCCATACGTCACAGACGTACATATATTCCGCGTGAATTTCCCTAATCTCCCTCACAGCTGTCCCTTTCCCCAGCCCTTGCTAGAGCGCTCCCAAATTGCTTGTCCCCCTCCTGGTACGGCAGCCGAGTCTCTGACTTCCCTGGCCATTCTTGGGCAATTGCAGCAGAAGTGACGCTGGTGACTGCTTGCGTAGTCCTCACTCCACGCTGGTTAAGGCTAAGCGGCATCCAGGTTGTGTCTCACGAAGAGCTTTCCACAACCCTATGAAGAAAACGTCATCAGCTCCCATTTTACAGATGGGAAAAATGAGGCTGGAAGCGCATTGTGCAGGGCTGGCTGGAGGGTGAGCCATTGACTCATGGCTGACTTGGAAACTTGCCCTGGCGACCCCAGTCCTAGCTGCTCTCCTGTGTCCTCGTCTATGGTATTGGCCACAGTGGATGAAAGTCTTCTGTTTTGGAGGTCAAAGAGAACAACAGTAAAGGAACTGCACCACGGAGCAGGTGCTGTGCTGTAGTGGGTACAGCCCCCACCTCCAGTGCCAGCGTCCTATGTGGGCTCTGGTTTCCCTCCTGGCTGTTCCACTTCTGATCCAGCTCTCTGCTAACGGCCTGTGAAAGCAGTAGAAGATGGCCCAAGTCCTTGGGCCCCTACACCCACGAGGGAGACCTGGAAGAAGCTCCTGGGTCCTGGCTTTGGATTGGCCCAGCCCTGGCCATTGCAGTCATTTGGGGAGTGAACCAGTAGATGGAAGATCAATATCTCTCTCTCTCCCTCTCTTTCTGTAAGTCTACCTCTAAAAAGATTTTATTTATTTTAGAAGTAGAGAGAGGGAGTGTGTGTGTGTGTGTGTGTGTGTGTGTTACACAGAGAGAGAGAGACAGGTCTTCCATCTGCTGGGTCACTCCGCAAATGGCCACAATGGCTGAAGTAGTGCTGATCCAAAGCCAGGAGCCAGGAGCTTCTTCCAGTCTCCCACGTGGGTGCAGGGGCCCAAGGATTGGGCCATCTTCTACTGCTTTCCTAGGCCACAGCAGAGAGCTGGACTGGAAGAGGAGTAGGTGGGACTCGAACCAGTGCCCATATGGGATGCTGGCACTGTAGGCAGAGGCTTAGCCTACTATACCACAGCACTGGCCCAAATAAATCATTTTTAAAAACTGTACAATTTTATCCTCAAAACATACCATTTTCTGCCTCTGTGAGCCTCACTAAGCCTGTGTCCACTCCCATAGAACACAGGTAGCAGGAGTGCCCAGCCTCGTGGAGGTGCGTTGGAAGCCTCTCATTGCAAGCAATTGGCTCCCAGTAC
Source organism: Oryctolagus cuniculus (assembly GCF_051225735.1). NCBI lineage: Eukaryota > Metazoa > Chordata > Mammalia > Lagomorpha > Leporidae > Oryctolagus > Oryctolagus cuniculus. The sequence continues at coordinate 24,816,574 of NC_142887.1, forward strand.
ATTCTGGCATCATTAAAATATTGTTCAGTAAAGAAGTCAAGCCCCGCCTCTCCTTCCATCCCGACCATCTTGCACCCCAACTTTTGGCAAGCGCCCCACCGCTCCCTGCCTTTGTCTACTTGTCCGCATGGACCAGTCTTCCAGTCTGCCCTTAGCCTGTCTGCAGACCCAGAGTTGGATGGTTCTCCATGCCCGGCTCTGAGATTGGCTCCTATTTGCCATCTTCCCTCACCTGCCCCCCACTGGAGGCCACTTCCCCCTCCTCTGGGCGTGGCCACGGGCTGTATTGAGGGTCTGTCTTGACGCCCTACTACGTGTCAGGGTAAAGATTTAGGACTCTTTATGTCCTGTACATTCAGCCCTCTTCCTGTGCAAGGAGCACATCCAGGGATTTGAGCAACCAGTGTGTGGAAACAACTGCACGTGGATGGAGCACATACCGACTGCCTTGTTGCTGTTCCCTAAAGAGCACAGTGTAAGGACGACCTGCGTTGCATTTGCATCGTGTGAGGTTGAAAGTAGCCTAGAGACGATTTAAAGTGCACGGGAACCTTGCAGAGGTTCTAGGCCAGTGCTGCAGCGTTTTATATAAGGGGCCTGAGCATCCAGGCCCAGCATCGTCCCCTGCGGACGCTGAGAGACGGCAGGACTTTAAACACCACGTGGAGCCAGGCCCCCTCCACCCAAGCCACACTGGACGAGGCCAGGTTGAAACCCAAGCTCGAGTGTCAGCCATCGGGCCGGTTTTGCCCTCCAGCAGGGAACGGGGAGGCAAGGATTGAGGGGCACTGAGAGGGCCTCTGGGGGTGCTGACTCCACTTCTTGGCGAGGGTCTCACAGGTGCTGCATTTGTCCACTGAGTGGACGTGTGTCCAGGGCAAAGCCTCTTTGACGCCTCTTGGGGTTTAAGCGCAGGAAAAGACGTGCAAACATGATCATCTCGGCGCTGAGAATTGCTCTTGGTGCTTGTCACAGATGGCTGCGTGGGGCCCTGGGTGGGTGTGGGATGTACCTGGGGTAGGGGCCTCCGGCTTCTTCCTTCCTGTATTTTTACAGCTTTGCCCTTTAGACAAGGACACACAATGATGCTCGTTACCACTGTGTGTGCCCTGGAGCTGTGTATTCTACGCTGGGATTTCGTGCGTTGTGTGTGTTCCCATCATGGCGCCTGCTGTGGAGGCGTGTGGAGGGTGTAAATTGTGTGTAAGTGTGCTGTGTGTGCCTTGTGTATGTTTTGTGTTGTGTGTCCATTGTGATTGTTGCATGTGTGTTGTGTGTTCATGACATGTGTCTGTGTGCATGGCATGTGCATAATGTCTTGTGTGTCATGACATGTGTTTGTATGGGTTGTAGGGGTGTATTGCATGCATTTGTCATGTGTGTTGTGTTTATTGTGTGTTGTATGTCATGTTTATTGCATGTTCTGTGTCATTGCATGCATTTGTGTGGATGGTGTGGGTACATTGTGTGTGAGTTTTGTTGTGTGTGTGTTGTGTTTGTTGCATGTGTTGTGTGTCATTACATGGGTTTATGGGGTGATGTGGGTGCATTTCGTGTTGCGTGTGTTTTATTTTTTGCATGTATGTTGTGTGTCATTACATGTATTTGTGGTGGCTGTATTGTAGATGGTGGCTGCATCATGAGTATTATATATGTGTTTTGCTTCCATGTTGTGCTGGTGTTGAATTCCATGTGTGCATTGTGGGTTTCCATGGCAGTGCTGTGGGTGATATAAGGGTTGTCTTGCTTGCACTGTGTGTGCCTTGCACCACGTGTGTGTTGTGAATACGCATTTTCCTGTGTGTTCCAACATCCCTCAAACTCTGTGTGTTCTTCATATGCCCTGAGGGCTTGGCGTGCACAGCACACACTCCCTGTGTGTGGTTTGTGGGTGCAGAGTGTGCCCCTTGCTGCTGCCTGTGGGCCTGTCCCTCTGCGCCCCACCCCGCCCATGCAGGCTCCATGCACGTGTGAGGAGTGTGCCCTGTGTGTCACTGTGACCGTGGCTGGAAGGCAGCGACGATTGTCTTCAAACAGAGAAGAGCCATTAACACATCCATTAATTAGGCTCCTGTTGACACTGCTCTTGCCCAAGAACAACGTGTGTTTGTTTAATGAGTCCCCGCCACTCCTCACACTCCTCCTCCCAGCCAGTGAGGATGGACCCGTGTCCCCCACATGTGCACACTGTGGTTCTGTACGAGGCGGGGGGCCCAGACTCTGTCAATATTGTCACAGGGGGACAGCTCCTGGCACAGCAGGCGAGGAGTCGCACGTGGGTCTGTTTGCTGGTGGCCAGCCGTATGACCCGGTGCAGGCTGAACGACACGTGCAGGCTCGGATGTGATAACCCCACTGCAGCACTGACTCTGAAAGCTGCCTGGTGGGAAGCTACTCCACTCCCCCTCGCTCCTCCTGCCCCAGATTTGCACCCTAAACCTGCTGATGAGCAGCCCGTAGCCTCGGCCAAGTCAATTCCCAACCCCCGATGACCTCAGTCTTCTCCTATGTAAAATGGGGTGATGAAGGGACAAAACCAAAGATGCAAGACCACACGTGGCCAAGTCATTGCCTCCCACAGAACCTGGAACCAAAGGGACGCCTGAGAAATATCACCTTGACCCCTTCAAGTCTTGCCTCACCTGGCTCCACGGGGGTCAAAAGGAGGTGACCCAGGCAAGTGCTTAAGGTCAGGGACTGACTCCTTGAGTTGTCTGTTCCCCACCAATCACGCGTCCACTGTACCCCTGCTCTGTGTCCCCGGCCTTGGGGGTGTCATCATGGTCAAAGGGGAAGCATGTTGCCACGGAGATGGGCGTGACAGCTGGGTAGGGTATCCTCGAAGAAGGCAGTAAAGGACATTGCCTGCAGAGGCCGTGAGTGAGCTGGGCTGGGATGAGGCCCCCAAGGCTGGGAGCCTGGGAACAGGTGCAGTGGTGCAGGTGAAAGGGATCATGGGATGGCTGGGGAAGGGATTGCTTTGTGGTTTTGTTGTTGTTGTTGTTTGCTTCTTTTTATCTTGTGGTTGTTCCGTATCTTGTTTCAACAGCTAATACACCTGGACATCTTTCGTTAATGAGTATAAAGTGCTCGATTTTAATCTTTAAAATGGTGACAGACTCTGTGACTTTGCCTCTCAAATAAATAAAAATTAAATCTTAAAGAAGAAGAGCCAGACACTGGCTTATTCAATAAGCACGGCGATGATGGTCACCTCAAACCCATTCTGCAGGGGAAGAGACTGAGTTTCAAGAACCCTGGGCAGTTGGCCCAAGATCACCCAACCCCAAGCGGAGTGCTGGGATTGGCCACTCAGTCATTGGGAGGGCAGACCAAGGCCAGCTGGTGGAGTTGTCAGCACTGCCTCGTTGACCAACGTTCGAAACTCCTCTGGAAGTAGTTTAGGCAGAAGGAGAACCTACGGGTTTTCAGGACTAAAAGTCTAACCTGGATTCATGCCTGGCTGAATTTCATGGTCCAGCGATTTGCACAGGACTTAGTCTCTCTCTCTCCCTCTCTTCGCACATCTCGGTCTGTTGGCTTGTTTCTCTGGTGTGCTGGCTTCATCGTTGATGTGCTGGCCTGCCAACAGCCTCACCTGCTGAGACAGCAGCAGCTCCAGTAAAAGTCCCAGGACTGGCCCTGATTGGCCTGACTCAGGTCACATGTGCATCCAAGAGCCAATCATTACGGCCTTGTGAACAGATGGGATGCTCTTATTGGCCAGATTTGATCCATGTGATTATTTTAGGATTGTAGAAGCCAAACTTAATCCAGCTGAACCAAAAGACCCCAGAGTGGGGGATGTTTCCAGAAGATGGAAGAGAATGAGAACTGACGTCCAGTGCGGCCAGCTCTGGATTCCACCAAAAGGCAACAGAGAAGTCTTACACGGCACTGCAGCAAGTCTAAAAATGGCAATATTTCTCCTCCGCCAGCCTCCAGGCAGGGGGAGGGACCACGTGCCTTTGCTGAAGTCCCTTCCCAGCCAGCCTCCTGGGACCGCTCCAACCAGGACGTATTGTTCTGGCAAATCCCCCAAAGCCTTGGGAAACCAAGAGCTGCGGAAAATGCAGGACCATCTGCCAGGGCGCTTGCCTTTCTTCTCCTCCTCCTGTTCCTTCTGCAGTGCCTCGTGCTGGCTTGGGAGAGAGGCCGGGGTGACGGGCAGTGGGGGGCTCACTCCTTGAATTCTGCGGCACAGTTGAACGCGGCCGTCGACGCAGCGTGCATGAGTCGTGTGTTCGAGAAGATGTGCCACCCCTTGTAGCTCTAAGGCAGGGCTGTGGGACGGGGGCCAGCAGGGCGGGGGTGGTTGGTTGGGGTGAAATTTCCACTTTGGGCCTCCGTGAAGAGACAGAGACACTTATCTCAGGTCGGAGGGACAGCTTGTCCCTATTAAACCTTCTACCCCTGAGTCAGCCGCCACGTTGTCTTTCCCTGAAAAATATAGTTTCCTCTTCTCGTCAGCGTGCCAGAAACTCCACCATTAAGTCGTTCTCTGGGCTTGAGAAGTCACTCATTAGGGCCTCTGCTAATGTGGCTCTGAGTTTCTAAAGCTACTATGATAGCCGCTGTACTCATCACCGGTGAAGCAATTATCTTTTATTTTTTTAAGCATAAGATTCAGAGGAACTGAGAACAAACGGATGTCACAAAATTCATGGAAATATGAGATAAAAAAATGAGCTCAGCTTGGTACAAAATCATTTGAAATCCAGGCCCTCAAGGGGGCTTCTAAAACTTTCTGATAATGCAACCTGGGAAACTGATTATGCATGGATGTCCATTTTTTTTTGCACCAAATATAAATTCATGTTTGAATTTTGTTTTCCATGATCATTTTTGAAGTCCCCTTGTACTTAAGAGACTGCATGTGTGAAGATGGGAACTCATCTGGGACAAACTTCTGTCTCTGAGTCTCCTGCTGAGACCCTTGCTGCTCCCAAAGCAACGCACTACCCCATCTGCACAGACTCGGGGGCCCTGGCAGGGGGAGGGGAGCAGAGCCGCAGGCAGTCACCTCCAGGATTGGGAATGAAGGAGATGGATTGTGATTTGCTTCATTGATGGCTCCAATTCCTGTGCCTCAGGCTGGTGGCACGTGCCCCAGAGAATGACAGTAAGGTTGGAAGAGGACAATTCATGTGCAGCCCTTAGCAAATGCTCAAGAAATGCTGGTGGTTCTGGATACTGTTATTTGTATTAGCCACTGGGGGCTCCGTTTGTAGATTGGTATTGCCTGCTTACAGTTGTATTTGTTTGTTTGTTTGTTTTTGTTTTTGTTTTTTTGTTTGTTTGTTTTGAGAGGCAGAGTAGACAGTGAGAGAGAGAGACAGAGAGAAAGGTCTTCCTTTTGCTGTTGGTTCACCCTCCAATGGCTGCCGCAGCCGGCTCACCGCGCTGATCCGAAGCCAGGAGCCAGGTACTTCTCCTGGTCTCCCATGGGGTGCAGGGCCCAAGCACTTGGGCCATCCTGCACTGCACTCCTGGGCCAGAGCAGAGAGCTGGCCTGGAAGAAGGGCAACCGGGACAGAATCTGGTGTGCCGGCGCTGCAAGGCGGAGGATTAGCCTATTGAGCTGTGGCGCCGGCCCTACAGTATGCATTTGTAAATTCTTTTGGCATTGATCCATTTGTCCCGTCCTCTATGACAAAAACCTTAAACTAGACCTTTAGGTGTGTTTTAATTCATGTATTGCTTTCAACTGTGTCAATTAGCAACACCAAAAATCATGATGATGGTGGTGATGGTGGTGATGATGGTGATGCTGATGGCAACGAAGAAGATGACAGCCATGATTTACTAAGCAGGGCTGAAGGCTCTGTGTTCTGTGAGGGGGATGAGGTGAGTTAGAGGCCCTGGGATGGATGTTTGGCACAGCAGCTAAGGCACCACTTGGATGCCTGCATCCCATATCAGAGTGCCTGGGCTCAGGTTCCCAGCTCTGCTTCCAATTCCACCTTTCTTTCTGCTAATGTTCACTCTGGGAGGCAGCAGGCGATGGCTCAAATAGCTGAGTCCCTGTCACCTGCATGGGACACCAGGCCGCTGGCTCTGGTCTAGCCTGGTCTGGCTTTTGTAGGCATTTGAGGACTGAGCCAGCAGAGGAAGATATCTCTCTCCCTGCCACTTTCAAATAAAATAAAATGTTTTTAAAAATTGCTAAAGCCCTGGTGGTGGTGGGGACACACGAGAGAGAGAGAGAGAGAGAGAGAGAGATAGAGAGAGAGAGAGAGGAAGAGGGAGGCAAAGAGAGAGCTTCCATCCACTGGTTCACTCCCCAGATGCCTGCAATCCAGCTGGACCAGGCCAAAGCCAGAAGCCTGGAACCCCATCTGGGTCTTTCATGTGAGTGATGGGGGCCCAAGCCCTTGAACCATCTTCTGCTGCTTTCCCAGGCACATTAGTAGGGAGCTGGATGCCAGTGTTACAAGCGGTGGCTTAACACTCTGTGCCACAATGCCAGCCCAGATCCCACTTTACAAGGAAACTATAAATCCAAGTAACATCTATGAAATGACCCATGACCACTCCTGTGACCCCACTACCTTCAGGGGCAAATGACAATGAAGTCAGAGGGGAGGGGAGGGGAGGGGAGGGCAGTGGCTCCCCAGGAGAGTAGGTAGAAGGTTGAGGGGTTGAGACTCAGTCAAGACAGAAGGGACTGGGAAGACCCAGACTGAGACAAAGGGAGATGTAGATGCGGAGATTGATGGGAGACAGATGCAGGCAGAGGTAGAGAGAGGTGAATGGAGACAGAGGGAGAAGAAATAATGAAGAGGGAAATGGAGAGTTGGAGAGAGGAAGGGCTCACTAGAACAAGAGAGCTGGGGACGCGAGGAAGAGGAATACAATGAAGGAGGCAGGGAAAACAGAAGGGAAATTGGGGGAAATGTCCTCCCTGGGAAAAGCAGTCTATGAGGCTGAGAGGCAGGTGGCCCCATGCACCAGCCCCAGACCCGAGGCCAGAGACCTGGCAGAGCCGCCACCCTCCTGTTCAGCACCTTGGACAGGGACTCTGCCAAGCGCCTGCGCCTTGTGACCCTGGGCAGGTCATTTCCATGTCTGGGCCTCGGTTTCTTCGCGGGCAAATGGGGCCTTTTACACCTGGCAGCCAGAGGCACGGCTTGATGGGTGATAGCGGGTCAGCCAGGTGGAGTTGCCTGAGTCCAGGCTCCTGGGCTGGGGACAGAGTCTGGACATGGAGGTCACTCCCAGGTCAGACAGCTGTCAGAGGTGCTGCCTGGGGTCAGGGCTTCATCAGCAGGAAATGCTGAAAGAAGCCAGGCCTGTTCTTACTCAGCCCCAAAGTGTCTGTTTCATTGAGAGAGAAATTGGGGCAAGGAAAGGGAGGACAGTAGGACAGTGGGACAGCCAGACAGCAGCGTGAATGGCTGCTCCAACACCCCTGCACCCCCTTCCCCTCCGGGGGCCCCTGTCACTAGGCTGGTGGCACAGCCAGCCCCAGGAGAAATCTACAGACTCAGCTCACTTCCCGCATGGATAAACTCCAGCCACAGGGAAACCCAAACATGCGAAATTCCCTCTCCTCATCTGTCCTCCGACCATTTCACATCTGAGTGCTCCTTGGCAAACCCACCTGCTGTCCCCAGCCCAGGCCGAGGGAGCAGCGGGAGGAATTAAAGCCACCCCCCACCCCTGCAAGCCGCCGGAGCACTTCACGCTTGGGTTCCGACTTGACTGCTGTGTGGGCGAGAACTCTGGCCACAGGCGGCAGGGTTGTGTCAGGGATGGAACTCTTCTGATGGGGGGCAGGGCGGGGCCTGGCTCTGCTCCCTGCCAGGGGTGGGGGTGCCAAGTGCTTGTCTCTTCTGTGGGATCTCCCAGAGACCCAGTGCTAGCCGGCAGCTATTCCTAGCCTTGACTTTACTATTTGAAAGACAGGGCTTCCTCCCAGGCTTCTCATCTGCATTCTGGAAGTGCCTTGAGCATGGTGCAACAGTTAATAACTGTGAATTAAGGACTGGAGGAAGAGGAGGAGGTAGGGGAGGGGGAGGAAGAAGAGGAGAAGGAGGAGGAAGATGGAGAGGAGGTGGAGCACAGGAGGAGAAGTAAGAGGAAGGGCAGGAGGAGGAGATGATAATGGTGGTGAGGAGCCTTTATCCTCCCAATTAGAGCAGTGACCAGCTATGGTTCACGATAGACAGACGTGACCTGCCCAGGTTCCTGCTGCCAGACGGGAGCAGAGCACACACCAGCACTCACCTGTCCTCATCCAGCATCTAACAGCAGGAGAAGGGTGTGAGGCAGAGCGGAGATTCCGGGCTGTGCACCTGCTGGCTCTGTGCCCATGAACAAGTCTGGCCAGTGGGCAAGGAGCAGGACGTGGTGGCCACCGAGGTGCCTGTCGTGCAGATTCCTGGGGCTCACACGCATCCTGGCTATAATCTGTGCTTCCCGTGCAGCCCCCAGGAGGCCAAGGGATCCTCTGGGGGCTTTTAACAGCTTCCGAATTCTACTTACAGGGGATTCTCCTGCCACCTGGGGAGCCCGCTGGTGGAAAAGTGCGTTTCAGTAGAGGGAGACTCGGGAGGCAGGTTCTCTGGAGACAGGATCCTGGCAGGAGGAGGATGAAAGGAAATCTCCAGAGCCTCCTGGGGCCCCAGAGCTGCAGAAGGCAAAGCTGGGAGAGCTAGTGTCGGGAGCCTGTGTCTGGGCTGGCTCCGAGAACTCACCCACCCCCCTGACACGGTGCAGAGGCTGTGACTGTGTGCTGAATGGACTCACCTCGGGTTGGTCTCCGGGAGGTGGGTGTCCTGCTCAGACCCGTTGCTCCCTGCTGGGGCCATTGTGGCTTCCTGCTGTGGATGCAGCTTTGGGTCGAGTTCTCTGGGTGAGGCTAGGGGACAACAGAAGGGGATGACCCTGGCCGCAAAGCTGACAGTGACTCCTCCAAGAACAGAGGCAGGAGCAGTGGCAGCAGGATCAAGAACCAAGCATACAAGATGCGAGAGGCCAAGGACATCTGGTGGAACCCTGGACCGGACATCATAGGCCTCTGTTCAAATCCTGGCTCTAACACAAAGTGTCCTTTTGACCTTGGGAGGACCTTGCTGCCTTCTGGGGTGACATCACCATCTTCAGCCACTGCTGGTCCAGCTCCCACGGCCTCTCCTGGGCCATTGCTGGGGAAGGAGCACAGCACACGTCAGAAATGAGGTTTGCCCTTGTGACAGCTGAGAAAGCAGCCAGGAGAAGAGACTGTCTTGCTCTTCAGCTCCCCTGCCCTGCCCTCCTGAGGGCTCCTGGAACCTGCTTGGCAGAGAGCAGAGAAAGCAATGCACTCACACTCAGAATGAAGGGAGGGAAGTTTGCTCTCGACACTTAGCTGGGAGAATCTTTGCTTCAGAGGGTGAGGAGAAGTGGCAGGCTCAGAATTAGAACTCAGGGCTTGCAATGCCACAGCACCACACTCTGGGGCAGGCGAGTTCATATCTTGGAGCCTCAGTTTCTCTAGCTGTGCAATGGGACGCATTTCCACTCCGTGGGCATCACATTCCACTTCTGTAGTGGGAACCCCTAAGTAGGCTGGCAATCACTGCCTGGGGACCGATCAGCCCTCGTGTGGGGGACCTTTTGAAAAGCAATCACAGCAGTAGCAAATGCGTATCTCATGTGCTCTGTCTGCCGGGTGCTGGGCACCTTGAGTGGGTTAATATACCTGAGCGTCCTGCAGCCCCGTACCTGCCATGCAGCTATGATGGCAGCCCCACAACAGCAGGAGAAACAGCCACCGAGAGCATCTTCTGTGGCTCGAGGCCATCCGCCCTCCAAGCAGCAGAGCTGGGCCCTGCTCCTGGGTTTTCTGGACTTCAGGCTCATGGCTGAGGGTGCTTCTAAAGGTGTGTGGAAAGTGGACATTGAAAGATCACATGAGGGCTGATGGTCTTCTGCAGAGCCTTGCTTTGAGTCCCGGCTGCTCCACTTTCCATGCAGCTCCTGGCTGATGCACCTGGGAAAGCAGCAGAAGATGGCCCGGGCACCTGGGCCTCTGCACCCACGTGGGAGACCAAGAGGGAGCTCCTGGCTCCTGGCTTCAGCCTGGCCCAGCACCAGCTGTAGTCATTTAGGGAGTGAACCAGTGGGTAGAAGATTCTCTCTCTCTCTCTCTCTCTCTCTCCCCTCCATGTATGTCACTCTGCCTTCCCAATAAATACATCTTTTAACAAAAGAAAAAGATAACTTTATTTTGATGCACAGCAGTTTGAAACCATGCATGCCTTTTCCATGAACTTTCTGAAGGACCTGTCTGCACACCCATGAGCCCCCGCATCTCGTGACAAGCAGGGCATCGTGGGAGGCGCCCTCATCCCACACCCACACCTGGGCTTTGCAGTCCAGCTCACGGACCTTTCTCCTGTCTCCTTCCCCGCCCTGGTGCCTCCTCTGCCACCGCTCCCCCTCCCCCTGCTGAGCAATCTTGCTGAGCCCTCCACAGGGCTCTAGCCAAGGTCTGGACTGATTATTGACAAATTAAAAATATAAGCTATTGACCAGACACTGGGATGGAGTCCCGGCGATGCAGACTTGAATCTCAATGAGGCAGCTGAGCGTGGAGATCGATTCTGCAGGTGGAGCAGGAGGCAGACAAATTGCGCCATGCATAATGCAGAGTCTGCTGCACTGGCTAATAACTGCCCGGTGCGGAGCGGGAGGAGGCAGCAGCCTGAGTCAGCTCTGACACCCGGCCAGGGGGCCGCGCTTGCACCCCGGGCCTGTCCTCACTGGTCTCGCCAGTGCAACAATCGTTGGCTCCACTTGACGCACACGCCCATTTGGAGCTACACAGATCCTGCCTACAGCCAAAAGTCAGGATTGGGATCTGAACCCAGATCCTCTGAGCTACAGAGTCTAGGGCTCAGCGGCTTACATACATGGTGCTTTCTCTCCTTGCTCCTGCCCTGTTGGCTCTGTGACTCCAGGGCAACCACTTGGCCTCTCTGAATCTCAGCTTCCTTTTCCTTCAGAAAGATGGACTCAGAAAATCTGCCTTGCATGTCTTGCAAGGAAGCTGCAGGGCGTGTTTCCTATGCTGCACACCACCTGTGCGCCCTGCCCCAGCCCTCCTCCTCCCTCTCTCTGCCAGCCGACCTCTGGCCGTACCTGCAGGCCCCCTAGCTCTCTGCCATCCAGCATGGTTCTGCCAATGGGTGGGCAAACCCAGGAAACTGGAGAGCAGCAGGAGAGCGAGGTGGAGCTATTTCTCCCCGTGGCTGCCTCCCTGCCTGGCTGTGCATTGGCAGGGGTTGTATTTCTGTAGCTGATGCCTCCTGTCTCTCCGGGCAGCTCCCCCCCACTCAGGGCAATCCTAGTTCTCTCCAGGATCCAGGTTCAGTAGTGCAGCAACTAAAGCCTTGTGTGCCAGGTGGGCACCCACATTGGAGCTCCAGTTCCAGTCCCGGCTGCTCCACTTCCCACCCATCCCCCTGCCACTGCGCCCGGGAAGGCATCAGGAGGTGGCCCGAGTGCTTGGGCTGCTACCAGATGGAGTTCTCAGCTCCTGGCTCTGTCCTGGGTCAGCCCCGGCCATTGTGGCCATTTGAGGAGTGAACCAGCCGACAGGTGCTCTCTGCCTGTCTTTCCTTTTCTCTGTCATTCTGCCTTTCAAGTGAATTTTTAAAATCTTTTAAAAAATATCTTTGTCAGGGGCCGGTGCTGTGGCACAGCGGGTTAAGGCCCTGGTCTGAAGCGTCGGATCCCATATGGGCTCTGGTTCGAGTCCTGGCTGCTCCTCTTCTGATCCAGCTCTCTGCTATGGCCTGGGAAAGCAGTAGAAGATGGCCCAAGTCCTTGGGCCCCTGCACTCACGTGGGAGACCTGGAAGAAGCTCCTGGCTCATGGCTTCGGATTGGCCCAGCTCTGGCCATTGCGGTTATCTGGGGAGTGAACTAGTGGATGGAAGACCTGTCTCTGTCTCTACCTCTTTCTGTAACGCTGTCTTTCAAATTAAAAAAAAAATCTTAAAAAATATCTACCATCATTGCAACCACCTCCTCCCTCCACCCCCCAAGCAGTGCATCTCTTCCCTGTTCATGAATCACTTCTGAGTGCCCCCCACCCCCTGCTGGCACAGTGCACCTGCAGGCACAGTGACTCTCCCTCCAGGAGGCAGGACCCAACCACTTGAGCAGAAGCTCCTCCCTGGGTGTGCTTTGGCAGACAGCTGGAATCGGGAGCAGAGCTGAGACCCGAACCCTTGAACCCAGGGACTCTGATATGGGATGCAGATACCCCAAGCTGCACCTCAAACACTATGCCAAGTGCCAGCCCTAGCAGCCCGAGGCCGTGGCTGCCTTCCAGGCAAGCGACTCCCTCTCCAGCAGGATCAAGGGCCCTCTCCGCCCTGCCTTCTGCTGCCATGGAATGACCTCGTGACACATCCGCACCAAGCCAGCAGTTCGCTCCGAGTGAGGTCGGCGGTTTATGCTTTTCCTTGTGTTCGTTGGGTCATTTGCATTTCTTTTTCCAGAAGCTGTTTGCTCGTTTCCTTTGACTTCTCCTCTTTGGGTGTTAGTGTTTCCTATTTGATATGCAAGGGCTTTGTAAGAAATATCGAGGGCACTCACCATTTGTTTATTGTAAGTGCTGCAAATATTTTCCATCAGTTTGCCAGTTGGATTTTAATGTCATTTATGATGTCTTTAGACACATTGATTCTTTTTGTCCCCCTAGTTTCATTTCAGATACACAAATTTGTCCATTTCTCTCCTCCTTTGTGATTCATTTCTTTGTTTCTGCTTAAGAAATGCGTTCCTCTTCCTACTGTCATTCATTATCCATTGTTGTTTGCCAAGATTTGTAAAATTAATTTCTACATTTGATTATGGATTTCCAAAATCCACCTGGAACTCCACTTCATGGTGTGAAGGGAGAATCAGGGTTGATCCCCACCACCCCACCCCCATCCAAAAGCCCACTCTTTCCTGGGGGAGGAAACACAAAGAGACATCTTGTATACCTAGGCCCTAAGCTGTGGCTATGGAGGATCCTGGGGGGATGGAGCCCCACACCCTCTGTGGTCCCTTCAGAGACCTGGATGGATCCAGATCTGGTAGGCGCCCCAGGAGGGGAGGGGCACACTACACTCCCCTCTGCAGGGGATTCTGAGGCTCCCCCTTTAACAAACAAGGCATCGAAAGGCCCAGCATGCAGGCTCCCGCAGCCCTGTGTCTGTCTATCCATTTACCTGTTACGATTTGGCCTTGACATTCACTCAAACTGGATGCAGATGCTGCTGTCTGAGATGCCATCTGTATTTGCTATAAAAACCACCCTGACCACTCATTCTCCACTTACATGATGTCCTGTGTCCCCAGCATGAGGAGCTGTAGAGGGAAGGGAGTGGGGCTAGGGGTTGGGCAGACTCACTCAACCCCTAAAACACCTGCTGTGTGTCATGGAGCAGGCCTCTCCCCCACCTCCTGCAGAGCACCGCATGTTTTATGAGTTAAGTGGGAATCGGTCAAGTACTACACGTGGATTGCTTTCCATGGTGGCTGGAATATAACGGGTACCGGCTAGAGAAGTGGTAGCTACGAAAAGCAAAGCGTGCCCTGACTTTCCAGATGCCAAACAGGAAGTTCCGGTTTCACCCAAGGGCCCAATTTGCTGCCAGTTATGGGATGGCAGGAATCACATAACTCTTTGGGCTCCAAGTTCCTTCAGGAAAACCTGGTCTCAGGAGGGAGTGAATGAAGAGGCTGAGAGCAGAAGCTCTGGATTTAGACCCCCCCACCAGGTTCCTATCCCCCAGTAGCCCTCCCTGGTGGAAGATCTCTCTCTCCCCCTCCTCCTCTTCTTCCTCCTCCTCCTCCTCCTCTTCTTTTCTCTCTCTCTCTCTCTCTCTCCTTCTCTCTCTCTCCCCTCCTCCTCCTCCTGTCTCTGTAACTCTGCCTTTAAAAGAAAGAAAAAAATGCATGTCCCCTTGGTTGGCAAATAGAAAGCCCCCAACTTTCATAGAGCTTTAGAATTTTCATTCATTAATTCACCCATTCATTCATTCGTTCATTCATCCTTCGAGGTGCGTTGCTGCAGATACTCAGGAGCAATTTGAGGATCGTTCACGTCACTACAGAGATAGCCCTGTGATTCAGAAGGAGTGCAAGGACGGCTTAGGTCCCACCTGGATGGAGTCAGGAGCAGCAGGTGCTGCCCGGGGTGAATTCTGAAGCCAGGGCGGAGTTTGCTGTGGGAGAATGAGATCCCGTGTCACTAACAGAGAGAGAGCCCCAGGGCCTGGGAGCTTGTGTGCATGGCCTTTGGCTACGTGGAGAGAAGGGGTGGCAGTCAAGTTCAGCTGCTGGGCTTCTGGAACCAAGGTCCCAGAGGGAGCCACCTTAGCCATTGTGCAGCAGCCAATACCAGGACCAGCCCTAGCACCCAGTGGTCTCACCGGGTTACGCTGGCTCTCCTGGTGTGCCATCTGTGACTGGGGCAGCTGGGGTGTTCCCATACCCAGTGCTGTGGTCAGCAAACACCCCTCGAAAGTTGATGAACCTCAAGTCCCAGGTTCGTGGTGTTTGGAGTGGGACCTTTGGAGGTCCTGAGGGCGGGGCCTCCCTGCTGACGCTGCTGGCTTTGTAAGGGGGACAGAGCCCCAGAGCTTGTGTATTTACTTGGCCGTGCCCCCTGGGACGCCCTCTGCTGTGTTAGGATTCTACAAGACGCCCTCACCAATGCCAAGCTGACGTCCTCGTCCTGGGGCATCCCAGCACCAGTGTCCCGAGCCAAACGCCCTCCTACTGTCCATCAACTGGAAACTGGCTAAGACTGGTGGCCTCGCATCTGCTGAGAACTCAACCTCCAGTCTTGGTGGGTCTTTCCCTGCCGCCACCAAAGGAGAGCTCTTGGCGACGCCCACTTTCTCCACTCCCACCCATCGCAGGCCTGGATGCTGCCTCTTCACCTGGTCTCCCAGCCTCTGCTCTGATCGCTTGGTTGCCCACTTCAAAGCCAGAGTCATTATTCCAGACTGCAGGTAGGATCCAGTACTCCAACATCTTCCATGGCTCCCACTGACCCTGGGGATGAAGTCAAAACTCCCAGCTCCTGCACCTCCTTTCACCCCCCACTCCCCAGAGCTGCATCACTGCTTCATTGTCCAAAGCCGCTCTTCACCCTTGCCTCTGCGTCTTAGCATACGCTGTTCCCTCCTCAGCCTCCCCTTCCACGTCATCACCTCCAGCTCCTCCCTGAGTTTCCACGTGGCAAAACCTTCCTGATCTCCAAGTCTATCTCCCGCCCACACCCAGGCCCCAGGGTTGGCCCCGTTACCATGCGAATCGCAGCACCAGACGATGGGTGGGTCGTGGGCTCTGGCCCTGTGCTTCTCAAAGCGCGTGCCATGGAGCCCCTTGATCCAGCTCACCAGACAGCACGTGAAGACGCAGACCCCTGAGCCCCAGTCTGTGTCTCTTGAGCCAGCATCTCTTGGAGGTGGATTCTTTAAAAAGCTACTTTTAAGCATTTTATTATGGACATTTTCAAACCTGCCCCAAGGTTGAGAGGAGAGCAAAACACAAAGGAAGTCCAAGTAGGCTCTCGCAGCAGACCCCGTGGAACCCTCAGGGATACTGGTTACACCTGCACCTGCTGCCCCACCCCCACCCCCAGGCCTCCGGAAGGAGCCTCTGTGGGGCGGGGCCAGGAAATCTGCATGCACCAAGCTGCCTGAGAGGTTCTGATCCTGCGCAAGTTTGAGCTCCACCACCCACTCAGTACCCGGCTTCAACAGCTGTCTGGGCATGGCACAACTCACTTCGCCTCCGTCTTCCCTTCTCCAAGCTGCTGCCCCTTAGATGATCCTGGAGCGAACCCAGGCTCCGCGTCGTGTCATGCTTGCATATTGCTGGGTGCGTTTTTGAGAGAGACGGGCTCCTTTAAGAAGCATTTTTGATTCTAGTCGCTATGTCGCGATTGCCTGGGGTGTCTCTCGGATGCCTGCGGTCAGAGGTGCTGCCTCAGACGGTCTGTGGTTCCGCAGGGGACAGGCTCGAGGCTGTCCCGGTCACCGTGGGCACTGGCTGAAATCCTGCTGAGCATCAGCAGTTTGGGCTGGAAGTGGGAATTGACAGGGAGATCGGGAACAGGAAGAGTTAAACTCCTCCTTGGAGGAAGGAGCCAGACTTCTCTGGCAAAGGGATTTTTGCTTTCTTTCTTTCTGCCTCTGTAACCCCAAGCCTGGAGTTTGGCACTCTGGGGAAGGCACCAATCAGATTGTTGCCTGCATGTTAGAAAATATTTATGTCACCTACCAAGCTGGGAGCGCACTCAGCAGGCTTCCCGGGGCCTCCTGACAGACAAGGTCGCATCCCAGCAGCTGTGAGGAAGGAGGCGTGCCGGCCTGGCAGCTGTGCCGGGCGCCGGAGGCTGCCAGTGAGCGTGGCACCACACGATCAAGGGAGACGCACTGGTGTGACCCCCAGCTCTCGGGCAGCGGGGTGGAGGACTCCTTGCTGGCTGAGATGGCTCTGGGGGGCCACGCACCAGCTGGAGCTGGGGAGCAGGGGTGGGGGGGCAGAGGAAGGACAGGGAAAGGGCATGGATAAGGAGAGGGGGTGACCATCCGTCCAGCATTGAGTCTGGAGCTTGGGAGGTGCCCGTCGCATGCTTAGTGCTTCACAAACGTATCTCCATGAGTCCTTGCCACACCTCCCGTGACAAGTAGGGTGGTACCCATTTTCCAGATGCTGCAGGTTTTGAGAGTTAATGAGACGTAGCGGAAGTTCATTAAGCCCTAACTCCGATATAGAAATAGTACCGGAGCAGGAGGGCAGGGTGGGAAGTCTGC
This sequence comes from Oryctolagus cuniculus, assembly GCF_051225735.1. Taxonomy (NCBI): domain Eukaryota; kingdom Metazoa; phylum Chordata; class Mammalia; order Lagomorpha; family Leporidae; genus Oryctolagus; species Oryctolagus cuniculus. The sequence continues at coordinate 24,833,387 of NC_142887.1, forward strand.
CCCCAAAATCACAGAGTGTCACCCTCATTGCATTTGTCGGGCAGAGCAGCCACAAGGCTTCCCGGGTTCAAGAGGTGGATGGCAGGCTTGTGCAGAGCACACGGGGTGGGAAACAACGCTGGGGCTGTTCGGGAAAATGCCGTGGGTGGCAGCCGTGACTGGCTACCCTCGAGCATCTGGGGTGGCTGAGCCCCAGCAGCCAGGACCGCACAACCCCTGTGGCACCCACAATTGCCTCTTGCAGAGCTCATCCTCTCCCAACACCGAGACTCCGGTCCCTTCCTCCCTGCCCAGCCCCCTACCTCATTTTGCCCTGGTGGGGCGCCTCCTGCAAACCAGTGGCTCCAAAAGGCATGGACTTTCCTGTCTCCCCTTCTGAGCATCCTGGACTGTATTCTCAGGGACTCGAGCACCCAGCAAAACCCAGGAAGAGCCCCTCCATGAGTTGTACGTCATCTTCCCTCTCCAGGGCAAGCCCAGGGGTCTGGCCCGACTCTGGCCCTTGTCTCCATGCCCTTAGAAGGGAGAGAGGGCACAGAGGGCCCCAGGAGAGGAGCTGGAGACGTGGTGGAGTTGGCCAAGAGCTGAGAAACCAACCAGGTGTGGTCTTTAGCCGGCACACACGAGGGTGGTGTGGCGGAAAGGGCTGCCTTGACTACATGAGCTACTCAAGGGCACTCAGACAGCCTGACCCATTCTCGCAGCCTCACACAGCATTCTTCAAGGCCCTTAGCCCAAACGGAGTTTTGCAATCACCTGTGTGGGTATTGGTTCAGGTCTCAGTCACACCCTTGCCCTGCCAACACTCATTCTGTCATTCTAGGGCCTGGGAGTGCTGTGAGGGGAAGGGCTGTGTCTTGTACCAGGTGGCCAATGTGATGGAGCATGTAGTAGTTGAATAAGTCATTCCTTCAGTAAATCAACCTCGCCCAGTGCCAAGTACACGCCAGGTGCAGTGCTAGGGCTGAGGGTGTAGTGGCGAATGCAATTGGTCCAGCTCTGACCATCCAGAAGCTGACAGACGATCAACAAGATAAATAAACTCTGATGTGAGGGCAGAGGGCAGGGAGTGCTTGAGGAATGTGAAGGAGGGGGAGGGGAGAGTGACAGGGAGTTGCAAATTTGCATCCAAAGGGGTCTGAGAAGGTTTCATGGAGGGAGTGAGATATGAGACCTAGTAAGGAAGGGAGGAAGAGTGTAAGGGAAAATAGACAGCACATGCAAAGGGCCTGAGGTAAGTTTGAGGGACAGCAATGTCAGAGTGATTGCAGTGGAGGGAGGAGGGAGACTGGTACAAGGTAAGTTGGGGGAGGGGCTGTGTGCAAGGCCCTATAAGCCACACCCAGCTTGCTGGATTTTATAATGAGTTGTGTAGGGGACCCAATGAATGAGTAAATGAATCAGCAGTGGAAAGGTAGGCGGATGGAGACATGCATGCATGCAGAGGTAGAGTGAAAGACAGGAGGGTGGGTGGTGGGTGGGAGGGTGGGTGGATGGGAGGGTGAGAGGGTGGGTGGGTGAGTGGATGGGAGGGTGGGTGGATGTGTGGGTGGGTGGGTGGATGTGTGGGTGGAAGGGTGGGTGGGTGGATGTGTGGGTGGGAGGGTGGGTGGGTGGATGGGAGGGTAGGTGGATGTGTGGGTGCGTTGGTGGATGAGAGGGTGGGTGAATGGATGGGTGGGTGGATGAATACACAGGTGAACAAGTGGATGCATGGACAGATGGACAGATGGATGGGTAGTGGGATACAAGGATGATGGACGGATCGATGGATGGTGGATTGACAAAGGATGGGTGGATGGATGGATCAATGGATGGATACATGGATGGATGGCTGAGTGGATGGATGGATGGATGGATGGACAGGAGGACAGATGGACAGATGCATGCATGGATGGACAAGTGGATGGATGGACAGATGAACTGCTGGTCCTTAGAAACAAGGGACTCAACTAAATGTCTTCTCGTGTTTTCAGCATCGTCTCCCTGTTTCCCAGCCCCATGCCCGCGCGAGCGACACCCCTGGAAGAGCAAGGCACAGCCCAGCTGCTGCCCGGCTGCTCTCAGGGGCACAGGCTGAGCCTTAAATAATGCCGCCGCCTCCTCGGGAAGAGTCGTTCTGGTGGCGCGGGCACCAAGAGGCATTTGGGGCAGGCAGCCGTCACTAACAGATTCATTAAGCTCGCTCCAGAGCAACGATAAAAAATCAATTTAGTTCACCAGGCAGCTTGAACCGGCGCCAGGAGCGAGGAGCCCTCCCAACCGTGAGCCCGGGCCCTGCAGAGAGGTGGAGCAGGGCCCTGCTGCGGACACCCCCCACCCCAGTGACAAGGCTGCGGCCGCTGCTACAGGGAGACCCATGCAGGTGGCAAGAGGCCCCTGGCGGCTCTCTGAGGTCCCCACCCACCACCCCCGGCAGGCTGCAGACACATCCGCCTCCCTGGCATGCAGGCCACGCTCCCTGCTCCTTACTGCCTTGATTTACATCCTCCGGTCCCCGGGAGCAGAGCCTGCACAGAGCTGGGGGGCAGATCTGGGCTCTGTGCCGCAGGATGCGTGAGCGCAGAGGTTCGGCGAGGGGGCAGAGGAGAGAAGAGGCAGAGAGAATGGCGTTCGGGGCTGAGCAGGAGAGTGTCTGCATCCATCCATCCATTGTTAGGGCAGAGAGTCAGTAACCTCTTGAGTGGGGGTGACTGAGGGTGCCCAGGATGAAGGGAGGAGCCACGGAAGTGTGGGCAGGTACAGGGGAAGCCAGAGAGACAGTGCACCCACCCCTGGGCTAGCCACAGTGGGAGCCGGTAGCTTCCGCAGGCCTGCAGGGGTGGCCCTGGGCTGCCTGCACATAGAAGACACGTGGCTGCCTGCTCATGGCTGGCAGGGGCATGGTTAGGACCCAGATGCCCTCACTGACCTTACCTTGCACACCCTGAGCTCTAGCACCAGGCAGCCAAGGCCCTGTGACTCCATCTGCAGAAGCCACGTCCGCAGAGCACAGGGGAGAAGCTGCAGGGTGAAGAACGGCCAGCGCCGACATGACACACCTCGAGGACTCAGCGTGGGGAAAAATACCCCAGGGGAGGCTTATCTGGGACCTGGGCATTCCCCCACAGAGGCCTGGCTGCCTCCCGGAGGAAGGGGCTTGGGGCGTTTTCCTGGGGGAAGAATGGAGGGGGGAGGCAGGAAGTGGAGAGAGATGGACAGAGAGGCAGAGATGCTGGTACAGGAGAGAGGCGCGGAGAGATGAAGGATGGGCCGGAGGGACAGTGACAGAGACAAAGAGGCACTGAGACAGGGAGGACAGAGAGAGATTCAGAGAGACCGAGAGGCAGGAGGGAGGGGAGGGGAGGGGAGAGGGGAGGAGGGGAGAGATATATGGATGGGGAGGGGAGGGAAGGGGAAGAGAGGGAGAGCAAGGAAAAGGAGAAAGAAATACGAGGGAGAATGATGGAGCCCAGGGTGCCAAATTCAGATTCAGACCTGGGGTATTGAAGACCACGCAGAAAAATGCAAACTCAACCACGTGTTCCCAGGAGCCCAGGAGTCGGCCCGCGGTGGGGACAGGAGTCTCTGGCGCCATCCTGCCAGCCCCCGGGAAGAGCAGGGCTCCAGGAATGGCTGGAACAGGCTTGGCACTTGGCTGCCGGGCCTCAGCGTGCTCACCGCAGAGACGAGGGGCAGGTGGTGGCAGGCATGTGGGCCCCTAACTGAGGGCACCGGGAGTGCCTGCCACAGGTCCTGCTGACCGCTCTGTAACAGGGCAGCTGGCGCGGGGCGTGGACAGACCACGGGACGTGTTCGTGCATGCAGGAAGCCATAGAAAAGCAGGTCCTGGAGACACTCACACCCATGTGAGTGAAGAGGAGATGGTAACACAGGCATGCACACAAGCACACAACAGACACACACAACATTCGTGCACACACAACACACATGCATACACACCACAGATGCACACACAATACACACATGGCACAGCATCATATAACACATGAATGCAAGCATACAACACACACCTCACACTGCACACGCATCACACATGCATACACACCACAGATGCACACAGAATGCACACATAGCACAACACCATACAACACACATGCACGCAAACATACAACACACACCCCACACTGCACACACACACATATCACACATGCACATACAGTGCATACACATCACCCTCTCCACACCCACCACACATCACAGCACATACACCAGACATACTGCATACCACTCACACGCACACACACCCCCATGTGCACATGCACACACAACATGCAGAGACCACATGGCACACAGATGCATTCACAGCGCACATGCAGCACACCATCCCTAAGCACTGCCTACAGCCAAGTCCAGCTGGTGCTGGGGCTGCCTGTCGGGGTCTGCAGTGAACCAGCAGCAAGGTGAACCTCCGAGAGGGGGCGCCCATGTCCTCCACCCCCTCCAGCCCTGTTTTCCTGCCCGACCCGTGGAGGCCAGAGCTCCGGGTGCCAGAGGCCAGATCAATCCAGGGCAGAGAGAAAAGGAGGCAAGCAGCAAATGGGACCTGAGAGAGCCAGGAGCCCATGTGGGAGGGGAGCTGAGATAAGCCCAGTTCAGACTGGGTGGGCGGCAGGCACTGAGGTGGTGTCTGGTGGGGACAGATGGGGAGGGACAGAGGAGTCCCCGGTCTGGGGAGTGAGCAGGCACCCAGGAGGGGCTGTCTGGTAGGCGTCATGCTGTGAGTGGGGCCACGGACAGGGAGTGTTGGGGAGTGGGAGGTGAGAGGCTGGGGAAACTGAGGCACGGAGCTGGGAGGTGACCTTGCTGAGGGCACGTGGCAGGCTGGGAGCTTACCTTCTGCTTTTAGAGATTTCTTGGAGCTGGTGCTGTGGCGCAGCAGGTTAAAGCCCTGGCCTGTAGCGCTGCCATCCCACATGGGTGCAGGTTTGAGACTCGGCTGTTCCACTTCCAATCCAGCTCTCTGCTATGGCCTGGGAAAGCAGTAAAAGATGGCACAAGTCCTTGGGCCCCTGCACCCACGTGGGAGACCCAGAAGAAACTTCTGGTTCCTGGCTGTGGATCTGCGCAGCTCCAGCCGTTGCGGCCAATTGGGGAGTGAACCAGCAGATGGAAGACCTCTCTCTCTCTCTCTCTACCTCTCTCCATGTCTCTGTCTTTCAAATAAATAAAATAAATCTTTAAAAAGAGAGAGAGAGAGAGAGAGAGAGAGAGAGAGAGAGTTCTGTATTTAGCAACAGAGAGGGGGGAGAGACCGAGGCAGGGAGTGACTGAGATCAGAGAAAGAGACAGGGGGAGAGTGAGATCTTCCATCTGCTTGGACCACCTTCCTCTGCTTTCCGGGTACACTGGTGGGTGTTGGCTGGGAAGCCAGGCAGGGGTCTTGAACTGGCGTTCAGATATGGACGCCGGCGTGGGCACAGCGCTTAGCCCCAGGGCCTCACTTCTGGGCCGGGGTCTTGCCTCACCCTCTCTCCTGCTCTCCTGCTTTGTGTCAGACACTTTTCTTGCACTGACTTGTGCGTCTCTCACCCCAGGGGTACAGCAGGTGTGCTTTCCTGCTGCAACCCCCATTTTACAGATAGGGCAGCCGAGGTTCCAAGAGGAGGTGGCTGTGCCCTGCCCGAGTGCCACCCTTGCTCCCCCGGAATCCGAGCCCCTCTCAGCCCCCTGCCCATGACACCGGCGTCTCTGAAATGAACAGGACTGTTGGTGGATGGGTGGAGGGGAGAGTGCTCCGTCATTCCTCTGGGTTTCCCTCTGCCAAGGAACTCGGCCAAAATTCCTTGGAATCCGTGGCGTCGAGCTGCACAGAGGGGAGATAGAAACAGACGGGGGTGTTCATAATGGCTTCCAAATGTCTGGCCACAGCTGCCTCCCGGCAGCGAGAGACTAGGGGGCCCAGGGACAGGGCAGTCCTACTCCCCGCCTCCCTCTTCTTCCACTCATATTTCGGGGGCACTGATAACTTCAGGAGCCCTGGGTGGAGGGACCTCGTATTGTGGTGTATAAGCAAATGAATCAATGAATGAGTGAGTGAGTTAGTGAATGAATGGATGGATGGTCAGATGGAAGTGAAATTTTTCTCATCTGTAAGTTGGGGGTGTCTGTATCATGACCAACTACTTCTTCCATTCAAGGAAGCCCTTGGGTTAAAAAAAAATCTTGCAGTCAGCATGCCCATTCGACAGATACTGAGACCGAGGCTCAGAGGTGAGGTTGAAGCAGGGAAAACATGATGTGCTGGTTCCTTGCTTCTAGAAGTCTTGCTCTCAATGTCATACCTGGTCACGGGGTGAGGGGCCAGTATGGGACCAGGCACACAGTAGGTGGCAGCTGCGTCCAGTCTGACAGAGGCGTGGATGAGTGCCTCCTGGGGCAGGGAGCAGGAGCTGGCACAGGTGAGTCATCTGTGGGTGACACAGACCTGGTTTCCATGGGGACCAGCACCCCTGTTGAATCAGGTACCCTTGGCAAGGCAGCTGCCTCTTGTTAGAGTGGAGAGCAGTGGGCGCAGCCTGTGGGGTGGTTGTGGGAAGTCTTGCTGTGGTTTGTGATAGTATCAGTGGTGTTACAAATAATGATCCGTCTCTTTTGACAGCCCACTCTCGGCCAGGCAAGGAGCTCTTCAAATCCTCCTCCCTCTAGCCTTACAAAGCTGAGGCCGACAAATGCATTCTGGGAACGGTAAGGAGGCTCAGAGAGGGTGAGTGGCATACCCAAGATCACACAGCTGAGCAGACGGTCGGGTTTGCTAGGGAACACCCACGTGGGAGACTGTGCCAACCTGTGCTCAGCCCACAGAAGTTTCCCTGGAGATCTGGCATCCCCTCCTTTCCTTGGATGGAAGTCTGAGGTCCAGGGATGCTCCTGCCCTAGGCTCTGGGAGGGGCCACGCCCCAGGCTGCTGCCCCAGCAAGACCTGCGTCGATCCTTTTTCCATATTCCAATCTGAGTTTTTGGATCAGAACTGGGAAAGGACGCGTGGCAGAAACCACAGAGAGGGGACACCCCGTGTGACCCAGAAGGAAAGGGCCAACTGAGACCGTGTTGGGGCTGCTTCTTGGTGCCACAGCCAGGATTGCACAGAAGGCTCGGTTCCATGGATACTGAGATCAGCCGAAGCCACGTCGATGACCACGGGGAGCCAGAAAAGCTAAGAGGGGGGAGTTCTGCTTAGGCAGAGAGAGCCGCTGTTCGCACGCTGGTGTGTGTCTGCCGTGGGCCGTGCTCAGTACGCACGCACTCACCGTCCACTCGCACGGACACGCGTGCTGTTTCTGTCCTTGGATTCAGACTCTGAAGCCTCGTCTCAGATGCCTGATATCTGGCAGCTGGGGAGGCGTGGTGGGGGGAGGGCAGCTGGACTCCACAGCCTCCCCCCCCTCGGGGGGGGGCAGCTGTTACTGGACCACAAAGGAATGCAAGCCCCATGCTAGGGCTCCTTCCAAGTTTCCAAAACTCCGGCGCTCTCGATCCCTTACGACAACTCCCAGTTTTAAAGATACCAGATACCGGCGGCAGAGTCCCTGGACAGAGAGTCTACATCCCCCGCGGGACGCCCCTGCCATCCACACCGTCCACTCGCGCGCGCCTCACACCTGACTCTTCTCACACAGCCGGCTGACTGCTCCATCTCCCAGCGTCCACTCCGCCGTCTTCTTCTCGACTCCCTCCCCTCCCCCGGGTCTGCTCCAGGCTCCCTCCCCCCATCCAATTTTATTAATGGTTGATTTTCTGCGAGCTCCAGGGTTGCCAGCGGCTGATCAATATCTCGGAGGGGTGGGGAGGGGGTGCCGTTAGTTAAGTGCCGTGTCATCTCCTTGGGAAATCCAGTGCCTTTTTCTGAGCTGCCCTGGGATTTGGCAAAGACACCCATCAAAGGTCCGATGGCACTAGGAAGAGATGAATCCCACCGTGTCGCCAGCTCGCCACGGGCCAATGTCTTCAGAATAAGGAACTAAGGGGGAGATGGGCGGCTGCACCCAGTTCACAGTAGAGAAGACTGAAGCAGGCAGGAAAGCTGTGAATGACCCAGGCCTTGGCAGGCAGAGCGCGGGCTCCCACCCCGAGCCGGCTTCTTGCTTGCTGCTCCGGAAGCCGTCTCGGGAACAGCCCCTGCCATGGCTTCTCTTTAGGAGACTTTGCAGCCCCCGATGTTGCTCTGTTAGGTGGCTGGAAGACATGAGCGCTCTACGTGGCTTTCTGGCCGGCCCGGGGGGAGCCCCGTGAGCAGGAGAGACGGGCTCGCAGGGAGCTCCCAGCGCATGCGCAGCAAGGTTCTGCAGAGAGGGCTGGGAGGCCGGCTTGGAGGCAGCCTGGCCCGCGGAGCCTGTGTTTTCCATTGGCTTGGTCTGCAGGGCACCGTGGGACAGGGCTCTCGGCTGGGCAGACGCACGGATGCCCGACAGCCCTGGGACTCCCGGCACATGCAAGGGCTGGGACCCCAGAGGGCAAACCATGGGGGAGGCGACGGGGCGCCCATGTGCTTTGGAGCTGGGTAGAGGAGTCTGCTGTGGATGCACCGTGGCGTCTTTCTAAGCCTCCACGTTCTCATCCGGGAGAGGGGGTGATGACGGTTCCCCCTTCACAGCGTTGTGCGGGGACGAAGCGAGCGGAAGTGGTTCGGGAGCTCCCCGTGCTGCTCAGCTATGCCCTTCAGAGCTGTCCATCTCCAGCATCCTTGCAATGACCCATTTGCAAGAGGGGAAGACCAAGGCAGAGAGGAGAGGGAGGGGGCCCATTCTATCCAGACCTTAGGATCGAAGTCAGATGTCTCCGGCCCTTCCATTATGGTGCACGTTGCCCCCTCCCCACCAAGGATATCAGGGAGTGGGGCAGGTGATGGGAGGGAGGCTCCCGAGCTGGAGCTGAGGACCAGAGACCTAGGAGGAGGAGAACTTGATCCACGTGTCTCCACCCAGGTCACATCGGCCCGCCAGGGCAGTGAGCGCTGGTCTATGGGGACCCCAAGGCCAGAGGGCAGTCGGGAATCCACACGGTGTGGTCTTCTGAGGGCCAGAAGTTGAGGGCATTGCCGCCTGGACTAACTAATGTCAGCTTAGACTGGGGTGGGATGGATCACTCATTTTGGCCTGAGACTGGGCCGGGGGCCCCGCGAGCGGGGGGCTCCTGACCCTGGGAACAAAGACGAGAGGATGCGGTGCAGGGTTGCCATGGAGATGAAGCATGTGTGTGCGAGGAAGCCTGCTGCAGGTTGGTCCCCGGGCTGTAGACCCAGAGGTTCCGAGCGGGCGGCTTGGGGGTGCAGCTGTGCAGAAGGGGAATAAGTAGGTTGGGGCAGACAGAGAAGTCGGGGTGCAATTCAGGTTCAACAAGGACCTTGGCTGACCCCATGCAGAGTAGGTTCTTCAAAGTCCTCCCGCCTGGAGGCTCAGGAGTCAGGGGCACCCCCCCCTTCTTGACCAGTTGCTAGAGGGGGCTTTGACATTGGACAGGGCAGCTCTCTCCACCTGAGGGCTCAGCTGGGAGCTGTCAGCACCCCTGTAGACGGGGTGAGAGTTAGGTGATGCTCCCTGGCACCTGGCAAAAAGCCCCGGGACACCTGGCTGGGTACAGACACAGCCATCGCCTGTTCCCCTGCCGGGAGCCTGACATGGCACCACCGAGAGGCCAGGCAGCGGTGAGAGGGGTACCACTTCCAGGTGAATGGGAAGGCAGGCGAGGGGACAAGGTGTGACCGTGGCCATGAGCCGTCTGCCCTGCTGCTGTTCCATGGGGGCTGGGGTCTTAGGTGAGCCCGCTGCATAGTAGCCGCACCAGCGGAGGGGGTACGCGCCCTGCATGACACAGCTGGCAGGAGGAAGGAGGAGATGCGGCCGTGCCCCACGCGCAGCCCCCACCTCGCCTGTCATCCTGCAGGGTTGCGCCTCCCAGCCCGCGCCCGACCCTGTAAAAAATTGACTGATTCTTTCTGCCTGACTGCCCGAGAGTTACAGGCCGCAGGGGCGGGCGCGCGGCTGCCTCCTCATCAGCATGGATTTTTCTGCTTCTCTGCTCGGAGGAAGAGCAGGGACAGGATCCGGGAGGCTGCTCCCGGAGTAATCACCGCGTGGGCTCAGGGCACCTCAGGGGCTGGCTTTGTGAGGGAGGCAGGGGCAGGGGAGGTTCCGGGAGGCCAAGGCCTCGGGGGCCCTCATGGAAAGCGGAGCCAGGGCTGCCCCCTCTGTGCGTATACGCACTCCCCACCCGCCTGTCTGCCTGCCATCTGTCTGTCCATCCATCCATCCGTCCGTCTGTCTGTGCAGGCGTCCATCCATCCCTCCACTTACGTCCACTCACTCCTTGGCATCTATTTGCTCAGCACACATTTCTTGGGGGCCTTCCTTGTACCTGGCTTGATCCTAGGCACTACTGACAAGCCAGCCCCAGATCCTGCTGCCATGATGTCACCGTCTGATGGGGGAGGAGATGGACTGGCAGAAAGGCGACCTCATTCTTGGTGGGTTGGAATTCTTAGAAAGCACCCACGGTGTGTTGGCGATACTGGATACACCTGAGGGCATCACGGAGTTCTTCCTGGAGGAAGAAGCATTTTCAATCCCAGCGGAGCAGAATGTGTGCGTGTGTTGGTGTGGTATAGCAAGAGGCTGATGCGCAGGGCTGTGAGAGCCAGAGGGTGGGCAACGATTTAGCTGAGCCTGGATCACCCAAGGCCTTGGGCATCTGATGAAAGAATTTTGAGCTCACTCTGCATGAAATGGGGTTGTTTTTGCTGTTTTTTTTTTTATATGAAATGTTATGTTTGGAATTTCAAATGAGAGAGAGAGAGAGAGAGAGGAGAAGAGAGAGAGGAGTTGACTAGTTGATGTGTGAAGGGTTCCGGAATATTTTCCCCTTAAGCTTTCCCACACCCTCTCCTCACCAGGAAACACACAGAACTCCAGGGTTCCATGGAACCTAGTTTGAAAACCATGGGGTAGTTAACGGGGTCAGTCTGATAAACCTTGATGAGCCGAGAGACGGCAGGTTCCATGTCTAGGGAAAGCTTCTACAGCTCCAAGTTAAGGAGAGACACCGTGCTTCCAGAATGTTCTGAACCCCCAACCTCATCCCACATCACTCACTCTGACCCTGTGCTTTCCAGCTACACTCAAACCTGCCTGGCTTCCTGAATGTACCGTGGTCCAGCTGGTCTCAACGCGCACCTGCTGCCCAGGGCACCTGTGCTGTCTCAGATGGGAGCCCCTTTAAGAGCAAGCCCCACCCTCTATGACTTTCTCCTCTCTGGAGCTTAACACCAGGCCCCGCCCAGCACAGTACCTACTTGTTGGATGCCCCAGCCGGTAAGGCAAGAAGTGTGGACACTCAAGTCCATGAATCTCCATCCTCACTTTCCTGGGCTCAGCAGGCTCGTGCCAGGCATGCAGCGAGGAGGCAGGAAGGGAGGGGGCGCAAGGTGCAGTGTCCCAGCCCAGTCCACAGCACACAGTAGGCGCTCAGAGAGAGGAGCTGCGAGGAAGCCAACAACCACATGGATGGCCTGCAGGGGGCGCTGGAGAGCACGGCTGCGCAGTGGGCACGGGTGGTCTCGGGCGTCCCTCCTACGTGGGGACACACTGTCACTCGCTGTTGCCTAGCACCCTGAAGAGGGTGTGACTCTGGTTTGCACTCTCGTTCCGACTGTTCACACCTCTACCCCACTCAGCCCAATTTGCCTTTGCACTCCAACTCGATACTTTTCACCACGCAATTCCTACTCAGAGATGAATTTTTTATGAGTTTCCTTTTAATATCTCCAGGTCCCTTTATTTTTGAGGAAATCTGGTGGAAGATGACTAATTTCTCTTCGAGGGAGGATTTAAAGACCTCTGGTTCTCCCAGGCACTGTCTCCAAGTTTGTCTCCTTCAAGCAGCCTGCCCCAGATGGGCTGGGGTACGTGGGGAGGTGGGGCTCCCTGCATGACGGACAGCGACCTGAGGTGGTGGTTAAGAAAATAAGCCTTGGGCCGGCGCTGCAGCTCACTAGGCTAATCCTCCACCTGCGGAGCTGGCACCCTGGGTTCTAGTCCCAGTTGGGGCGCAGGATTCTGTCCTGGTTGCTCCTCTTCCAGTCCAGCTCTCTGCTGTGGCCAGGGAGTGCAGTGAAGGATGGCCCAAGCCCTTGGGCCCTGCACCCGCATGGGAGACCAGGAGAAGCACCTGGCTCCTGGCTTTGGATCAGTGTGGTGCGCCGGCCACAGTGTGCCGGCCGCAGCGGCCATTGAGGGATGAACCAATGGTAAAGGGAGACATTTCTCTCTGTCTCTCTCTCTCACTGTCCACTTTGCCTGTCAAAAAAAAAAAAAAAAAAAAAAAGAAAGAAAAAAGAAAAGAAGCCCTGAAGTCAACAACACCTGGATTCAGATCGCCACTCCAGTATTTAGTAGCTGTGCAACCCTGAGTGAGTAAGTCAACCTCTCTGAACCCCAGGACCTACTTCACATAAAGATGGCATCATAGCCAGGTGGTTCCCATCTCTTAGACTCGCCTCAGGGGTGGAGTGAGATCATACGTGCTAAGTACCTGGCACAGAGTCTCACACGTGAAATATCTGCTATTTTGATTAGAACACGCCGGTGCATCCGAGTAGTTGGCATCCATCCACGCCCATCAGTTAACCTTCCCGGCCCCCCTAATTCATTTGGTGGTGACGAGGAGGACGGTGAAGCCATTTCCATGCTCTAGGAGGTGCGGAGCGCATCTTAGGGGTTAAGGTCCGTGAGCCTCAGTGTCCAGCACGTTTTCTTTCCTTCTTTCTCTTGATTCCCTTGGTGCTGGTCAGCGCAGCCTCCTGCAGCAGGCGACGGGAAACGGGCAGAGGCAGGAGGGGAGCCCTGGGCATGCCCCCGGAGAGGGTAAGGCAGCCTGCACCTGGATGCGACCCCAGTGTTCCCTACAGCTTCCTGGCCCTTGCGTGGGAGGAGCAGAGAAGGCAGAGGCAGGCCTGAGGCCCCGCGGCTGCCCTCTGTCCCTGGGGAGGTCTGTGTCGCCTCCCTTGCACTCATCACCGGGAAACTCCTATTCACTCCCCGTGGGCCGGCTCCAATGGCCCGCTTCAGTGCCCTGTCTGTGTCACCTTGCTGCTCCTCTTTTTCCTCCTTGTGTATCGGCAACGAAACATTCTATAAAGTTCTAGTATGCACCACGATGTTTGAAATATTGTGAAACGACTAAATCAATCGAATCCACACAGGCGTGATCGCACATACTTATCGTGTGTTTGTGGTGAGGACACTTAAGTGTCTACTCTGTAAATTTCAGGCGGATGATATCTTGTTATTAACTACAGCCTCCACGCTCCACAGTAGATCTCTTGAACCTATTCCTTCTGTCTAATAGGATTTTGTATCCTGGACTCCACATCTCCTAAATTTCCTTGCCAGATTATTGAAAACACAATATGCATTTTAAAAAAGCACAACATTCAAAAGACACGAAGAACTCCCTCGCCTCCTTGGACCCCCGAGAACCCCGGCTTTCCACTCCTCTGCATTCTCGCACGCCCAGTGTGGCACAGGCATCGTCTGCAGCGACAGCGACAGGAAAGCCTGGCTGAGGACCCTGTGCCTCGCAGGGGGACATGCCCCGGGGTCGTTTTCCGTCCTCCTTGGCAGCTTGTTCTATGACACTGCACAGACCGCAAAGCACCTGATTCTAAATGTCAGACCACGTCTCACGAATCTGCCAACCTGACGCTTTGGCTCTTCCGCAGTCGTCACCTGCTTGGCTGTGGGCTTTCGTAAGAGTGGAGTGGTTTGTGTGTTTTGTGTATTTCTGCATCTTCAGGTGATGGTGTGAGCAATCTGATAGGTAGGAGGTGCCCAATGACGGATCCCTGAATGCAAGGAAGAGGGGAGGGAGGGAGGGAGCAAAAGGAAGAATTGCATTAAGGATGGATGGGTGGATGGGTGGATGGATGGGTGGGGTGGATGGATGGATGGATGGGTGGGGTGGATGGACCGATGGGTGGGGTGGATGAGTGGATGTATGGATGGGTGGGTGGATGGAAGGATGGAGGGATGGGTGGATGGATGGATGGGTGGGGTGGATGGGTGGATGGGTGGGTGGGTGGATGGGTGGGTGGGTGGATGGGTGGGTGGGTGGATGGATGGGTGGGTGGATGGATGGGTGGATGGGTGGGTGGATGGGTGGGTGGATGGATGGGTGGATGGATGGATGGGTGGATGGGTGGGTGGGTGGATGGAGGGATGGAGGGATGGGTGGATGGACGGATGGGTAGATGGATGGATGGGTGGATGGATGGATGGGTGGATGGATGGATGGGTGGATGGGTGGATGGATGGATGGGTGGATGGAGGGATGGGTGGATGGGTAGATGGATGGGTGGGTGGATGGATGGATGAATGGGTGGGTGGATGGATGGATGGGTGGGTGGGTGGGTGGGGTGGATGATGGGTGGGTGGATGGATGGATGCATGGATGGATGGATGGATGGATGGGTGGGTGGATGGATGGGTGGATGGGTGAATGGATGGGTGGATGGATGGATGGGTGGATGGATGAGTGGATGGATGGATGTATGGGTGGATGGGTGAATGGGTGGGTGGGTGGATGGGTGGATGGATCGATGGATGGATGGGTGGGTGGATGGATGGGTGGATGGGTGGGGTGGATGGATGGGTGGGTGGGTGAATGGGTGGATGGATCGATGGATGGATGGGTGGGTGGATGGATGGGTGATTAGGTGGGTGGATGGGCAGTGGGGTGGGCAGTTGGGTGGGTGGTTGGGTGAGTGGATGGATGAGTGAGTTTTGGGAAACTGGAGACCCCCTGGCTGTCCTTCGGCCTGCAGAATCCACCCCCTTGACAACCTCAGGGAAGCGAGGCCCCAGCAGGGGGTCGCTGTCTTCAGGCAGAGCTGGCAGTGGAGACGAGCACATACTGTCCCGCTGTGCTCATCGCTCCGTGAGCCATCGCAGGCTCCCCACCAAGCTTTCCTTTGGCCGCTCGCGCACAGCCGTGGCTTCCCAAGGCCTGCCGATGCTGGGTGGAGTTGCACCACGTTATGGAAACTTCTATTTCTGCTTTACAAAAACAAAGCAGGAAAGGAAATCTGGCTCAGTGCGAGACACATGCTGGCCCCATGAGTCATCTTTATCCAAGCAAGACGAGAGACCCCTCCCAAGACGGGGCCTCTCCCGGAGGCTCTGGCCAGCACGGCTGCACTGCTGCCTCCAGCATCCCTCAGCCCTGGGCATGTGGGGGGAGGGAGAGAGTGCAAACCCAAACACCCACAGGGGACAGCCGCAGAAATGGATGAGAAGGAGTGAGACTGGCACATGGCAAACTGGAGTGAGGACACTTTCCTCTCCTACCCCAGGAATCTGGATTTTTAAGTGAAATCTCCCAACTCGCACGTTCCAGACACCAATTCAGAAGTAGATTTTTAAATGCTACGCGGGCTATGGCAACCTGCACGGGACTGACTTTGGTCAGACAGCTGTTGGCATGGGCCTCTTGGGTGCTCTTGAGGGGGTATCAGCCCCGGTCTGGGTGCCATCTGAGTGCCCGTAACCCCTGTGACCTGGGACACTTCTCCGTGCACTGCAGTATCCCTGCGTCCTTCGCAGAGTGGGAAAACAAGGCAATTGTTCCGTGCGCTCTCTGCTTTTAATTAATGCATCGATTATACAAAGACGCATCGATCCCCTAGCACAAGTGCTAGACATTTCGCATCTACTGTCGGTTTTCTTTCCAGTTAGTAGCTTCCTGGTAGTTACAAGCTCAGGTTCTAGTTTCAAGTTGTCCAAGTTCAAATCCTGGCTCTGCAGTTACTAGCTGGGTGACCTTGACCAAGAGCCCCCACCCACCATAAAAAAAAAAAAAAACCTCACTTGTGACATGGGGGTCAGTATCCTGCTCCCTCACCATGGACGCTAAATGAACTGGCAGGGGGAGTGATTCGAACAGCCCTGCACTGTTTTCTCAACCCTGGGTCCAAGCAGCTCTTCATAAGAACCCATTTGGGGATTAACTCTGCTATGACAAATCCACACTTCCCTCCCAGCACGAACACCCTAAGGAATCCTCAAAACAAACCAAAAAGAGGCAAAGTGACAGCCAGGGTGCAGAGACAGAAATGGCGGCTCAGAGAGGGGAGCTGACTTTTCTGGGATCACACAGTTGGTTAGGGTTGCTGTGGATTCCAGTTGGGTTTTTCTGTTCTTCCCACTGAAGCTGAAGCCTCTCCCAGGAGTGTGAGGAAGAGGAGGGGCCCCCGGGCCTTAAGACTCCCCTTGGAAAGTGAGGAGCTGGCTTCCGTTTCTGGGGGAGTCCCTGGGAGCCCTGACCACTTGGAGCCAAGGGACGAAGGGCTGGTGCAGGCTCTGGATCTCACGCCTGGGAGCTGTGACGGCTGAACGTGGGGCTAGGAACTGTAGACGTCTCGCACTTGTCTTCCTCTTTGGGCCAGGAGCCTCCTTTATGCACTGACCTGGAGAATGGGCACCCAGATGTAAATTCACCAGCAGAACCATGCAACTTAAACTCCAGGGAGCCGGCCCCCCGCAGGGTGATGTGCCGCCCCATTGCCAGGGGCTGTGACATCTTAGCAAGAGGGTGGCCACTCGTGTGGCCCAGCTCTCGTCCTAGGACCTTTATGTCTGCAGACTCACCGAGTCCACAGAACCTTCCCAGGGAGGCAGATGCCACGGTACTCCCATTTTACAGATGAGAACACCAAGGCCCAGGAGGGGCGGTGACTAGCTCAAGGTCACAACATGAGTCATTGCTAGACACAGATGCGACAGACCCTTAATTAACACAGCTCTACCCACTCACCCGGCCACCCGCTCACCTGCCCTGGGGCCCTGGCTCCTCTGTGCGTTCACCTCTGGGAGACGTGTGGACCCACATCTCAGCTGTCACCTTTCACAGGGACAAAGAGGGCACCTGCTTGGGGAAGGCGGCATGCTGGGTCGATATCCTTGGCCTTTGTCAGGCTGGGTTCTGAGGCCTGGCCAACCAGCCACTGCCCTGCCCTTGCCAGGGGCACAGGCTGCTGTCTGGTCAGAAGATCCAGCCCACAGATGTGCCAGTCTGGACCAGGCTCGCCTGTGCTGTGTGTTGGGGGACAAGTCCCTTACCGTCTCTGGTGACGTAAACCCTGTAGCCTCTAGAGACATTTTAAGCTCAAATAGTTGAAGGAAAATGGTTAAGAAGCCAGAGAGCGTCTCTCCACGGTTCCTCTTTGTCTTGAAATTTAGTGGCAAAACCCCTCTGTGCTGGTTAACTTGTATCTATCTCTGGCACCCAAAATCCCCAGGGCCAGCCTTCAGCCTCTGCAATTATTATTATTAGCATTAATATTAGCTGCACTGGGGCTGGTGCTGTGGCACAGCAGGTTAAAGAGCTGGCCTGCAGTGCTGGCATCCCATATGGGCGCCGGTTCAAGTCCCGGCTGCTCCATTCCCTATCCAGCTCCTTGCTATGGCCTGGGAATGCAGCAGAAGATGGCCCAAGTCCTTGGGCCCCTGTACCAGCATGGGAGACCCGGAAGAAGCTCCTGGCTCCTGGCTTTGGATTGGCCTAGCTTTGGCTGTTGTGCCCATTTGGGGAGTGAACCAGGGGATGGAACATCTCTCTCTCTGTCTCTCCTCTCTGTAACTCCACCCTTCAAATAAATGAATCTTAAAAACAAATACTAGCTGCACTAACAGGAGAAGCTGTGCTGCGTATTTTGCACGCACCGGCTCTGACCTTGTGGGCCCGGTGCTCTGATGGCTTCCATCTGACAGAGGCAGAGAGGGAAGGGGAGGCTCAGAGGGGCTGACGACGTGGGGAGAATGAGCCGCCGCCACCCTCTGACCCAGGTGGCTCTCAGCCCAGCACTGCAGGGCCCTCCTGATCCGAGGCAGACTCCGCCCCCGGCGGCAGGCCCTGCTCACCTTGGCCAGCCCGCATGGAAACACTGGGCGTCCAGAGGGCCAAGAACAAGGAAGAAGGAAAAGCCAAAGCAGAACGCTTTGTTCCCTGGGCTTGCTGCACCCCCACAGTCTCTGCCAGGGACGTCACTTAACCGCAGAGCGACCTTTGACCGCACGGGCCGACTGTCTCCAGCCTCCCCGGCAGCCTTGGCGGCCACTCCAGCATATGGGGGGTGACACGGCTCTGCCAGTGCTGCTCCATGAGGGGACACATGGACGCCGGAGTTGGGCTCAGACACAGCTCCTTGGCCCAAGACACAGGGGCCCCCGTCCTGGCCGGCCACCTTTTGGGGGGATGCCGCTGGCTGAGCCTGGCCCCGTGGGGCTTCTGCTGCTTTGGGCATTCACTGGCTCACACAGGCCTTTATCTGTTCGCTCACACACTCGTAAATCACTCAGCACATCATTCATTCATTCATTCATTCGCTGACTCATTCACTCATTCATTCACTTGCTGACTCATTCATTCCCCCATTCAGTCATTCACGTATTTGCTGCTCACTTAGTAAATCCAGTCCCTGCCACACTTCTCAGCTCCGAGGGTGCAGCTATGAGCAAACTGGAGGTGACTTGGGGGGCCTGTACCCCGCCAGAGACTCCGTTCATCTCTCGATTGTGGTCGTGCTGGGTCTCAGGAAGGAGGGGGGCAGTGTGTGATCGAATGAGGAGACCCAGGACACTGGCCAATGGAATGAGAAGCCCCGAGCCCGGGCTGCCCCAGTGCGGCAGGTGACACACGCATTGCGCTCTGGGAGGGTTAGTTGCACTTAGCATCTGAGCAGGAGAGCCGCCGGCGGAACCCGGTCTCCAGGGTTCCAGTCCTATGCTTTCTCCAGTGCAAATAAGCCAAGGACACACAGTAAAGGAGCCCCCACCTCCATCGTACACGTCCCGGGGACCACCCGAGCCCAGGTCCCGAGACCGGGGAGCCTCTCTCTCTGGCGCCCCTCGGTGAGTGGGGGGCAAGGGAGGAGGAGGCACCAGGACACAGCTTTCACACCACAGGAGTTCTAACTTCCTCTAATGATTTCCCAGCTCCTGGATTCATTAGCGACCCCGGTATTAATTCCGACTGCTGCATTTGTCCCCATCTGTCCCAAATTCGTCACCAAGATGCTGACGACACTAATGTGGTTGCTTTGAGCCGGGAAGGATCATGGCAGAGTTGGAGTTGCTGCTGAGAGCGGGGAAGGGCACCAGCGATGTTGGATTCAGGATGAAGAGGGAAAGCCCCCAAC
Source organism: Oryctolagus cuniculus (assembly GCF_051225735.1). Lineage (NCBI taxonomy): Eukaryota > Metazoa > Chordata > Mammalia > Lagomorpha > Leporidae > Oryctolagus > Oryctolagus cuniculus. The sequence continues at coordinate 24,852,573 of NC_142887.1, forward strand.
CCCCACCAAAATACACACACCCCTCCCTTGGAGCCCTCCAGTCCCCAAACCAGGCAGCCGGGGGCCCCACACAGAGGCCCTTCCACCCCAGCCCCCGCATCACAGAAATTCTTTTTAAATGACTCCATGGCTTCCCCGCCCACCAAGCTCCCCTCTTTGGCTAACAGATGGGCTCCACTATCCATTCCCAGCCTCCCGATAAAGCAGTGTCAGGCAGAGAGGCCCCCTCCGAAAGGCATGCTCGGGTAATAAATTCCAAGGCACCCCCGCCATCTGCAGGCTGTCAATCACGGGGGCGCGGGGCACACCAGGGCCCCAGCCTGCTGCGGTGGAGGAGCCGGGCTGGCATCTCGGCGGGTGGGCTGCAGCCTGCCCCTGCCCACACTCCTGCCCCCACTGCCCTGTCCTGCTTGGCGTGGGGCTGGGCCAGCTGAAGCGGCTGGGGCCACTGCTGCCGACCTCCGTCCGTCTCCTCGGGGCTCTGTGCTGTGCACGCGGCAGCACGCAGGCAGCCCCGTGAGTCCAGGCAGGGATCCTGAGCCCCCCAGGGCTTCAGCTGCTGCATTCTGGCTCAGCAGCATTGCACGGCTTGAACCCAGGCCAGGGGCCTCTCCCGTGGAGGGCCTCGGGCCCCCTTCTATGCAGCGGGAGGGGAAGGCACTCCTCCCTCCGTGGGAAATTTTTGTTGCTATCTTCTCCCATCTTGGGCCAAAGCAGACATCACTAATCCATCACTACCCTCTTTTGCACTAAAAGGAAACCTGTCTCAGATTCTAGAGAGATTCCTTGCTCTTGGTGTTCACAGTCAGCTGATGGGAGCTGGCAGCCAAGCTGTAAAGCAACAGCACTCCAGTCTTTGACAAGAAGTCAGCTCTGTTTGGCCCAATGTTTGTTTTTGTCAATAAAGTTTTATTGGGACACAGAGCCGCCCATTTGTTTGCATATCACCTGTGGCTGCTTCCTTGAACAGGAGTCATGAGACTCATAAAGCTCCAAGTCTTTACTCTCTGGACTTTCACAGAAACAATCGTCTTTGGGACTCACAGTGAAGCGAGATGGGCCGCTGTGCACCTGGGCCAGCCCTCACCCACACCCCTGTCCACTGGGGAGTTCACACTCACTCACCGTGAATGCCCGTGACTCACCGCCTGCACATCGCTCCCATCCCACAAGCCCATTCAGCAATGCAGAGGCAGACAGACCGGAAGCTGGGGTCACTCATTGGCCAAAGCAGGGTCCAGGTAGGTCCCTGGGCCCTCGGCAAGCTACTTCCCAGGCTGGGGGGAGGCTGACTGCCTTCTGTTGGCTTCCCTCAGGCCACTGGCTCAGGGAGAATCAGCCTGGCGCACAGGTCACCTCTCGCCTGCTGTGTGGTACCTCCTAGGGACCCTGGGCTCTGAGTTGGCTCCTGCAGTGACCAGGAAAGGAGACTTCTGCATCCTCCTTGGCCCCAGCTCTCCCAGGCCCAGGAAAGTGTCTTCAGGGATGTTGCATTAGCTCGGGCAACGACGTCTCAGGGTGGCCCTCGCACGCTCACCGAGGGGGGGGGGCCTATGCCAGCTGATGTAGCAAGATTTCTCCCACACCATTACAGGAAGATTTCTCCCACACCCCTTGCTATGGGCTCCCCAGGGCTGCAGCTCTTCACGGGTCTCGGAGCTAAGCTCTTAGCTCCGTCCGCAAAAGTGAATTCCCATCCTGAAATGCCTCAATTCCCTGCCCACGGCAGACATCACAAATCAATCACATCCTGGTTTCCTCTTTGCATCTTTTTTTTGGTAAAGCACTCCAGGCAGGTGCAATCGATGGGTGGCAACCAGCAGGGGACATTCAACACATTCAAGGGGGGAGATGCCCACCACAGAAGCTGCGTGCAATGATTCTGCAAGGCAGAAAGAGAGCCGGCGGGGACAACTGATCTGTGTGGGAAAGTGACATCGCAGACAGGTGTGTGCATGTGTGTGTGTGTGCGCGCATGAGAGAGAGAGAGAGAGAGAGAGAGAGAGAGAGAGAGACTGCAGCAGTTTTCTGTTTTCTGTTCTCTCTCCTGAGCACCTCCCTCCCTTTGATGTGTGTTTGTTGAGCCCCCGTTTGCACCAGGCACCGAGTTAGAGACCCGATGACGGTGAGGGCAAGCATGAAGCTGCCTAGTTGCAAAGCTGCTGACAGCTCACCTTGTAAGGAAGCGCAGGGTGGTCAGGCCTTTGGTCACAGAGCCCCGAGCTAGCTGCTCTTCCCCCACGAGCGGAGGTTGTGGTGCCCAAGCCCTCTCTCGCCCTCTTTATCTCTCGCCATTGGACTGCAAACTCCAGGAGGCCAGGAACACCAGCCACATCTCCAGCGCCTGGTGGAGAACAGACACTTGGCTGATCTTGCATGAGGAAGCAGGTTCTCCTGGCCTCATTAAAAATGGGACAGTGGGCACAGTGGCTGCAGGGAGACTGGGAAAAGAGAGGAGGGCAGAGAAGAAGTCTGCCCTGGGTCCGGAAAGCAGTGAGAAACTCGTGGAAGGCTTTCCCATGTAACACAGAGAACAACAAAACAATGAAGCCTTGGTAGATAAACCACAAAAGGAGCTACTCTTCCTAGGCCCCAGTGACCAGCAGCTCTGTTCTGAGCTGAGTGCCGGTTTCGGTCCACATGCGGGTTCAGGTCACTAAGATCATTAGCTGAGAGCTCAGGCTTGGGCAGCAGGGGGTCGGACGGCTGATGTATGGGCTGGCACTGCTGGGGTGTCACCATGTAACGTGCATTCTGTCCATCTGTCCCTCGGCGGTGGGGGGGCACTGTGAATGCTCTTCTCGTGGTAGAGGGGAAAGTGTTTCCTACACCCTGAAGTCTTAGATCCCAGATTTCCAAAGCAGACAGTTTGAGAGCCCAAGGAAAAGGTGCCCCCTTTCTGCCGGTAGTGTGCAAGTCACCAAAACCCTTAGGACCTCAGTTTTCACCTCTGTAAAATGGGACCAAGAAAGGGTAACATGTAGCCCAGTGGCTAAGATGCTTGCATTCCGCATTGGACTGCCTGGGTCTGAGTCCCGACTCCTGTCCTGGCTCTGCTCCTGACTCCGGTTTCCTGCTCACGCAGACCCTGGGAGGCAAGGGGGTGGCTCCAGACCTCAGGTCTCTGCCATCCGTGTAGGAGACCTGGACAGCGTTCCTGACTCCTAGCTTTAGCTCCAAACCAGCCCTGACTGCTGTGGGCATTGAGGGAGGGAACCAGCAGATGGGAGATGGGGCCAATCACAAGGTATCTCCCACAGCCGTGGTGAGGAACAAGGTCCTCAACGCACAGCAAATTCTCATTGTCCCAGGTCACCCTGGTAATGATGGGGTTGATAATGATGAAGATGATACACTGCTAGAGCCATCAGAGGCAGAAGAGGAGGGAAACTGAGGCCCAGAGGTGGGAAGTCCCCAACCCAAGATCCCCCGGAGAATCACTCGCAGAGCTGGATTCCCAGCAGAGATACCAAGAACCAAGTCACACGCTGTTTCCTCTGGGACCTCAATTCCCAAACTGAGTCCTAGGCCTCCTGGGCAGACTCCCAGGGACTCCAGATGCTGTCGGCGTTCCAGGAAAGTGCAGAGATCCCCGACACCAATCCGGTCACGCTGCATCCCTTCCAAGGATGCCGTGTGTCCGTGGTTTCTGTGCTGAAAAGCAAGGGCTGTGCCCAGTGTGGAACAGGAAATGAGCGTGGTGGAGTCCGGGCTGACTCGGAGATGTCAGAGGCTGTGCGGAGCCCAGCAGGTGCACACATTCTCACAGGAAGTGATTGTGCCTGGGTAAGAGTGAAAAGAAAAGACTATTCCGTCAGTTTCGGTGTCTCATTTTTCAGGTGACTACTGAGTGGTTAGACTGTAAGAACATATTATTTACACTTAAGCACCAAATAAGCAGGCCAGTGGGGGGTTTCTTTGGGTGAAACAATTCCTGAACACTCTAAGGGTGCCATGAGCCTCAAAACTTTGCTCTAGGATATGAGACTCCCTTCTGTTGCGGATGATGGCGGCAGCTCTGAGCCTGTGCTTGGGACGGAGGTCCCTGTCCTGCCTTGTAAACCACACAGAGCAGGAGTGGGAAGCCCAGCCGCTCAGATGCCATCCAGTGACTGCTTACTTAGAACGAGTGGTGGAGGTGCACCAGAAACCTTGTCCTCCCAGCCCCCAGCAAGAGGAGTGCCGCATGCATTCGGCGAACACACACTGCGCATTTGCTCTGTGTGGAACTCTGTGCAGGTGCAGTGAGGAATGAGGCAGCCTTGGCCTCCAAAGGTAGGAGAGAGGAGGAGGAAGGAGGGAGGGAGGAGAGAGAGACAGTGACAGCACCACTCTTATTTTTAGCAGAGAACCTAGGAGAAGCACAGGCTCAGAGAGTTTGAGTGAATTATCCAAGATCACACAGCTCATGACTCAACACCAGAACAAGGTCCTCCAGCACTCCACTTGGGTCCTCATGGTCTCATCTGAGAGCAACGCTGACATATAAGTAATATTTGATCTCATTTAAGACCAATACAGACAGGGTGGTACCGGCACAAGGATAGACACGTAGATCGATGGAACAGAGTTTGAGGGTACAGAAATAAACACAGCCATCTCTGGTCAATTAATTTCTTTTTTAAAATGGGATTTGTTTTATTTATTCTAATGCGGAGAGAGAGAGAGAGAGAGAGAGAGAGAGAGAGATCTTCCATCCACTGGTTCACTCCCCAAATGGTCACAATGGCCAGGGCTTGGCCAGGCTGAAGCCAGGAGCCTGGAACTCCCTCTGGGTCTCCCATGTGGGTAGCAGGGGCCCAAGCACTTGGGCCATCAGCTGCTGCCTTCCTAGGTGCATTAGCAGGGAGCTGAATGGGAACTGGAGCAGCCGGGTCTCAAATCAGCACTTGTATAGGACCCCAGCTGTGCAGGCAGTGGCTTAACCGGCTGCACCATGACAGGAACCCATGGGCAACTGATTTCTGACCAAGAGTTCAGTTCAATGGGGGGAGAAATAGTCTTTTCCACAAACAGTGTTAGAAAGAAATGACTATCTACACGTGAAAGAGCAAAACTTTACTCAAAACCGAGCGTCGACTTAAACATCAGAGCTAAAATAATAAAACTCCTAAAAGAAAACACGAGAGTAAGTCTGTATGACCTTAGATCATGCGATGATTTCTTAACTATGAAACCAAAACTTCAAAAGACAAAAAAGTACCAAGTGGCATCAGCAACAGTAGGAACGTTTGTGCTATCTATCACACCCTCAAGAAAGTAACGGACAACCCACAGAATAGCATAAATTAATTGTGAATCATATGTCTAATTGGGAACTTGTACCTAGAATAGAAGAACATTTCAGGCTCAATAAAAAGACAAATAATCCAATTTTTTAAAATGAACAAAGGATTTAAGTAGGCATTTCCCCAAGGCTCAAATACCAGTGACCACTGTAAGAACAGGAAAACACGCTCGGAATTATTGCTCGTTAGGGAACGCACAATCGAAAGTACATCAGCACCCACTAGGACAGCTGCAAGCAAACAGACCATTGACAACAAGTGTTGCCAGGGACATGGAGGAGCTGGAACCTTCACACCACACGTTCCTGGGGAGAACGTAAAATGGTGCAGACTTTTATAAGTCTGGAAGTTCCCCCAGATGTCCAACCATGGCGTCACCACACGGTGCAGCCACTCTACCCCAAAAGAAATGAAAACACTCCAAATGCCTGCTCCAAAGCTTGCCTATGGCTGCTTGCAGCAGTGCCAGTCACCACAGCCGAGAGGCGGACAGGATTCGAATGTGCATCCACTGATGTGTGCACACACACGTGTGGGGCAGACACGCAGTGAGGAGGAGGAACGACCCACTGCTGTGTGTTACAACATGGGTGGACCTTCCTTGTGGTACGTGGAGGAAGCTGGCCACAAAGGGCCACAGCTGGTGCCACTCGATAAACACAGGTTATCCAGACTCGGTGGATCTGTAGTGGGGGTCATAGGAGAGTGGGTGCCAGGGGCTGACATTGGGGGTGAATGAGGTATGACTGCCGACGAACAGAATTTTCTTTCTGGGGCAGTGAAATGTTCTATGATCAGTTTGTAGTATGGTTGTCCCTGCAGTCTGAATAGACTAAAATCATTGAATCGTTCACTTCAAAGGAGTGAACGGTAGCTACATATCATTAAAACTATTGAAAACGAGAAAGTATTTGCTAGAAGTGACGGTAAAAGCTGGCTGCACAGGGGGGTGGCAACGGCCAGAGTTGGGAGCCCAGGTTTTGCTCCCACGGGCAGTAGAGAGTGAGAGAGGGTTTTCAGCCTGGGGTTGGAGCCTGGGGAGGAGTTTCTGGCAACCTGGGCTGGGACACCTGCTCAGAGCAGAGCAGGAGGAGAGAGCGAGCAGGCTGTGAGAGGGCAGGAATTGGCAGGGGATGGAACGCACATGGAGCAGACCGAGCTGGGCGTGGGGACTGGCACAGGTGCAGAGGCAGTGAATGGCTCCTTGGAGACCTCCCTGTGGTTCAGAGGTTTTGCTTCATTTCCTGGGAAACCTGTCTGCCGTAGCATCAGAGCCGGGCTGCAGCTTCTGCCAGGCGGCCCCCAAGCTTGCTCCCTGGGCCTCTCGCACTGGAGAAGGAAGGATTAGGAAACTCAGGGTTATCCGGACCTGCTGGGGCAGCAGGCTTGCAGGGGGAGGCGCCCCGTGGAGTTTCCCATGGCGTCTAGCTCTGAAGTGGGCGTGCCGTAAGTGCTCGCTAAGTACGGATTACAGTAATTAGCAGCGTCTCCTGTTGAATGCTCTTAACCACACAGACCTCATTCAGTGATCACCCCTTTGGCCATGGGGAACCCGGACACACAAAAGCCAAATGATCTCCTCAAAGGCTCAGAGGGGTGAGCTCCAAGAATCAGTGCTTTACGGGCAAGCTGGGGGTGGGCGTGCGGCACAGCGGTCCCCGTACCACTGGGGGCACTCACGGCCAGTATTGGAGCACCGGGGTTTCAATCCTGCTCCTCCGCTTCTGCTCCAGCTTCCTCCTAATACACACCCTGGGAGACACTGGACCATGGCTCAAGCACTTGGGTCCCCACCACACCTGTGGGAGACTTGACTTGAGTTCTGGTCTCCTGGCTTCAACCTGTCCCAGCCCTGGTTGTTATGGGCATTTGGGGAGTGAACCAGCAGGTGGAAAATTCTCTCCCTCTCTCTGTCTCTGTCTCTCTCTTCCTGCCTTCCAAATGAAATGAAAATAAATAAAGTCAGCTAGGAGCTAGGATCTCGGTGGATCCCCCACTCACAGCCTGTATCCTATTATCCTGCCCTCACCTCCCTCAGGACTGCCTACACATGTCCCTCTTTTCCCAAGGACTGGATTCTGCTCTGCCCATGAACATGGCCGAAGAGAACTGCCGGGGGGCTAATGAACCACTGCCCCCTCAGGCGGAGACTTCTGCCCATAGCATGGGAGTCGCCGGGTAAATTCCCCAGCTCCCCGCCTCACTCAGTCCCACACTGTCTGCTGTGGCCTCCGGGAGGTGACACTGCAGGGGCCCCTGGTGGGACTGTCCGTGCTGGTGTCTTTCCTATGCTGCCTCACCTCTCCCCGCCTGCACGGGTGCTCTGGAGGCCTGGACTCAGGGTCTACTTCTGTGGGGGCTGTGGGCCAGCCCGCTGGTGAGATTTGACCCTCTCAGCCCCGTTAGACTGGCAGGCAAGTGCAGAGCGTTGTGCTGTGTGCACGTCCCTCCTGAGCCAGCCGGGTTCCCCACGTCCTGCTGCCTCGGAGCCAGTGTCTCCCTCCCTCCCTCCTCCTTTTTCCAGCCCACTTGCCCAATTCTGACTAATCCCATCGAACAACAAAATCCCCAGTGTCAGCCCCGCCTCTGGCGCTTGCCAACTGGACTAGGACAAAGGTCACAGTTACTACCCAGAACAGGAGCTGATTCAGAAACCAGGGCGGCGCCCAGAACCCAGCTGGTGCTGGGGAGTAGCAACAGGAAGTTCGCTCGCATCCCACGGAGCAGCCAGTCCCTCCTGCTCCCCCGGCCCCGGCTCCAGGCTCAGGCAATTAAGTCATTTACCGCCAGGTCCTGGAGGTGGCAGTAACATATAATCACAAACATAAACAGTTTTATATGGTAATTATGATTTTTGCCTATTTTTTTTATCAGTGCAACCCAGACCAGAGATTATTTTCTGCTTGATATCATTCTCATTTTGACCCATCCTGCCCACCACCACGCTCCTTTGGGAGGAAGAAGATGGGGCTACGAGTAATAATTTGGGCCATGGCAGAATAATGGAGACTTCTCTTTTAGGCTGTGTACTACACAGATTCGACCAAAGCCAATTTGCTGCTGACACCCCATCCCACGATCGGTTCGATGTCCAAATGGTCACTGTCCAGCCTTCTGTGGCCCTGGTGCCAACGCTGGGCCATTGCTGTGTCTTGTCTGGGTTTCAGCCATGCCTTCTTCCCCAGTCTCCCTTCCAAACTGGCTAGAAGAAAGTTGCTCTTCTCAGAACCATGAATCTACCTGCCTACCTCTTCCTCCCCAGGTGCTCACCTCCTGTTACCTGGTACTCCCAGCATCTCGATAGCTGAAGCCAAAAACCTGGAATTCTTAGTGTATTCCAAACCCAAGTCCCATCCATCCTACTTCCCAAATATACCAACAGCCATGCACAGCTCTCCATGTACTGCGGGACAACCTGGTCTGTGTCATCCTGCCTCACCTGGGTGGTTGAAGGTGCTCCCCCCCCCACCACTCAGCTTCCCCTCTTGCCCACCACCCCTTTCCAATAAGCCACACTCCATCCAGTGGCCCAAAATGATTGTGTGAGACGTGGCTCCTTTGTACATAGATAAAAAGTACCCAACGGAGTGGGCATTTGGTATAGTGGTTGGGATACTACTTAGGATGCCCACATCTCTCAACAGAGTGCCTGGGTTTGAGTCTGAGTTTCAATTCCAGCTTCGTGATAATGCACACCTTGGGTGGCAGCAGGCGATGGCTCACGTACTTGGTCCCTGCTGGTGATCAAGTCCTGAGCTCCTAGCTTCAACCTGATCCAGCCCTGGCTGTCTGTGGGCATTTGGAAACTGAACTAAAAGATGTGATGTGTCTGTCTGTCTGTCTGTCTGCCTTTCAAATAAATAGATAGAAAACATTTTTAAAAGAAAAAAAAAGTCCCAAGTTCCTTGCTCTCACTCTGCTTGGCCAGGTCTCTGCCTCCTGCTCCATCGTCTAGCCCTGCTCTGATCGCACCTTAACCTGCTGTACCGCAGGCTTGCGCCCCTCCTACCTTCCATCTCTCAAGCAGGATAAATAAGCTCACTCCTATTGCGGGATCTCCATGACATGTGTCTGGCCACCTGCCTCCAGCCTCATTCCCTAGAGCTTGCTGGGGCTGTCCCTACTTCTCATCCACATCCAGCCCAAAAACCAATCTCTCCTCTCCAGAGACAGCTTTGCAGGCCAGCCCTGCTCCTGCAAGGTCTTTTCTGCTCCTCCTATGCCATGACCATTTTATTTTCTTCCTGTTCCTTATCTAAAATTATCGCATGTACACACGCGTCCTTACTGCTGCACTACCCGTCTCCTCCTGCTAGGGGCACAACTCACGGGACAGCAATGGACTTGACCCTGCCTGACTCACAGCTCCAGCCCCACCTCCTCACAGAAGACCAGGCGCATAGTAGGAGCTCAAGAAACAATGGGTGATGGGCAGGCTTTTCACCAGTTCTTGCAAAGCCTTGGGTGGGTAAGAATTTCCAGACTCTGTTCTCCGGGCGGCTCCAATTATATATTTATGAGCTAATCAGCAATTGAAAAGTTCCCCGTAATCGTAACTGGAGCTTAACATACAAATAAACCGAACACCATTAAGGACGTTTTGTGGCCACTGGGGTGGATCAAGTGAGCTAATCGCCCGACTCCCAGCAATTAAGTCAATTAACCATTTAGACATATGCCGAGCCATTTCCTGGCTCCATTTTCCTGGGGCATCCGTGAATTCTGTGCAACTTATTTATGGTGGGAGCGTCTGGTCGTCCTCCCCGACTGGGACGACTGCGGAAGCGAGAGGCGGTTTGGAGGGGGCTCTTACCCACTCCTTGGCTGCGTGCACAGAGCATGGGAGTGGCGGCTGGTTCCAGTCTTGATTTATTCACTGAGGGGTTTGGGGCTTGACTCACTTCCCTGGAAGAGGCAAGAAGCCGATGCAGGGAGGGGACTTGATTCCTCGGAATATACACTCAGTCCTGGGGTCAAATCCAGTCCCCAGATGCTGGCACTTGGCACAGCGGTGAGGATGCTGTGGGGGACGCCTGCATCTCATATTAGAGCCCCAGTTGGAGTCCTGGCCCCACTCTGGATTCCAGCTTCCTGCCCAGGCACACCCTGCCAGGCAGCAGTGATGGTTCAAGTACTTGACTTCCTGTTTCCCACACAAAAGACCCGGATTGAATTCCTGGCTCCTGGCTTTGGCCTTGCCCAGCCTGGGTTGTTGTGGGAATATGGGGAATCGGACAGCAGATGGGATCTCTCTCTCTCTCTCTCTCTCTCTCTCTCTCTGCCTTTCCAACCAACAGAAATCAATAAATAAAAAATGCAAAGCAACAAACCAACAACAAACAAATCCAGACTCCACGGGGCGGCAGCTGAACCTGAACTCCCTCTTCTGGGAAAGGGAGAGGTGCTGATACCGCCTCACAGGCCTGCGATGGAGATAGAAACAGCAGAAGAATGCAGACTCCTCGCCATGCGCCCAGCACAAGGGGAACACAGAATAAATGCCAGCTAGCTGTTACCGTGATTGTGCAACTACTAAAGGCGGGGGGGAAATCTTTGTTTCTCTCTCTATATATAACTTTGTTTCTATATATAACTTTGTTTCTCTCTATATATATAACTCTACCTCTCAAATAAATAAATAAAATTTAAAAATAATAGAAGACCCAGCGGGTCTTGCCCTTGGAAGGCTCTGACTTGCAGTCACTTCATTGGGTTCTTCTCTTTGCTTGCAGACTCCAGAATGGAAGGGAGTTGGCCAGCTCACTGAGCAACCAACGCCAGTGTCGGCACCTGGGTTCCTGATTTGGATTCATACTGTGTCCACCTTGGCCTGCTGGACTCCTTACAACCACATCAACTGAAGCCACCCCTCCCAGGAGAGGCTCCTGGAGACGGCGAGTGTGCACAAACCGGGTGTTTGCTCCCCACCCAGGCACTGCACTAAGCTCTTCACAGATATTAAGGGATTCACACTTCACAAGACACGGTGCTGCGAGGTGCCGCTGATGGATAAAAAAAGGGCTGAGAAAGGGCAAGTAACTTGCCCCAGCTGACACATCCTGGCAGGGCGAGGCTGGGCATTTGAACCTAGCGCCGGCTGCATCTGGCACTGTTGCCCACCGTGCTCTCCCGCCCATGCTGTGTGGCTGTGATTTCCTGCTGCACATGACACTTCAGTTTGCAAGGAATTGCAACCATCCCAGCTGCATTTGGATAATGGCCTTTGGGGAGCGGCCCTTACCACCTCCCCCCACCTCACAGCCTCAGCTGTCACCCTCCTCCCCGCTCACTCCCACCCTGCCCACCGCAAGCTCCCAGAAGGCAGCAGGTCCTGGGCTCTCAGGACTTTAGCCTCCAGGCTAAGGATGCAGAACGGCCAGATGGGTTGGGCTCCTGAGACGGAGTTGTAAGCCCCACACCAGAGGTGTCCACGCTGCACCTACTCCCATCCTGGCCTCCCTCCCTGGGCTCAGCCAAGCCTAGGATTGAGGCGAGTGTTGCTAACAGACATCCCTGCTCCAGACACATCTCTGCGTCACCGATGCCAGGGCACCGGCCATGCCGGACGCTGCTCCTCTCTGGCTTCCGTCACCAGCAGCCAGTGCCAGAAAGAGGTATCAAAGCAGATACCCAACTGAGAGCCTGGCCCTGCTTCCAACAGGGCTGAGGCACTGGTCGCCGGCTGCTGGCTCATGGTGACAGCTGGGTAGAGAGGGGACATTTCACCACCTCGTTCGGCATGATGCTTTGCAGTCTGCGGAGTTTCTCATTGAGATGCAAAGTAATGGATTCAATATGGTCACAATAATAATTACATAGATGCATATGGGAGGGTGCTTCCAAAAGTTCATATGAAGTGGCGTTACAGGATGGTTTCATTGGGGCGCAAACATCTTTTGGAAATCTTTGCAGACTCGTGTACACGGTCATGGGTTGAAAATGTTTCGGTCTGCAGTGACCTATATGCTTGGTGATGGTCCCATCAACCATACTGCCCGGTGGCCCTGCTGCTGCTTTAGTTTGCCTAGGTGGGCTCCGTGGGCTCGGTCCACAACCACAAACATCACGTCCTCATGCATGCTCAGAGCTCCTTCTGGTGTGAGGCAAGGTGTGATTGTGCCTCGCACGCATGGACGTGTCTCTGTGTCTGCCGCTCCGCCTCTAGGCAGAGTCTTTCTCTCTAGCAATTGCCTGGTAGCAGACAAGAAGCTAAGCACTCATGTGCTACTATAGCAAAGAGCTCAAGCTCCTAAGGCCATGGTTCTTACACTTTGGGTATATGCAAGGATCATCTGGGAACTTTATGGGGAAAAAAAATCCCTTCAGGTTGCCGGACCTGATACTGCAACTGTCAGTGCAGTTAATTTCAGGGCTTCGGGATTTAGAAATTAAAAAATTACCACTGAAGGGACAGGTGTTTGGCCTGGAAGTGAAGTCACTGGTTAGGGCATCCGTGTCCAGCATTGGACGGAGTCCAATTCCCTGTTTCAGCTCCTGATCTCAGCTTTCTGCTCATGCACCCTTGAGAGGCAGCAGGTGATGGTTCCAGGAATTGGGTCCCTACCACCCACATGGACACTGGGATGGAGTTCCTGGTTCCAGGCTTTGATCTTGCCAAGTCCTGGCTGTTGTGGGAATTTGGGGAAGTGAACCAGTAGATGAGACACCTCTCTCTCTCTCTCTCTCTCTCTCTCTCTCTCTCTGTTGGAGCGAGAGACAGCATGGGAGTGTAGCAAGAGCGCCTGTGGGGGGTGGGGAGCATCGCAGGAAGTGGGACACGGGAGGACGAGCCAGCCAGGCCCAGATCTGAGACTGTGCTTAGAAACAGTCACAGACACAAGGGGGTGGGCTGGGGCAGGTGCACAAGGCGAGCAGGCATTTCTAGTGAGACACAAAGCCTCATGTCACATAGTGTAGAGATCCATGGGATACAGAGAGTGTGCTCACCTAGCCCAGCGTCTTTCAGGGGCCTTTGTAATACACACAGTGAAATAAATGACACAAATTTGGCTTTGCTCCATGTGTTTTCCAGAACATGGCTTCTTCTCTTAACAGTTTAACTCTGGATATGTTCTTGTGGTACAGCACCTGTTAAGCTCATTCTTGAAAAAAAAAAACATTATTTGAAGTGGGGGGGTGAAAAGAGAGAGAGAGAAGAGAGCGAGAGACCACCCATCCTGGTTTACTCCCCTAAAAGCCTGCAACAGCTAGGTCTGGGCCTAGGGCAGGGACCCAAGGACTTAAGCTGGTCCCTGCTGCTTCCCAGGGTATGTATACCAGGAAGCTGGAATTGGGAGTGGACCCAGGATTTGAACCCAGGTACTTTAATATGGGCTGCAAGGTGCCCAAGGAGCAGCTTCACCTAGGGCACCAGGCAGCCTGCCCCAATCTGGCTTGTTATTCTTAATGGTTCCATCTATTACAGTGATCCATGAGGTTGAAATTGTAACGTGTAGCCATTTTCCACTTCCTACAGCAGCTCCTTTGGTTTATTTAACCATTCCCTTCTCAATGGGTAATTAAGTCGTTTCCAATTTCTTCTTGCTACTGTTAACAATATGGCAATGGCTTTCTCTGAGAGTGCATCTCTAAGCACAGGGACAAGTATTATTCTAAGGTAGATTTCCGGAAAAGGGAGTCGCCGATCAGAGCGTGGATACTTCTCAGTGTTCCCTTAGAGGAAGGAACGTCCCTCACTCACACCCACCGAGAGGAAACTGAGTCAGGGAATCGCTGAAGCTGTATCTGTTAACTGTTGCACAAAGGCACTGCATAAACATGAGTGCAAAGTCCCAGTGCGTGCAAGAGAAAGCAGCTACTCCTGCACCCCAAAAAGGTTGCACCTCCAGTTTCTAAGAGCTCCTCTTTGGCAGGACACACACACGCAGTGTGTATTCTCATTACAGTGTGTTGAGTTGACCTTTCGAAGCTGCCTGTTCATAGTTGTGTGTGTGTGTGTTTTTTTAATCGTAAACGGGGTTGTGCTTGTGCCGTGCGAGTGTTTGCTCATTTTGATGCCTTCTTTGATTCATTTCACAATCGGGCGATCGTTCGCTTTTTCCGAGTTGCTGTCCTTCTTTGCTTATGTTTTTTTTTTTCGCATGCAAGAGCTCTTTGTGTAGTGTATCTATTAACCCCTTGCCAGCAGAGGTGGAGCCATTTTTCCCAGGGTATGGCTCACACATTTTCACCTGCAGATTTGTTATTTTATGCAGTCTAATGAAATCTGTGTTTCCTTTCAGAGCGTATTGTGCAGTTTTTATGCTTCCAAACATCCTCATGCCTGAGGTCATAAAATACTAAGCCCCACTTTCATGGGGGCTCACAGAGTTTAACTTGGATCCCGCCCGAACTGATGGCTATAAAGTAACATTTTAACTCTACTTTTGTTCTCTAGTAGTTAAACAATGGTACCAGGGCTGTTTGTAGAATAATCCTTCCCCGACAGAGTTGTAAAGCTCCCTTTTATTGCACGCAGATTTGTACCAAGCCTCTGGTCTGTTTCTAGCCGGCCTTATTTTTTAAATTAATAAGCAAAACTGCCGCTAATCCTTCCCCAGGTCGTATTTCCCGGAGCCCAGCTCTGCTTCTGAGGAAAGCCTTTCTTGTGTTTTCATTCACTCATCCGTGCAACCATCCACTTGTGTCTCCATCCATCCATTCATCTCCCCATCCATCCATCCATTCATTCACCCACGCACGCAGCCATTCACTTCCCCACATCTCACGTTCGTTCTGAAGAGTTCCGTGACTCTCAGGATTAACGACACAAAGTCAGCTCGTGCCGCCGCGCCTTCTGCACCGCACCCCGGGCTCTGCACGTCACTCCGTGGGGAAACCAAGGCCCAGAGAGGATAATTAAGCCAGCCCGGGAACCCTGAGACAGTAGCTCCAGAGGAGAAATTGAAACTGGGATCACCCCGATGCCGGTTTTAACTTGAACTGTGCCTTTTGCATCTCCAGTGCATCTGCGGTTCCCCGGGCATCATGCTAAGCCCCCAGTGCTCTGGACTCTGTCCTGTGATGGCAGGGCTGGTCAGCGAACAGACTGTTACCAGGCAGCGAAGGACCAAACCAGCGAGGGTGAAGCCAGAGCTTCCAACCTCAGGAAACACAGCTTTGCAGTCGAGCCCGGCACGTTAAAAAAAAAAAAAAAAAAAAAACACAGGCAAGACCACGCGGTCCAGAACCCAGGGTCGCCTGCCCTGTGCTCAGTCCCTTTGCTCTTTAGCTGTAGCCACGGTGCCAGGGACGAAGGACTCGGCGAGCCTGCTTAGGGGGAGAAGTGCAGGCAATACGGAGAAAAAGGGGGAAAAAATCAACACCCTTCAGATCGGCCTTCTGGGCCCCATAGCTTCTGAAAACCTTGCCATCTGTCCACACAAGCATGTTCCAAAGTTTTAAGCGTCTCTTTTCACGAACTCCGTTCAAGCTAACCTGGCCTCAGAATATATGGGGGAAATCTGCTATAAACAGAGGGAAATCGAGATGGTGGAGATAAATAACAATGCTGGCGTGTGCGGAGTGATCAGGGACTCTATTTATGGGCAGGCTCTGAGAAGCGCTGGCTGGAGCTACTGTGTCCTTAATGACTCACTTTTGCCTCGGCAGCTCGAGCTCCCTGGTAGGACACTAAAGATTCAGTGGCACAAAAAGCTTACAGATAATTAAATATTGATTTTTGTTTTCTAATCCCATATAAAAATTGTCCTGGGTCTCCCAGTGGTGGTGTTATCTCGCCAGGACACGGGAGGGGAAGAGACGAGGGTGTCTTTTAAGCCTCGTGGAGCGCCCCCCAAGGAGCAAGGTGAGGGTGTGTGTGTGTGTGTGTGTCTGAGACAAGGAGGCAGCATCTTTGGGGCTGAATTGCCGGGGGTGGGGGGTTGGATCTCTGCAGAGGCACGGGGCCCTAAGGTTCTCCTGTATTCTCTTGTTGCACAAGTTTCGTACCCAGGTCCCGGGGCAGGGGCAGGGAGGAGGAGGGGAGGTGGCTGGAGAATCTGAGAAATGAGGGCGGGCAGCTCTGGACCCTCCCCCCGCCCCCCCCCCCCCGCTGCCCAGCAGGCTGCCTGCTCGCTCACTCTCCTGCCCCAAGTCTTGCCAACCGTGCCAGGAACTTCAAGTCTGGGAAGAGGGCCAGAGAGAAATTTGTGAGAGAACAGTTCTTTTCCCACCCTCTGCTCCCTCCTCTCCCTCTCTTTCTTTAAAAAAAAAAAACTGCACTTCATTGTCATTTTGTGTCTGGAGCACAGCGAGGGACAGCTGGCAGGGTGGCACGGCTCCTGGCTGGCTGGGAGGTGGCGGGCGCTTCAGACAGGAAGGGAGCGCAGACTTGGAGAGCCGGGTCCTGCACCAGGTCCTGCCCCGTGTCTGCTGTGTGATATTGAGCAAGTTTAAAAAAAAGAACAAAACAGATTCCTGTGCCTCAGTGTTCCAATCTGCAAACTGGAGCTGTTCATGGCGGCCCCCCTGCCTGCCCAGGAACGCTGGGGAAAGGTTACGTTTAACCACAATGCGGATCTATGAAATGCTTAGAACAATGGCTGTCACTTACCACAAACCGAATCCTCCACGGATGCCAACCAACACTTACTTCCTAAGGGTTATGCATATTTGCACTCAGCTAAACCTCACTAGGCTGTGTCGTGAAGCCTCATTTCACAGACTGAGGAGAAAGC
This sequence comes from Oryctolagus cuniculus, assembly GCF_051225735.1. NCBI lineage: Eukaryota > Metazoa > Chordata > Mammalia > Lagomorpha > Leporidae > Oryctolagus > Oryctolagus cuniculus. The sequence goes on from NC_142887.1 coordinate 24,869,539, forward strand.
AGGCACAGAGAGGGTAAGGAACTCCGCCAAGGTTGCACAGCCAGGAAGTAGCAGAGTGGGAGTCCCTTGCTCCTGACTGGAGTGGCGCCATCTCTGGTTCTCTGGTGCTGGCTGCTGCAGGAAGTGCAAAGCAGAGATGTCTGGGCCAAAAGTGGCCCTCAGAGCAAAGCCGCCATCTGCAGTGTTGGCATCCCATACGGGGGCTGGTTCGAGACCCAGCTGCTCCACTTCCAATCCAGCTCTCTACTATGGCCTGGAAAAGCAGTGGAAGATGGCCCAAGTCCTTGGGTCCCTGTGCCTGCATGGGAGACCAGGAGGAAGCTCCTGGCTTCAGCCTAGCCCAGCCTCAGCCATTGCAGCCATTTGGGGGAGTGAACCAATGAATGGAAGATCTCTCTCTCTCTCTGTCTCTGCATCTGCCTCTCTGTAACTCTGCCTTTCAAATAAATAAATAAACCTTAAATAAATAATAAAAAAGCATGCATGCCCAGCATCTCCTGGAAGCTCAGGCGATGATGGGCTCCTGGACTCACCTGGCACAGGTCGGCTGGCATCGCGCCAGCCGTCACCTGCCACAGTCTCTACTACTCCCGTTGTCTCCCTGACTCCAAGACCCATTTTCTGTTTTTTGCATCTCCCCTTTGCCCTCGCATGCGTTGTGCCCCTTGCCTGGGGGTGGGGGAGAGCAATGATCTGCCTGTGGAGGCAGAAGACGCCTCGCTTATGGCTTTGTGGGTAGAGTGCCCCCTCTGATGGTGGGTGGCTCCGTCTGGGACAGAACAGCCCACCAGGGGAGGACAGGTGAGCCCTGATATGAGCTTCAGAGTCCTGAGGCTCTGACAGGACTTGGTTTCACAGTCCTCCCTTCTGGCAGTTCTAGAAGTTTCTGGAAGCTATGTTACAGGACTTCACAGCCTGGGGGGAGGACAGGACCTACAATTACAAAATTCTGAGATTTGCCCATCCAAGTGGCTTATAATACTCAAAGTCTAAAATGCTAGCATTCAAGCTCTCCAGAACCAAACTCACCATGCCCAGGGCTGGCTGACCCTCACATCTTGCAATCCAAGTGGACTCACTGCATTGAAAGTGGGGTGCCCTGAGTGGACCATGCTGAAATGTTACGGCTTCTGGGGGGTTCAGCCCTCTGATACCACAATTCAGGAACAGTCCGCTCTGTAAGATCAGAGAGGAGCTCGCCCGTAGGTCGCCGAGCCCAGGAGGCAAAGGGGGCCATGGGGTGGTGGCCGTGCTACCACCGGATGCCGAGATGGTCCCAGAAGGCTGAACCCGGCATGAGGTCCCCTCAGTGTCCTAGTGAAAGCAGTGCCATCGCCGCCGTGCTGGAGAGGTGGCCGTCCGCCTCGTGCTCTGCGCAGAGCCAGCATGGAAACACGCAGAGTTCAGAAGCAAACGTTAGGGCTCTGTGTTTGCTATGCAAGGGTAGCCGACCGCGGCAGCCCCATGCAGACCCCACTGTCAGGTTGTGGCTAATGAGTGAGAGCGCGGTGAGTGTTCAACTCGATCGGATTAGAGACGCTTGGCCCTGTAAGGACAAGGAAGGCGGGTGGAAGGATCTGCAGCCAGAGAGAGCACATGTGGGCATTTCCAGGTGGAAGAGAGAAACTAACGAGCCTAACACAGGACGTGTCCCGGTGTCCACGACTCAGGCCAATGGGAGAAGGGCTTGCAGCTCGGTCTTCCTGGAGCCCTTAGACCGGGCGTGGCCGAGCCACAGAGGCAGCTAGCCAGCCTATGTGTCCATTTTTTTTTTTTTAAGATTTAATTTATTTATTTTTGAAAGGAAGTGGGGAGGGGAGCTTCCATCTGCTGGTTCACTCTCCAAATGGCTGTGACAGCTGGGACTGCTCTAGGCAAAAGCCAGGAGCTGAGAACCCTTTCTGGGTCTCTTCCATGAGAGGCAGGGGTCCAAGCACTTGACCCATCCTCCACCGCCTCCCGGGGGTGACAGCAGGCAGCTGGAGGGGAAGCGGAGTGGCCCAGGCCCCCAGGTCTCTCACTGGGATGCAAGAATCCCAAATGGTAGCTTCCCCACTGCACTACAACACTGGGCCCCAGTGCCGAATTTTGACACATGTAGAAGCAGGAGAATTTCTGAGCAAATAAAAGTAGCCTATACCAGGACTCTGTGACCAGCCCAGAAAACGTCAGAGACACAGGTTCTCAGTGCAGACGTTTGTAACATCTTGAGACACACAATTCTTTGGTGCAGACTGTCCCGCACACGTGGGATGTGAAGCGGCATCCAGGAGCCCTGGCGTGGACCCAGCAGTGGCTGATAGCCTCCCCCCACCCCACTTTTCTTGATCAGAAATGTCTGCAGCTGCTACTTCACATCCCAGGGCTGCAGGGTGGGGGTGGGGGGACACAAGCTCCAGACAAACCTGGAAGACGTCGAAGAAGATCAGAGAGGCTGGCATTGGGCACAGACAGCAGTGAGGACACCACGAGGACGCCCACACCCCATACCCGAGCGCCTGGGTTGGAATCCTGATGCCAGCTCCCTGCTAATGTGCGCTCTGGGAGGCAGCACTCTGGGAGCCAGCACTTGGCCCCTGCCACCCACGTGGGAGACCTGGATGGAGTTTCAGGTTCTTGGCTTTGGCTTGGCTCAGACCTGGCTGTTGCAGGCATTTGGAGAGGGAACCAGCCGATGGAAGATCAATCTCTCTCTGACTATCTGCCTGTCTTTTCTCTTTGCCCTTTGAATCAGAAAACAAAGGAGGGGAAATAAATGAAGTTGTTAATTAAAAAGGAAGCAGGACTTGGTGGAAACACAGCGGAATGTCCCGGAATAGAAGCTGTGACTGAGAGCCGCATGCGGGTAAGGATTCCCACGGTGCCATCCACGCGTGACAGCGCTCTGCCGTGGGCTGCTCTGAGTTGGCCACGTATAACGGCCAGGCTTCATCACATCTCAGGGACAGAGTTCCTGGAGGTACTACCACAGAGCCACGCATGCAGGGGCTTCTATGGGACCAACACCAACACAGGGCTGCTGGTATGGGTGGGGTCTTTCTCTCTGCAGGTGCTACACAGCAGGAGGTAGAAAACTTGGGGCATCATCAACGCTCACTACACGTGAGAAACATTTTCACGACACTCTCACAAGCCATAGCCCAGAGGCAGGACTTGCTGTTGGGGGAAAGTTTGGAAAATAGACCCCATATCACCGCCGTGCCGAAGCCCTGTGTTGGGAAGGATTCTGAGGGTGTATGCAGGCTCACAGAAAGGTGATGCGCACAGGAGATCTAGCCAGGAGAGGGGCACTGACAGCCCAGAGACCAGCGCTGATCCTCTCTGGGGAGCATCTTGATCAAAAAGTGACCAGGAAGATTGCACCAGATCCCAGGTGATGGGCAGTGTGGCTCAGACGTGGTGAGACTGGGGCCTGCTTTGTGGCATAGCTGGTTAAGCCGCTGCTTGAGACACCGGCATCCCATACCAGAGCACCGATTCAAGTCCTGGCTGCTCCACTTCTGACCCAGCTCCCTGCTAATGTGCCTGGGAAGGCAGCAGAAGTGGCCCAAGTGCTTGGACCCCTGCACCCACGTGGGAGACCCAGATGGAGTTCCAGATACCTGGCTTCAGCCTGGCCCAGCTCTTGTGACCGTTGGGGGAGTGAACCAGCAGTCAGAAGATCTCTCTCTCGCTCTCTGTGCCCTGCTCTTATTTCAAATCAATAAATTAATCAGTTAAAAGAATTAGAGATGAAGGAAGTCTGAAGGCTGAAGGCAAGAAGCGGAAGCCGGGCCAGGTATTCCAACAGCGAGACTGCAGTAGAGGGAGTCGGTGGCCGAGGCAGGGACACTCTGGGAAGAGCTGAGGGAGACGCCTGGGCTGAGGAACCATGGAGGGTGCAGTGGGAAGCAGCTCCTCCCTGGGGCTGAACGTGGAGCCAGACTCCAGGGGAAGACGCTCAGAGGAGGCAGTGGAACCAAGCAGGTGCTCACGTGCCCAGAGACAGGCCCACGTCCAGCTTGGGCACAGGTGTCTGAAGAGGAGCTATACAGGGGGACAGAGTGGCCAGATGGTCACTGCGTGGGAGGGAGACCCGCCCTGGAAACCCCTGGGGCAGCCGGGAGGAAGAGCCACTGCTGGTCTGACGTTGAGCCACGCGGCCAGCAGGGGAACACACGGGCGCCCACCGCTTTCCCTCCCTTTGCCGGAAATAGGTATTGCCAGCCTCCCCTACATGGTTCTTCCCACCCCCTTGCTGTCATGATGGCATTGGGTGCAAATCTATTTCCCAAGGTGCACCTGCCAGGAAAAGCAAGGGTGCGGGCGTTGGATTGGGCAGGCGGGCGGGGTGCCTCTCTCTCTCTCTCTCTCTCTCTCTCTCTCTCTCTGCCTCTCCTTCTCTCTCTGTGTAGCTCTGACTTTCAAGTAAAATAAATAAATCTTAAAAAAAAAAAAAAAAGAACAGAGAGTTACAGACAAAGAGAGGTAAAGACAGAGAGATGGAGCTTCCATCCACTAGTTCACTCCCCAAATGGCCGCAACAGCCAGAGTTGGGTCGAACCAAAACCAGGAGCCAGGAGCCTCTTCCGGGTCTCCCACATGGGTGCAGGGGCCCAAGCATGTGGGCCATCCTCTACTGCTTTCCAAGTACATTTAGCAGGGAGCTGGATTGAAAGAGGACCAGCTGGGACTCGAACCGGCGCCCCTATAGGCTGCTGGTGCTGCAGGCAGCAGCTTTACCCACTACGCCACAGTGCTGGCCCCCAGAAAACTCCTTTTGCACAAGTTGGATTCTCTGCCAGAGCCTTGCGTGTACATGGATGGAGAAACAGCACGTATTTTGCCCAGGAACAGGAGAGAAGGGGCGATTTCTTGCGAAGTGAGTTTTTGTTCTCCTCTTTAGAACTTGATCTGTGCAGACCCCTAGAGACCCCTGGGGGGTGCCAGAGCTGGCCACGGCCCTGTCCATCAAAGTGAGACCTGATTTTATGCAAATATATGTAAAGAACTTGCCAACGGAGTCATAGGTAACACAATGAACTTAACTTTTTCCCTCCCTTTTTATTGAATTATAATGACTGGTTTCCATAGCAATTACTGCATCACCTTGTACATTACCAGAAAGATCTACTGCTCTATTTTGCAGTCATCCTTGTAAACACTGCCACTTTTTTACGAGGTTCTCGGGGAGAACAGAGCTCTCTCGGCGCGGCAGCAATTGGAGGGCATTTTACAGATTAATAAAGCCAGCCGGGGTGTTTTTACTTCCGAAGCTTGGCGGTGGGTTTTCCATCTTCAGCCTCGGCAGCCACTTGTCAGGCAGACAAAGAGGGAGGCAAGGGCACAGGCGGGAATGGAGGAGAGAGAGAGGTCTGGGGACCTGACAGGGTGATGGGGACGAGCAGAGCTGGCCTCGTGGGACCGCAGATTCTGGGACGGTTCTGGGGAGCCGTTCTCATGGGAGCAACCTTCTGCTCGGGCCTTGCTGATGGGCTCCCAGCACAGTGGAGGGCACGCGAGACATCCCAACTGCGGCCTGGAGATGGCAGTTCAGTGCCATCACCTGCTGGGACCCTGTGAGGGGAGGGGGAGATGGAAACCCAGACGGGCCCCCTCCCAGTGGCAGTTTGCTTTCACGAGCTGCTCCTTGTGGATTCCCATGCTGTCTTTCACTTCCAGAAAGTTCTCTGTACCTGACACTGCAGGGAGAGAGGGGCCTGGCCAGGGCTTGGCCCTCCCGGTGGGCTGTTGCCTGTCTTGTACCCTTATGAAGGGTTGAGCTTTGGGTCCTGATGAAGGGTTGAGCTTTGGGTCTGCAGCAGCTGCAGCCGAGGGCTCCAGCAGACAGGGCAGCCCTCTAAGGGGCTGTGGAAACCCCAGCAATGTTGTCCTGATTCCCAACAGAGGGGTCAGCGTTGTGGTGCGGTGGGTTAAGCCTCCCCCTGCCATGCCAGCACCCCATAAGGGCTTTGGTTTGAGTCCCAGCTGCCCCATTTCCAATCCAGCTCCCTGCTGATGCACCTGGGAAAGCAGTAGCAGATGACCCAAGTGCTTTAGTCCCTGTCACCCATGTGGAAGACCCGGATGAAACTCCAGGCTCCTGGCTTCCGCCTGGTCCAGTGCGAGGGGCTGTTGTGGCCATCTTGGGGAGTAAACCAGTAGATGGAAGACCGATCTCTCTCTCTCTCTCTCTCTCTCTCAAAGTAAATAAATTTTTAAAAAGAATTCCCAGCAGAGAGAGGGGCAGTGGTTCGGTTTTGAGCACCTTGGTTGCTCCTGATAAGGTACCTGCTTTCCGCCCCGTTGTGCACCTGCTCAGTGACCCTGACGGAAACAGCAGGAGGAAGACAGGCAGCATTGAGGGCCTGGCAGCTGGGAGGTCGGGCTGTGGTCGGAGTGGCCAGGCTCCCGCCTCCCACTCTCTGCCCCACGCCATGTCTGGGGCTCGGTGACTTCCCATCCCTCTCATAAGGCCCCGGGCAGAACCCCTGTTGGAGGTCATTGTGACCTTGAATGACTCAATTAACGTGTGGGAGCCTTGGCTCTCCCGGGTGTAAAATGAGAAATGGATGCTGGTTGGTTGTGAAGGTTCCTGCCAGCTCTGAAATGCAAGGGTTATTGGATTCTTACAGCATAGGTAGAAAGAAAGAGGGAGAGAGAGAGGGAGAGAGGGAGCGAAAGAGAGAGAGGGAGAGAGGGAGCGAAAGAGAGAGAGGGAGAGAGAGCGAGTGCCTTAAGCAGAAGGAGAAATTCCCCAAGTGACAAGAAGCTCTGAGTTCACAGAAATGCTTAACCCAGATAAGAAGGATGTAAGTGATGTTGGAAAGATTGTTATGAGATTAATAAAAGTGATTAAGGGATTAAGACTTCTCAAAAGAGATAGTGAAGAGACCACCAGTGGAAAATCCTCCCTCTTCTTCTGTGCTCAGCCTCCGACCTTGATTTTTAAGTCCTCAGTCATGCAGGCAAGGAACAAAACAGCCCCACCAGATGCTCCAGTCCAGCCCAGCCTCACACCGCCCTCAGGGAGGTCCCTGCACCTGCCCTGCCCCTGCCCTGCACACGGCCCTGAGTCCAATGGCCGGAGTGCCTTCTGGAATGTGCAGGGGGTGTTTCAGGTGCACCTTGAGGCCTGGGGATTGGTCGGCCAGGCTGTCCTGCTGGGCACCAAGTCCTGGATGCAGACAGAAGAGCAGCCTGGACATGAGTCGGGCATCATAAGAGAACTGGGGCACTGTGGGCATTGAGGAATACTTAGACCTGAGCGATGCTGGGGACTGCAATCTGCTCCCTGCACCTCTGTTTCTTCATCTGTAAGCTGGGGGCCAGGGTACCCCCAGGCCCCAGGCTGCAGGTGCAATGGGTGGAGCAGTGATTCACAAAGGAGTTAGGAGAGTCCTTTGCCAAGTGCAGCCTCGTTGGAAGACTCCAGACTTCTCTGCTGCTCCAGGATGACAGCATGGAACCCAGACCAGCCAACCGTGCCTGATCTTTCAGGGATTTGCTCTGAGGGAACTGTGTGGTCAGCCTGGGACTGGAAACCAAGGCCCCCTCACTGCTGGGTGGGACACCACCTCCATCTCATACCGCCTATGTGTGTGTGAGACCTCCCCACTGCCCATCTGAGAAGTGACGGTAGCTTTCCTGTCCCCTGGGCTGGCTGTGAGGATGAAGATGATATGAGGGGGCTGGTGTTGTGGTGCAGCAGGTAAGCCGCCACCTGCAGCGCCAGCATCCCACACGAGCGCTGGTTCCAGTCCTGGCTGCTCCACTTCTAATCCAGCTCCCTGCTAATGCAGCTGGGAAGGCAGCAGATGGCCCAAACACTCCTCAGCCGCCGGGTATGGACCGAGTCTGGTTCCTGTACAGCCAAGCTCTGCACGGAGTGGTCTGACCTCTGCCCTGCCTCGGGTAGTCAGCCTCCAGCAGGACCGACAAGGGACAGACTCCAGGGAGACGATGCTGTGCACCTGTTCTGGGATCCGTTGTGTGTCCCCAGCTATATTCAAGTGGCAGAAGGTAGAGGGGCCCCCACCTGCTGAGAGGGAGGCCCTTCCGTGGAGGAGAGAGATCGCCAGGCTCCTGGGTGCTCTCATGAACCCCAGCAGCTGGCAGAGGCTGAGGGGTGGTAACAAAGCTCAGAGGGGCAACAGCGTGGACCTGGGAGCCCCGCTGGCCCTGGAGAGCCAGGCCCTGTACCCCTGCTTCAGACAAAGCCTCGTGCAATTTCCCAGCCCTGGCCCACACGGTGTTGGCTGGGCAGAGGGACAGGGGCAGCCACCCCCTGGCCCCTGCTGCTGGTGGCTGCCCAGCACTGGGGCCAGCACGGACTGACTGCTGGCTCAGGTGCCATGGTCAGAGACTAGCGTCGGCTCTGGGCGCACACAGCTGTGGGTGCAGGTGCTGCACACGGGCTCCCAGCCAGGAGCCTGGCAGTCAGTGCTGGGAGCCCAGTGCTCCTGGCAGGGCTGGTCCCGCAGGGTGGGAAGTCTGTCTGGAGATGGGGACCCCTCTGTGCTGTGCTCCAGGTGTGGACCCCCTCTGGCTGGGGTGGGTAGTGGATGGGGCAGTTTTCTAGAGGGTGGGCTGCTTTCTGCACAGGCAGAGCTCTGGGACCCCAGCCTCCCTCTCTACAGCACCCACTGCGACCTGGCTCCCACACCTTAGCCCTTTGGCATCCAGGAGATTCTTGGGGGGCAGGCACCCCGGTCTCTGTCCATTAGCATCTCCTGTAGCATCTCCTGTGCTGTAGCATCTCCCCACCCCCAGGCTGTTCCCACATGTCCCCAGAACTTAGAGCCAGAGCCCCCTGACCTCAGCCCCCTCCGCCTCCCACCCCCAGAGCCCCTTCGCTCTGCTCTCTCTGCAGGAGGAGCCCGGAAATCCCCACCCACAGCCCACTCCAGGGCTTCCTTGGCATCTCGCTGTGTGTTCGCACCCGCAGGGCAGCATAGATGTGAAGCTCATGTCCATTTCACAGAAGAGCAAGGGGCGGCCTGGCTACGGGGCGCAGATTCACATAGGCTCAGGGTGAAGGACATGACCCCTGCGACTCTGATCCTAAACGTGGCCTTTTGAGTGTCTCGTTCTGTGCTGTGTGAACAGTGCCCTGCAGATAGCAAGTGCCCAAAAGAGAATATTTGAGTGGATGAGTGACTCAACAAATGCACAGAGAGACAGCTTCTCCTTACCCGCCCAGGGCAGCGGGCTCCATGTTTGGGGAACCTGTGGGCAGGGTCTGCGCTGGGCGGAGCCGGCTGGCAGGAGATGGGGACCAAGGGCCGAGATGCTGCCACAGGCCTCGCCTGGCTAGAGAGAAGCAAGGGAGGCTCCGTCTTTGCCTCTTGCTCCAGCCTCTCTGCTTCCTGCCTGTCTTCCTCCTGTTAGCCAGAGCCAGTTTGGTCACAGCAGGCTCTCCCCTGCAGACCTGCCGTGGCTCCCTATGTATGGCCCACCGGTCAGAGTCTTTCGTCCATTTTGGAAAGGCTTCAGGAAGTGGGGGTTCGGTCCAGGAGGTAAGATGTCCATGTGTCACATCCAAGTGCCCAGATCTGATGCCCAGTTCCAGCCCCGGCTACTGCAGCTCCTGGGAGGTGGCTGGGATGGCTCAGGTGGGAGACCTTCATGGAATTCCTGGCTCCTGGCTTCAGCGCCAGCCACGCTCGAGCTGTTTCCGGCATGGGGGAGTAGTGGAACCGGCAGATGGCATTTGTCTCTCTTTCTTCCTCTCAAATAAGTAAATAATTTTGAAAGAAAACCATTTAGTTTGTAGTCTGGGCCCATGTAAAATAATCAAAAAAAAGGACTGCTGCAGAGCTAGGTGAAGGCAGGGCTCAGTGCAGCAGCCCGGGACGCACGGCCAGGTCTGGACAAGCGTAAGCTGGGAGCACCGTGACTCTGACCGTGTGTCCATCACTGCACAGCCTGCAGAACCCTCTGGGAAACCAACCCAGCCATTGTCGGCGTGGCTTACGAGTTCACTATGTGTGAAGCTCTGTTTTGGGGCTTAAATTCCAGATCTGGGTGATGTTGGCCAGGTGGCTCTACCTCTCTGAGCTCCAGTTAAAACATTTATACCATGGGGATTTCTTTTTTTTATAGATTTATTTTACTTATTTGAAAGTCAGAGTTACAGAGAGGCAAAGGCAGAGAGAGAGAGAGAGAGAGAGGCCTTTCATCTGATGGTTCCATCCCTGGATGGCTGCAATGGCCAGAGCTTCTCTGATCTGAAGCCAGGAGCCAGGAGCTTCCTCCAGGTCTCCCATGCGGGTGCAGGGGCCCAAGGACTGCTTTCCCAGGCCATAGCAGAAAGCTAGATCAGAAATGGAGCAGCCAGGACTTGAACCACCGTCCGTATGGGATGCCAGCACTGCACCTGCTATGCCCCAGTGCCGGCCCCCACAATGGGGATTAAAAAAAAAAAACTCCAACTTTCCCTATTGGTTGTGAGAATATAATGAGCTGAAATGTGGGATCGTCATCACAGGGTTCAGTAGGCAGCAGGCACTTACCGCACGCTATGGCGAGCGTTCGTGAACCCTCTGAGTTTCACAATGTTCCAGTGAGGCCGACATTGTCTCCACCACAGTTTAAAGACAAGGAAACTGAGGGCAGGGCGCTGGTCCAAAACACTTCAGCCCTGGACTTGACCCAGGGGCACCTGCCTCTGCATCTGCTCCTCTGAAAGCTGGATCCGTCAGGTCCCAGAGGAAGGCAGGCGCCTGGGACCATCACCCTCAGGGCCACCCTGGGACTCTGACTGCAGCCAGCTGAGGCAACTCAGCGAGTGGGGAGCTTTGGGGTTCCCTCCAGACCCCTCGTGTCTGTGGCTCAGTGAAGCAATCAGCAAAGAGCAGCCCCTCGAGTCCAGAGCTCTGGTGTAGTGAGCTAAGCCTCTGCCTACGGAGCTGGCATCCTATATGGGCGCCGGTTCGAGTCCCAGCTGCTCCACTTCCGATCCAGCTCTCTGCTATGGCCTGGGAAAGCAGTAGAAGATGGCCCAAGTCCTTGGGCCCCTGCACCCACGTGGGAGACCTGGAGGAAGCTCCTGGATCCTGGCCTCAGATCAGCCCAGCTCTGGCAGTTTTGGCCATTTGGGGAGTGAACTAGTGGATGGAAGACCTCTCTCTGTCTGTAATTCTACCTCTCAAATAAATAAGTAAAATCAGGGAAAAAAAAAAAAGCAGCCCTTCGTGGGAGGTCCCTGGCACTGGGCTCTGAGCTGCAACAAAGGTCCCCACACAGGGCAGCCAGGCTGGGCTCCTGCCTCTTAGAGGAGACTTAGAGAGGGAGAGCCAGACACGCCAGCTGCTGCGTTTTCTGGGCCGGCAGGAGGAGCCCTGGGCGTGGAGCTCCGAGGGCAGCTGAGATGGCCAGGCGGGGTACAGTGCCCGGGCTCTGCTGTGTGACGGGCAGGGCAGGGGACGCTCAGTCAAGTGTGTGCTGGTGTGTTTGCGGGTGAATCGTGTTATTATTACACTACAGAATTTCAGAGCCTGGCCGGCTGCCGGCGAATCCACCTTGCAAGCTACACGAGCAGAGAGAATGCCCACACGGCACCAGGCTCAGAGAGCCACTTCCCAGCCAGGAAGGCAAGGATCACGTTGTCCTGTTTCACAGACAAGGAAGTTTCAGAATCGGGTGGAACTTTGTTTTGCCCACATGGGCTGCGAAAGGCTCCCCAGATTGCAAGTTAGGAAGGCGAAGTAGCTGCCCCAGGGCCAGCGAGTTGGTAAGAAATGAAGCTTTTCCTAAACTCGACTTTCTCATCCACAAAATGGTCGCATTGCTCTACCCCGTGGGTGGCCAGATGACATCGGCCAAGATAGTGTGCGTAGACGCACACTCATGCTTTAGATACAGAGCAAGCCTTTGGTCCATGCTGGCAGGTGTCAGCCTGTTCTGATAACAGGATCAGCCTGGCTTCCCTGGGGGAGGGAGAGCCGTCCCCACCCCCACCTGTAGCCCCCCCCCCCCAAAATGGACGGTGACCCTCAAGAAACGTAGACTTATGCTTCTCACCACCTGCCCGCCAGGTGACAGAGAAGTGCTCTCATCGTGCCAACAGCACCAGGTTCTTGACCCCAAAGTGTGTGCGGGGGAGTGGCACTTCCTGGCGGCATTCTCTCCAGGGCCCCAGGACAAACAAAGGAATCAGGGACGGCAGGTTGAGTTGAGTCACGGTCCCTGGAGTCCCTCCTGGCTTGCACCCTTGTCCCCCGCTCTGCTGTTGGGTGTGTGACAAAATGCCTGAGGCTGGCCACTTGTAAAGGAGAGACCTGTTGGCAGCTCACCCTTTGCGACTGGGGGGGGGTCACTGCTTCAGCGCGGCTCAGGGTTCCCTGTCTGGGTCACACACAGCAGAGGGCGTCACAGTGAGCTGTATGAGAGAGAGAGGAGCACATGAAGAGACCTGAAGCCACCGAGGGGCCAGGTACCTCATGCAAACTCACTTCCAAAGACCAGCCCAGGAGCTCTGCACCTGCTCCCAGGCCCCGCCCCTTAAAGGTCCCATCACCTCTTAACTGCTGCGCTGAGACCACACTTCCTACACACAGACCTTTGAGGGTCACCACACCTGGACCAGTGCCTGGCAGTGACAGTGGCAGTGTCCCAGGGAGACACTGTTCACATTGCCCGGTGCCCCCAGAGCACTGTGTGGGGGAGGGGTGTCTAGGGAGCAGGAAGACACGGATTCCTCCCATCTGGGGGTTCCTGCAGTGCCTGAGCCAGTTTGAGCAGCTCAGCTCTGGGATGCCCCTGCCAAGCCACCTCCCAACCTCGCCTTAGAGGTTTTATTTCTATTTAGTTATTTATTCATGAAAGAGAGAGAGAGAGGAACACGGAGCAAGCATCCACCTGCTGGGTTGAGTTGAAGCCGGGAGCCAGGAACTCAATCTGGGTCTCCCACGTGGATGGCAGGAACCCAGCGGCTAGAGCCCACGCCGCTGCCTCCCAGGGTGCGCCCGACCCTGCCGGAAGCTGCATGGCACAGCAGAGGCAGGGCTCAAACCCAGGTCTCCAGCCTGGGAAGCCACGGTCCGCCCTGAGGGCTTCACCCTGGGCCAGAAACCCCACCCCGGCTGCGGGGTTTCCTGAGCCACCTTCACCGCCCTGCAGCCTCTGGCCCCATCCCTCATTCCAGCCGAGACGTCAGCATTTTGTAGGCAGCGTGCACGCAGGGGGCGGATGTGCGCACGCGCATGCGCATACATATCTCGTTCTAGAGACAAAGATAAGCAAGAATTGAGCCTCTGCGTATTTATAAATTCTGAACACCTGCTGTCAGTCTCTCTCTCTCCCTCCCCCCCACCCCCCGTTCTCCTGCACTCACTGCGTCTCCCCTCCCAATTCCCGCACGTAGCAGCCCCCACTCTCCTCTCGCTTTCCTGAGCAGAGTCTGTTCTCTCCCGGGAGAGGCGCCGACGGCAGCGGAGCTGGAGTTTCCATCCATAAACACTTCACCTCACAACAGAAAACAACAACAAGCCTGCGTCTTCCGAGCGTCTGTTTCCCGAATCGCTTGGCAAGGGGATCCCCAGAGGGACCTCAAAAATCATCCTTTTCAAAACAAAGGTGACTGAGGCGGGGGCTGCGGGCGCTGGCACGGGCGTCGGGAAACCCAGGGACGAGCGCTCTTCTGCTATGTCTCAGGGATGGGAGGCGACACCACAGGCCTCCCCTTCCCCCTGAGCCCCGCCCCCGACAACTGCTGCAGACCTACTGTGCGCCGAGCTCTGTCTGAAGGGGCGGCAGTGGAGGGCGAAGCAGACGCCTGGGCAGTGTCCACCTGGGAAGGGCCTGGAGGATGGTGTAGCTGACCGCTGGCCAGCTCTGATCAGATGAGAGCTGGGGCTCAGCTGGGAGCTGGGGTCCCTGTGTGCGGAGGAGCCCCCGCGGGAGTCGGGGCGGGGGAGGGGGGAGGCAGGCAGGCAGGGCTCTGGGCCGATGCTGTCCATGTGCCTCGGGGATCACTCTCCACCCAGCTCCTTCGTGCCCAGCACCCAGGACAGGGCTCAGGCTCCGGCTCCCCCAGCTTGCTCTCTGCAGGAGCAGCAGGGGCGAGCTGCTGTCCCGAGACCCTCCCACACAACCCCCTCCCCAGGCTGCAGCAGCCACCTCCTCTCAGGCCTTATTTTAAAGACTTATTGGTCTATTTGTCTATTTGAAAGTCAGAGCAACAGAGCAGGAGGGAGAGAGAGAGAGAGAGAGAGAGAGAGAGAGAGAGAGAGAGAGAGAGAGAGAATCTTCCATCTGCTGGGGCCACAGCAGCTGGGCCAAAGCCAGGAGCCAGGAACTCCATCCAGGTCTCCCGTACGGGTGGCAGGGACCCAAGCACTCGGGCCATCTTCTGCTGCCTTTCCGGGTGCACCGGCCCTCTAGTCCCCTACATCTCTGGTTTCCTTTATCCAAGACTCCCAAAGGGAGCCAGACTAGAGCTCGCCTGGAGTCCCGGTCACAGGGCACTCGTGGAGCCTTTGTCTCGAGGTCAGCAGGAATCCCCTAGCTTCTCCAGGGCGGTGGCCTCGTTCAGTTTGTATTTGTACGACTTCTTGTGTTTATAAGGAGAAATCATCAAGGAGTTCATGGGGGGAAAAAAAAGCATCTTCAGAAAGAAAGGAAGAAAGAAACCACTTGGCTTTCAACATTTTTTGCACTGAAAGAAAATTATCTTTTACCTCTGTCCATGCACATTCCGCAGTCCCCCTGTGTGAGCTCACGCTCGCAGGAAAGCAGCAAGGACTGTCGGGGGGTGGGGGTGGTGGACGGTGATGCTCCCCAGAGAAGACGACCAGGAAGCGCTCACCCCAGGGCTTCTCCGCACCCCACAGCAGCTGTCCTGACCCCTGTGCCACGAGTTCAGATATTTTGATTTCTCAGTGGTGCAGAAGCTATGCCCATTCGGTAGACACTAGACTTCACAATTTGAGTTTGGGTCTTTTATTTTTTAGATTAATTTACAAATTTGAAAAGCAGAGTTGCAGAGAGGCAAAAGCAGAGAGAGAGAGAGAGAGAGAGAGAGAGAGAGAGGTCTTCCATCCACTGGTTCAATCCCCAAATGGTCTCAATGGCCAGAGCCAGGTAGATCCAAAGCCAGGATCCAGGAGCTTCTTCCAGGTCTCCCATGTGGGTGCAGGGGCCCAAGGACTTGGGCCATCTTCTACTGCTTTCCCAGGCCATGGCAGAGAGCTGGATCAGACATGGAGCAGCCAGGACTCAAACTGGTGCCCGTATAGGATGCTAGTGCTGCAGGCCATGGCTTTAATCCGCTGCACCACAGCACTGACTCCCAGAGTGTTACCAGGGCTCCAAATATACAGGCTGATCTGGTTGGTGGTGCAGGGCAACAGCTGTGAGCCACAGTGCTCAGCCCCACCATCAGGAGGGGACACAGCCGACCCCCTAGAGCATGCCGTGCTGCCAAACTGCAGTGTTCAGCAGGTTAGGTGGACTGAGGGCCTTGCTGGCTTAGGATGTCTGCCATTTATAATGGGCTATTGGGGGCATAACTCCACTGTAAAGCGAGGAGTGCTTGCCCTTGGAATTGATCCTTACACAGGGGCGGGGGGGCGGGGACTCCCCTGTTGGTTCAGGCCCCTGGCTTTAGCCTGGCTCAGCTCTGGTTGTTGCAGCCATTTGGGGATTGAACCAGAGGGTGGAAGCTCTCTCTCTCTCCATGGCTCTCCCTCTCTCTCTCTGTCACTCTGCCTTTCAAATGAACTCATGCATCTATTTAAGAAAAGGATTGGGATTTGTTTTAAATTTGCCAGGATGGCCCAGCCAGAGAAGTTCCCCACTCTCACTGGTCCTTTTTTTTTTTTAAGGTTTATTTTATTTATTTGAAAGACAGGGTTACAGAGAGAGGTAGAGACAGAGAGAGAGGCTTCCATCCACTGGTTCACTCCCTAGATGGCTGCATTGGCTGGAGCTGCGCCAATCCGAAGCCAGGAGTCAGGAGCCTCTTTCGGGTGCAGGGTGCAGGGTGCAGGGGTCCAAGGACTTGGGCCATCTTCCACTGCTTTCCCAGGCCACAGCAGAGAACTGGATCAGAAGAGGAACAGCTGGGACTCTAACTGGTGCACATAGGGGATGCTGGTGCTTCAGGCCAGGGCTTTAATCCACTGTGCCACAGTACTGGCCCCTCGCGCTGGTCTTGCCTCACCATGGCACCAGCTCCCTGAGGCAAGTGCCTGCTGTGCTCACTGCTGTAGCCGCAGTGCCTAGCCAGAGTGGAGAGCGGTCAGCATCCAGCCTGGGGCCCTAGAAGGCTGGGGAAGTGATTTGGTCTGGCCCTGCCAAGACAACCATGGCCAGGACTCAAAACCCAAATCCAATACATCTCTAGCGGGTTGATCATTGTATATGTCCCGCCAATGACATTATAATTATCCAGATGACTTTGGGCAGAAACAAAATGGATTCTGCCCGCCTGTGCCCCCACCCCCACCCAGGCAAACCCCTGTAAATCAAGCCCGGAAGGAGACCATGAAGCCTGGCAGCCTGGGAGTTGGTCCTGCCAGCCCCACTTCCTGGCCCGCGCACGTGCGTCCTGCCCTGAGCCGGGTTCCCCAGCAGACACGGCTGTGCACCCGCACTCCTTTAAATGTTAACGGTGCCATAAACATGAACCACCACAAAGTGCTTCTAAAATAAGGTTAATGGAGCCGGGTTTATTCCGTCGTGTTGCACGCTTAACTAGATCCGAATGATCACCAGCTTCTCTTCTCGTTATGGGTGCTGGAGTTAGGGTTGTTTTTATGTCTCCCTGGGCTTTTGTTTTCCTCGGGGGTTTTATGGGCCAATCTGGAGTCAAATGTCCCATAAAGGCCAGCTGCAGGGGGTGTGGCTGTCCCCAGGGCTTGAGTCCCCAGAGGCATGGCCTTTGGTTCAAGTTCCTGTTTAGTGGGGACCCTACCCCACCTTGCACCACCTCTTGCGAATCACTCATGAACAGGTGCAGGAGCGAATCCTCTTGCCAAGGCACTGTGACGGCTCCAGGATGTTTTGGGGTGAATTAAAAGAGTGAAGGAATGTTTAAGCTGTCCCTATGGCTTCTCCACACTGGCCCACACCCCACCTCTGCTCTCTGCTGCCTTCAGAACAGAGTGCTCCATGGACGTTTGCTTAAAATGGCTTAAGTTCCAGGGTCTGAAGGCTGCAAGAGAATGCAGGGTTCAACTCCAAGTAATGACCAAGGAAGGACTGAATTGAAAGGGAAACAAAAGATTCAGGAGAAGATCCATGTGGGTGGCCCATGCGCGGGGCCCAGGGCCACCTGCTCTTGCTGCCTCATTTAATACTCACAGCTGCCCTGGTCGGAGGACACGCAGAGCTGTGGCTGATTTGTGTCCCAGTGCTGACGTCACAGCTGGATCTATTTATTTGAAAGGCAGGAAGTGAAGGCTTCCATCCGTTGGTTCACTCCCTAAATGCCCACTAAAGGCAGAGCTAGGCCAGGCCAAAACCAGAAACCAGGAGCGTAAGCTGAGTCTCCCAGGTGAGTGCAGGGGCCCAAGTTCTTGAGCAGGAAACTGGAATCAGAAGCAGAGGCAAGACTTGAATCCAGGCACTTGGAAATTGGATGCAAATATATGTATATATATGCAAATATATGTAGCTATCCCAAAGCACCACCTCGCCAAACGCCCACCCCTCGAGCTGGCTCTGAGCTGTCTCGCCCCAGGCATCATGCTCTGTGCACAGCCCCTCACGGGAGCCTGGGAATTTGGTTGTCTGGGAGCACATTGACCAGGTCTCCATTTCTCCATCTGTGAAATGGGAATGATGAGGATAAGGTTTCCAGCGATGGAACACAGCGAGTGGAAAACTCACTCATGATGGAGAGTGGCTTGGGTGCTCTGAGAGCCCAGGCTTTGTCCCCGGGGCGTGCTCATGGATAGAGAAGTCATCTGAAGTCAGGGCAGAGTGAGGTTCAAGTTCGACCTTTGTCACTTACCCAGTGCACAACCTGTAGCCGGACCAGCTGTCCACCCTTCCTGTCATCCATCTCACAGATTATGGGCCGCGTGCAAGGTTGAGATAGATGCCAGACCACTGGGTGCAAATCCACTCTGCCGTGGGCGACACTGACTCGGGGGGCTCTGCGTGGGCAATCAGTCCTCCCTCCTGCTCCTCCAACTCACCTGATTGCCCTGAGGGCCTCGCGTCTCTCCCTGCAGCCAAGCAGTGAAGCCCTAACTCCTAGCAGGAGTGGGGGGGAGGGGGGGACAAAATTGCAACACAAGTTGCAATCAACTTGTGTTGCATATAAACTGACACTAGACTTTCAAAATCCCATTTTTTTCATCACACACATTTACCATGAGCCTTTTAGTGATTAGTAGCCCATGCATGGATGTCAAACATTTCTGTGAAAAAATCAATGTATCTTTTGGCTCCAATCTCCACTAACTTTGCGAAGTGACTTTATACTTCAGCAGGTGGCTGGGTTTTACAGAGGTCAGTAAGTTAAAGTGGCATCATGGAGATGAGCTCTGTGTGACAGGTGGCCCTAAAAGAAAAGGAAGTCAGAGGACAGCTATGGAAGCCTCTTCATGGGATGCCCGTATCCCATCTCGGAAGGCGTGGGATCGAGTTCTGCCTCCACCTGCCATCCTGAGTCCTGCTAATGCACACCCTGGGAAGCTCGAGGACTTGGGTCCCCAGCACCCATGGTAGGAGACCCCAGTTGGAGTTCTTGGCTCCTGGTTTAAGCCTGGCCCAGCCCCAGCTGTCACAAGCATTTGGGGTGTGAACCAACAATGGGAAATATCTCACTGTCTCTCTCTCTCTCTCTCTCTCTCTCTTTCTCTCTCTCTGCCTTCCAAATAAATAAGTAATACAAAGACACAGGAGTGGGAATCAGGGCATGTGGGAGACACCGTTAGCACATACGCGCGGAAGATGGCCAGGTGAGGGCGCAGCAAGGGAGCCGCCACCCATGAGCCGAGGAGGGAGGGCCCCGAGAAGCAGACGTGCTGGGCGGCACCTGCATCCTGGCCCCTGCACCTCCAGAACTGTGAGAAGATCCATTTCTGCTGTGCCTGCCAGCCAGCCTATGGCATTCCACTGTGGCCATGTGAGGGGATCAGAACCTGTAACCTCGCGCAACCACTACCAACATCAGGATACAGAATATTCCAGTACCCCTGTCATCACCAATGGGTCCAGTCTGGTTTTGAACTTCATGTCAAACCTGGGAGCGAGTAAACATGCTTCCAGTGCATCTGGCCTGTCACTCAGCATTCCAGCGGAGAGAGGCAGCCTTGTTGCTCTGTGCCACACCCTTTCTTTTTCAGTGTTGTATAATATCCCAGCGTGTGCCTTCGTCAGTTTTTCCTTTCTCCTGTGGATCCACATTGAGGCTGCTGCTACTCTTGTGCCCTTTTGCATAAAGCTCCTATAGGGGTGTTTGTGCACATCCTGAGGAGCCCTGGACACTGGTTTCTTTGGAGTACACACGGGACCCTCAGTATCCATGGGGATGAGTTCGAGGGTTCCCCTTGGGCACCGACATCCCTGAACACTGAATTTCCCCATATAAACTGACATAGTGTCTGCACAGAGCCTCTGCACACCCTCCTAACACCTTCCTCTCCTTCTCTTCCTCCTCCTCCTCCTCTTCTTCTTCCTCCTTTGTAGAGAGGCAAGGAGAGGAAAAAAAGAACTTTCACCTGCTGGCTCACTCCCGGGTGCATGCAATGACTAAAGCTAGGCTCGGGCCAAAGCCGGGAGCCAGAAACTCCCTCCAGGTTTCCCACGTGGGTGAGAAGCTCCCAACTCTTACACCAACACCTGCATGTCCGTGGCATGAAGTTCAAAACCAAGCCAGGCCGGTTGGTGATGACAGGGTTACTGGAATATTCTGCTGCCCCCCCCCCCAGGGTGTGCACCGACTGGACGCCAGAATCGGGAGTGGCACCGGGACTTGAACCCAGGCACTCGGTATGGGAAGTGGCTATCCCAGCGCCTGGCCCCTCCCATACACTATGCAAATGCTATGCAGCTGGATTTTAGACTGCATCGGTTAGGGAATAGCTACAGGAAAGCAGGTGTGTGTGAGTTCCATACAAGGTTTCTTTTCTGAATATTTTGCACCTGCGGTTGGTGGAGCATGCGGTCACAGAACCACAGGGAGGGAAATCTGACTGAAGAGTCCCAGACCTACGTGTGCATTCAGGGGCCAGTTCCGCATCCTCTCCGGGCCTCAACCTTCTCATCTGTCAGATGGTGCCAGCCACCTACGGCTGCTGGGAGGATTGGGCGTGATCCTCGATCTTTGATTGGATGTCCAAGACGAGAAGCAAAAACCCAGTTCCAGAATGATCCACACCGTTTGTATGAAGTTTAAAACCCTGTGGGAGCAAATGCGACATCGTGTTTATGGATATGGGATCGCACGATGAACGTTACAAAGCACCCCCTGGCATGTTAACCTGGGAGCTGAGGCTCGTGGCGGGAGGAAAGCAGGACACCGCGAGCGGGCCTGGCAGCCTGCGTTCAGCAGTGTCTGTGATGCCTTCTTTGAGGGGAAAAAAAAAAAAAAAAAAAAAAAAACCTGGGCCAAACAGATCGTAAAGTTCACTTTTTTTTTTGACAGGCAGAGTGGACAGTGAGAGAGAGAGACAGATAGAAAGGTCTTCCTTTGCCACTGGTTCACCCTCCAATGGCCACCACGGCCGGCGTGCTGCGGCTGGCGCACCATGCTGATCCGATGGCAGGAGCCAGGTGCTTATCCTGGTCTCCCGTGGGGTGCAGGGCCCAAGCACTTGGGCCATCCTCCACTGCACTCCCGGGCCACAGCAGAGAGCTGGCCTGGAAGAGGGGCAACAGGGACAGAATCCGGTGCCCCGAACGGGACTAGAACCTGGTGTGCCAGCGCCGCAAGGTGGAGGATTAGCCTAATGAGCCGCAGCGCTGGCCCACATTTTTTTGAAAGCTAGTTTGGATGCTATTTTCTCTATGGCTTTTATATTCATGGAAATAAAAGTAAATGATGTGTTTATTTCGCTGCAAAATTTTGTGAAACCCACGCGTGCGATGGGCCTTTCAAAAAGTTCATGGAAACTGCCTATGATGAACAACGGATCCCCAACCACGCTGGAGGTGTAAGTTCTTGGAGGTCCTCTTGGCCATTTTCTGAAAATGGTCAGGAGTCCCTGAGCGGGACGATCCGGCCACGGCTCTAACTCTGACCCCACCAGCAGCAAAGCCTGGCACGGAAGGCAGCCACAGAACGCAGTGCCCAGCCCAGTCTGAGAACCCGGTCAGTGAATTATGCTGTTTCTTGCAACACCCATCAAGTGGTACCTGGCAACCAAGCTGCTGCCGACAACAGGCTCCGGCTTTAACAAGTGGGGTGCTAGCACTGTCCATTTTCCAAACATGGCTGAGTTTCAGCTCATTGTAGTGATGCAGTGAAGAAAAATACCCTGGGACAAAACCCCACATGCATGAGGTTCACCTTGGCACACACAGGGTGAGGGGATGGCAGCCAGTCTTTCCAGCAAGGGGGAGGAAAAACAGAGATAGAAAGGAAAAAGTAAAAGGAGCTACTTTGTATCATTTTAAGAGGCGGGAGAAAGCCCCGCCCGTCTGTGCATGCATGGGTGCCTTTGTGTGTGTGTGCACGTGTGTGTGTGCACATGCATGCATGTTGAAAGGCAAGAAACCGAGCAGAGAGGGTACAAGTGCACTCGGCTCAGGACAGGAGTGGTGTCTGTGGCCCTTGGCCCTTCACCCAGTGCCAGAACAACCTTCTGAATTTTTACTGCACGTGCTGCCTGTGCAGAATGAACCCATCCTCATTTTCCTAACGTCTTGGGTAGAACAAGGGCTCCTTGGCCCTGGTGGTGCAGGGTGCTGCCCTGGCGTGGCATGGCGTGGCGTGGCAGGCTACTGTGCAAGGAAGGAATTGTGTTGCTCATGGCTCCGTCTGGGGCTTGGTTTGCACTGACATCAATGCCCTGGGCTCCCGCAGATCCGCGTCATAAAAACAGAGAGAGATAGTAACCCCAGGAGGAAGGGAACAAGGGAACAGGGTGCGCTCAGGAGCAGGTGGAGGCCGCACCCTGCTGGGGTCTGCTTTGCCAGGTGGGTTTCCCTGGGGACATCTTGGGGGCCCTCAGGGGCTTTTTGCCACAGCCACCGGCATTGCTGAGCCTCCGGATTCGAGGTCCGGCTCTGCCACCTCTGAAACTGTTCGCTCATCTGCAAAATGGAGCCAGAACAGCTGCCCTGGGTGCAGAACGTCCAGTGCCGCATCTGGCACTCGGCCGCTCATGCCGGCCTGCTCGGGTTTTAACGGGGAGAGGGAGGCAGATGGAAGGCTGTCGGGTTAGGGGGTGGAGACAGGCAAAGGCTTGGGGTGGGGGACAGGGAGGGCTCTGTGCCTCCACGGGGTGCACACGGAACATCAGGCTGTGTTCTCCAGGGCACCCAGTTCACCCCCTCAGCGACAGCGACAGTGACAGCGATGGGTGGGCTGGGGACCGGCTCTTTGTTAACCTCATGGGCACCCAGCACCTCCCACGCGCTCACGTGTGCTGGCTCTGGTAATATTTCTGTACCCATAATGATGCTATTTTCCTCTCTGCTGGACGTCTGTTGATTTTGCTGGCTCAATTTCCAATCCACCTTCTTTCTGCTAAAGACGCATTGATTTTCTTCCTGGAAAAAAAAAACTCCCCATATGCTTCTAACACGGCTCTTCTCTGTTCTCACAGCTGTGTGGCAGAGCACAAGTGGGACCGGGACTCAGACCTGCGCCCTTGGTGGATTCCATTTCCCGGTCTCCGTGATGGATGGAGACAGGCAGGTGACGGATGTCAGGGATGAGGCTCAGCTGCAGTGTGTTAGCTGTGACTGCTTAGGAAAAGATGTCCTTCCAGTGACAACGGATAAATGAAAACGGCAGGAAGACTCGGAGCACCTGGCAGCCCTTTTGTTATCGTGAGGAAGCTCCTGCCTAAGAATGAGACCAGCACAAAATGGGAATGAGACGGACGCCCAAGAACATCCATTGAATGCCTAGCCCCGGCCATGCCTGGAGCTGGAATCTTTTCACTGTTCTGCGAGCTAATACTCGTATATCCTGTGTCTCTCAAGCTGGCTGAATTAGGTCCAGATGTGTCCCATTTTTATATTAACAATCCGTCACTCAGGAAAGCCGAGTAAGTTTCCTACGCTGAGGACGTGGCCATGTAGGTAGGGGAGCCAGCGCCAACCCGGATTTTCCTGGATCTTAACTCCGTAATCTCAACTCCTGGGCAATTGCTTCTGAAATTGACTTAAAAGAGATACTGAAGGCCAGGGGAAGGGTGGGGGATGGTGCCTGCATTGTGACTCAGTAGGTTTAGTGGCACCCCAGCTTATATGGGTGCTGGTTGGAGTCACGGCTGCTCCACTTCCCATCCAGCTCCCTGCTCATGCGCCTGGGAAAGCAGCGGAAGATCGCCCATGTAGGAGATCTAGAAAAAGCCCTTGGCTCTTGGCTTCAGTCTGGGCCAGCCCTGGCCATTGTGGCCATCTAGGGAGTGAACCAGCAGATGGATGGTGTCTCTCTGTCTCTCCCTCTCTCTCTATAACTCTGCCTTTCCAAAAAAAGTAAATGAATCTTTAAAAAGGAGAGAGAGAGAGAGAGAGATATTCCGGGATTGTTTTCTCTTAGAGGTTTAAGGTGATACCAGCAGTCAATCAGGAGGAGAAAGCCTGGTGACTCTGCTGCCAAGATTCTGGGATCTGTGACTCCTTCGGACCTCTCTGAACGAGGAAGTGACAGCTGTTAACTGTGGCCAGACTGAGATGTCAGAGGCACCCGCGTTTGACTTTCTGTTCTGACTGCCAACTGTAGGGGCCCTCTGGATGCAGAATGTTTTAAATAGTCTTTTCTAGTAATGGTTGAAATGCTGTGTGCTAGTTCAATTTTCATGACTTCAATTAAAATACCAAGAGGAACATCTTGGGAACGAAAAGGCTTGATTTCGGCTGAGAGTTTGGAGTTTGAGCTGAGGATCGGGTGAGCCCATGGGGTGGGGTCTGGTGGGTGCTCACTGTGGCAGGTGTGGAGGCATGGTCATGCGGTAACCCAGGAAGCAGAGTGGGAGAGCAAGCTGGCCTGAACTTGCACCCAGGACAACCAACATGTGCACAAGAGCCTCTCTCTGCAGGCACACCCCCAGCGACATCGCCCATCAGGCACCAAAGCTGTATCAAAGCTCCACCCACAATCCATCTATCATTAGCACGAAGACATTGAAGACATCGAGTTTAAATATCTGAGTGCACTGGGGGGAGGCGAGTCCCACTTAACCCGTAAAGCTCTGCTTTGTTCTTAAATAGTTTGTAATTCACAAGGAGTTACAGAAGTAGCCATCACCCAGTGTCCCCTGGTGCATGGATCTCACGTAATGGTAGACATGGGTGCAGCGCTAAGAGCGCCAACACAACCTCAGCCGGACTTGGCTAGCTTTAGGTGAGCTTTTCTTGTTCTGACGTAGGAACTAGGAAGCTGTATGAGAGGTGGATTGGAGCGGGTCCCATGGAGACCACGACATGGGGCTGCTCCGTCACCATGGAGATGCCCCTGCCATCCCCAATGTCCCACCCCACCCTGGCCTTAGCCATTGGCCACCACCAACCTGTTCTCCCTCGCACTGGCTGTCTTCCTGCCAGGAATGTTCTATAAACGATTCACACAGGACATAGCCTGTGGCTGGGCTGTGGCAGGTGCGGCAGGTGTCCCTGGATCCTGCCTGTGGGTGTAACCACAAGTAATGCAGCCACTCGTCTCCGGGAGGTTCGGGTTCATTCCTGTTTGGGGCTATGATGAAAAAGACCAGTCTTTAGGTCTTGTGTGAAAACAAGTTGTCATTTTCTACAGGATGCACCCAGGAGTGGGAATTCAAGGTCACTGGGTGATTTTACGTTTAACTTTATAAGAAAGGATCATTCCCATTTCTTATAGAAGACTTGTCCAGCTTTCTAGAACATTCCTTCAACACTGGCCTGGGAGGCACGTGCCTCCATGCCCAGCTTCTTAGGAGGAGCCAGACTGCAAAAACCACCCTCTCCCCCTCCAGTCCCCATGCTTAAAGGCAACTAGGAAGTGAAATCGAAACTCGCATTCAAAGCGACTTTTATCTTCCTATTTATTTTCTGATTAGAGACCCAGCACTTACTGAGAGTCAGGCTATTGGTAAGACATTAGCCAAGGGTGAAGAAAAAGGGGAAAAAATCTCCCACAAGCTCCTGCCCCAGACAAAGCCAGGGCTGGCACTCCAGGCGTGGGCTCCACTGCCCGTTCTCAGCCGCCTGTTTAAATGTCTACAGGTGACATCCACCTCCCCAGCTGGGCTCCGTGTTCCTCTTCCCAGGAACGAGCAGGGCAGGGGAACCAATAGCAAATAACCCCAGCCCAAGGGAAAAGACACCCAAGGTCGTGATCCGTCCCCTCTCATCCACCTGCACCTCCTCTCTTCTCCTCTCTCCCGTCATGCGCCTGTGGGCTGTGTGACTCATTCTTATCAGCTCCAGGCACCTGGTGCATTGTGGGAGAGCCCCTGGGCCGGGTGGGAGCTCTTTCCAGGGAGACGCCCCTGTGCCGGGGTTCCTTGAGCTGATTTGCTTCTCCCCCAGCCTCCCTCACTTAACCAAGGCTCAGGGTTGCATGGAAATGAGCTGCCCACATGCTTATCCCCAGAGACGCACTCTAAGAGAGGCCCCAGAAGTTACCCACTGAGGGGGAGGGGGACGAGTCGAGGAGAGGCAGAGAGACAGAGAGAGAGCTCCCATCCGCTGGATCACTCCCCAAGCATCCACAACATCTGGGGCTGGGCCAGGCCAAAGCCAGAAGCTGGGAACTCCATCCGGGTCTCCACTGTGGGTGGCAAAGACCCAACAACATGAACCATCACCTGCTGCCTCCCAGGGTGTGCACTGGTAGGAGCTGGCACCAGACTCAGAGGCAGGAATCAAATCCGGGACCCCAGTGAGGGATGCAGGCATCTTAAGCTACAAGGCTAAATGCCTACGCCTCATCGGAACTTTTGATGACCCTGTCTCAAGGTTAATATTTGCGGAATCTGGCTCAGTAAGGGGTCTTGGCTTCTGGAACTGTGGCTTGGCCAAAATGGGGGAACACCCCCGAGCCAGCCCCCCACCCCGACCATGGCACTGGGAGGACAGGAGAGGAAGAGAGAAGTGAGATTCCAGCACAACGTGTCCACAGCTGCTGCATTGCTTTGGGTGGGGGAGTGGATCACAATAAATGTCAAGGTCCAAGGAGGGTGGAAACTACCCAGAGGGGCCAGCACTGTGGTGTAGTGGGTAAAGCTGCTGCCTGCAGGCCCGGCATCCCATATGGGCGCCAGTTCTAGTCCTGGCTGCTCCTCTTCTGATCCAGCTCTCTGCTATGGCCTGGGAAAGCAGAAGTTGGCCCAAGTCCTTGGGCCCCTGCACCCACATAGGAGACCAGGAAGAAGTTCCTGGCTTCTGGCTTAAAAATCAGCCAAAAAGGGCTGGCACTGTAGCGCAGCAGGTTAAACCCCTGGCCTGAAGCACTGGCATCCCATATGGGTGCCAGTTCAAGTCCCAGCTCTCTGCTATGGCCTGGCATAGCGGTGGAAGATGGCCCAAGTCCTTGGGATCCTGCACCCATGTGGGAGACCCTAAGGAAGCTCCTGGCTCCTGGCTTCAGATCGGTGCAGCTCTGGCCAATTGGGGAGTGAACCATCGGATGGAAGACCTCTCTCTCTCTCTCTCTCTCTCTCTCTCTCTCTCTGCCTTTGCCTCTCTGTAACTTTGTCTTTCAAATAAATAAAATAAATCTTTTTAAAAAATCAGCCAAAAGCCCACGGATGAGAAAGACCACTCTAGACAGTTAGCTCGATGGGTCCCAGACGTCTATTGCTCTGTGCATCCACATTGGTAGAAGCCGAGCTACTGTTTGCATATACGATGACACCTTTGTGTCTGCTCATGGCTTGACCTAGGCCCCCAGACGGGCGAGTTTTCCGTGCCCCTAAATGACCATTCACACATTCTTGTAGAATCTTCTAGTGTTTAAGTGCACTGTAGTTTGTTGATCTCATGCTTAGGGATGGATCTTAAGTCCTTTCCAAGTGTTTGCCGTTGGATCAACCCAACAGAAAATGAGATCTAGACGAACGATGCTATAGAAAACAAATACGGGTGTCCACGTCAGCTTCCGTATCTGCAGTGACGCTCATCTAGGACTAGAAGGACTAGAAGCTGGTTTGGCTCATGGTTCTTGAGGCTGGGAAGTCTCATGGTGGTGACACGGGGTGACATCTGCTGAGGGTCTTCTCGCTGCATTGTGACATATCAGAAGGCAGCGCAGGGCGACACGGAGCAGGTGTGAGCTCGACTCTCTCTTCTTCTTCCAATAAAGCCACAGAGGCAGTGCCGGAGGTTCCCCCCTCATGGCTCCATCTAATTTTAAGCACCTCCTAAATATCATGAATGCAGGAGTTTGGAGACTAAGTTTCCATGCGTGAAATCTTGGCGAACACATTGAGAGCCTAGCAACCTTTAAAGAGGATTTTAACCCCGGATGTAAGGTGTTTATCTTAAGGGGGTAAATATCTTGTTCCCACAGAGTTTCAGAAAGTATCCCCTTCCCCTTCCTCCCTTATTCCAGCCTCACTTAAGAGGCAACAAAGAGGCAGCTCTCACTGAATAATTCATCCAAAAATTCAGACAGGGGCTTCACCACTCCCCCCTCCAACCCCTGCCCTGTGCCAGATCCTGGACTTGGCATTTGGGGTACAGCCATGGAAACAGCAGGGACCTTACCTCTCAGAGCCTGCAGATGAGGGAGAAATGCCCAGATGAACAGTGGGTGTGGCTTAGCTGCAGAGGGGAGAGTCCATGCAGAAAGCCAGGCTCAAGGTCAATGGTGATGCTACTGCTTGGACTGGGGCTGGGGGCTGCCAGCAAGGACTCTCCTGGCAGAGGAGACAGCAAAAGTGGCCTTGGGGGAATGTGGCAACTTGGGGGCCGGAAGTAACTTCAGAGAGACGGCAGAAATTGGGACGGGCAGGGAATGGGGGAAAAACTAGAGTGGTTGGTGCAGGGCAGCTCACTCGCAAGGGGCAGCAGGGGGGAGGGGGAGCGAGCTGGCTGTCCTGTCCCTAGGGTCTGCTGTAGTGAGGCTCAGAGGACAATGCCCCTCGAAGGGACCGGTTCCTGGCTTTTATTTCTGTTTAAATTTTCTTGGATTTATTTGAGAGACAGAGAGCACCCATCTGCCGATTCATGTCCCAGACGCCTGCAAGGATGGGAAACTCACCCCAGGTCTCCCGTGGGGGTGGTGGAACTCAGCCACTCGATTCATCACTGCTGCTTCCCAGCATCTGTGTGAGCAGGAGGCTGGCGTCGGGAGTCGGAGATGGGAGTGAACCCAGGAGCTGCTGTATGGGATGCGAGGGTCCTAACTCCTGGGCCAAACCCTTACCCCAACAGTCCCGTGTTGGCAAAGGCTTTGATGCAAAAGCCAAATGAATCCACAGCTAGCAAAACAAAAACCAGACCTCACACATCCCCAGTCACCCCCAAAATGCCTTCTGACGGACACAGAAGATATCCAGGCTACAAAATCCTGATTGATGAAGCCCAACGCCCCTCCCCTACTCCCCGGGGAGGGGCCCGTGACCTCAGAAGACACCCTCCAGATAAAAGCTTCAGCCAAAGCCACCCTTCCCCCTTCTGGGCGGCTGGGTTTATTTTTAAAGCCAGGCCTTCCTTGGCTGTGCTCAGCTCCATGGGTGGAGAGAATAATTAGAATTGATTTCTCTGCACCCACTCAGGAACAGAATAGGAGGCGACGCGCGTCTCTATACCCAGGAGAAGAGGCAAAGAAAGAGAGAAACTTCCTTCCAATCGGCGTCGAATCCCGTGGCTCATGCTCTCACTCCTTGGACTGTTTTAGTGGTGTCTTTTGATTACAACATCGGTTTGAAGAGACACTAATTGTACCCTACTTACAATGCTCGTAATTATGCGTATTACATTTTGATTCATTTCCATATGTCAACACGGCTCCGAGATTGGGGGGCGGGGGGGGGGTGGGAGGCTGAGAACGGCTTTTATAATCGGTTATTGTCTATGAAGAAGAAAACCCCGCGTCGCACATGAGTGAAGCATTCTTTGTTGCCAACATTGGAAATCAGATTATACATAAAAAAAAAAAAAAGTCGTCCTCTGACACCCAGAAAATGGACGGTTGCAAATGAATGGCCCGGGCTGGTCCACAAGATTGCTTGTGCCTCTGTTCTCTCCTTTTTTACACTAATGAGTGAAGTACTTTTCCCGTCTCCGAGAGCAAAATGGCTGTGGGTGTCATTGCAACAGCTTTCTTCTCAATCAAAGATGACCCCAATCTCTGCCCGCCCTCTCGGAGGGAGACATCGTCCCAGCCCTGGCTGGCTTGTGGGCACAGACACGGGCTGTTGGCGCTGTGTGCAGTGCTGTGGACCTGGGAGATGGGAGCGAGCAGAAGTGGGTGTGCGGCAGGGCAGGTTCTTCCTGGGGCTTGTGCGGGGAACATGGTGGAAAGAAAAGGTGACAGGTCTGGGGAGGCGACCTGGCTGCCCTCGAGGGCCACATGTTAAAGTCCTGCACTGGAGGACAGGCCCCTCACAGAGGTAAGGACGTTAAAATGATGCCTTCGAGGTACGCTCTGGTCGAATCTGTTCCTAGTCGCTGATGTGAGAGGTCAGGGGCACAGCAGACACCGGGATGGGAGCGTGCAGAGGGGCGGCCACTCGAGGACACAGCAAGAAGATGGCCCTGTGCCAAGCAAGGACAGGGTCCCCAGAAGAAACCACAACTGCCATCACCCTGACCTTGAACTTGCAGCCTCCAGAACTGGCAGAAAATGAGTTCCTGATGCACCTGTCTCTGTGGCATTCTGTTGCGGTAGCCCCAGTGCACTTGGCTGCCTGGGAGTCAGGATGGAGATGGGGAAGTGAGAGCTGTGAGAGTCCCTCGGGCTGCATGGATGCTGCTTCATCAAGGTCAAGGGTGGGAGTTTCTGGCAGAGGAGTTGGGGCTTGTGCCACAGCCAATAAGCATGTCCGTGGCAGTGATACCAGGAGCCACCATTCCTGGACCCTTGGGGTACACCTTACATCAGCGCTGTACCAGGGTCCCTTCCATAGCCATGGTCCCTCCTCAAGCTGGGGACAGCAGATGTGGCCAGTGGGGATGTGGCTCTGTCTCAGCCCCTTGTGTCATTGCCCTTCTGGATGCTTCTATCCTGGGGTCAGCCAACAGCACAGCATTCACAGTAAAAGGGTAGGCTCTGCTTTGCAGGGCTGGGCTGGCAATAAAGGGCTAGAAGGCCCCAAACGTGGCCTGCAGGGGTCACAAAGAAATGGCACTTGGCCAAGCTCAGGCCTGAGAATTTCTTCTCTGCAGACCCCGATCTCCTCCCACCTGGTCCGGCTCTGGCTGCTCATGTTAGTGAATTAACCCCTGTGAGCAGCGTCTGTCATAGAAGTCCCCACTGAGGCTTCAGACTCAGCAGAGTGTGTGAACCCTGCTAGCACTCAGCTGGGAGAGGCCAGGACCCCCACTTTACCTGGGCTCAGAGAGGATTGCAGCATGCGAGGGGCACGCAGCCATGAAGTGGAGCTGAGCCAGGTGGAGCTGGAAGCCATGGCTGTCTGACCCCAGAGCCCAGGCATGAAGCTTCTGAGCTGCCTGTACTGGGTACTGCTCTCCCTGAACTGGCATGACAGCACCTCTCAGGCAGGGGGCCACCTGCTCAGGGTCCCAGTGGACCCTGCACCCTCCCCCAGCTCCCCACTGACTTCCCCTGGTGGACGCCGGACTCTCCTCTGAGGCCATGACATAGATAGGATGTCCTGGGCTCAAGCCCTCTATATCTGGGATAACCCAGGCACGTGGGGACGCTACCATCAGGGATGGACTCAGATGACGGGGTTGACTGCCTGGCAGATGAGCTGACGCAAATGAGCACGGCCTCACCAAGTGGATGCATGCACCACTCAAAAATGCCCTCCCATGGGCTCCCCACATAGGGGTGCCACCCACCAGGATGGTTCCACCAGGGCCACACAGGGGCTGGTGCCTTGCCCTGGGATCTCTACGACCATGAGCTACACAAACCTGTTTTCTTTGTGATGTTGTTACAGCGACGGAACATGGACCATGTCACCTAATCTGTGCCACCCGAAATGTTGCTGGGGAGGACAAAATGAGCAGTCCCAGCTATGTCGGAAGCCCCATGAGCTCATGGCACCACCTGGCCTGCCCACCGCTGGGTCTCCCTGCTCTCCCATGTCAATGTTCAGTAACCCATTGCTCAAGCTATATTATTACAGCCCATTCATGCCCATTGCAGTTCTGTGCCAGGCACTGGCCAACAGCAGGGAGCAGAGGGAGCAGAAATCCCTGCCTCCATGGATGGAACTCAAATTCTAACGGGAGAAAGGAAAGGGGGGAGGGGCAGGAGGTGGAAGAAGGAAAATAAGGGGGAGGGGTGGAGAGGGGGAAAAGGGGAGGAGACTTTGCATAAAAATATCAGAGAATATAAAAAATTCACAGTGCCCACAGAGATCCACTTCTGCAATAATTCTCCTTTTCTATTATCTTATTTTATGAGGGTTTCTTTCTACATTGAATCCGCACAATGCATTTAATGATTTTTTTTAATGGGCAGATTTTTATCTTGGATAGGTAGCAGCCATGATCTTGTCCAAACTGTTTATTTTATTACTGGGAAACTGGAAGGTGGCAGCAGATGAGTGCCATGGCCAAAGTCATTATGGATGAGGTCAGGATGGGTGGAGGATACAGCAAAGCAACTGATTCTGGGCTGCCTTCTTGTCCCACAAATGTAGCTCCTCCAGGAAGACTCCCCTACAGCAATGAGGTGGGGCAGACAAAGCCTGAGCACCCCCGCCCCGGGACCTCAGCAGCACCTGCTGGGGACAGTTCTATGCCACCAGGACTCGTGCCATGGTGCCGGCTCAGCCCCAAGTTTCACCCTGCACAAAGGGTTCCCGGAGTAGTCGGGGCTCGATTCTCCACCTTGTGATCCTGGCCAGAACGATCCCGAGAGGGGCCAAGGAAACTGAGCTCAGGTCCACGGCAGCGATGGCAGTGAACACCCCAAGACTGCCTTCCCTTCCCCCCATCCGTCTCTCCTGCTCCCTCACTCCTGCTTCCTGGCATCAGCCCCTGAAGACTCGCACCTGCTGGCACCCAAATCTACAACATGAAGTTTTCTCATCCTATGGGAATTTGCACAGTGCCCGTTAACATGGCACACTCTGCTCTAGGGTATGTGGCTACAACTGTGGAAAAGTGGACCTGCCTGGCATAGTTACCCATTAGATAAGCACTACATGGTGTTACCAGCTCAACAGGAGGTGAGGTTCTACAGAGGTGGCCAGGGAAGTTCTCCCTGGGAGAAGGCATTTGTGTAGAGCCCCAGGAGGAGGGAGGGAGCCACGAAGCCACGGCTACAATGTCCTTGGTAAAGTGAAAATGGATGCCAGGATCCCTGCTAGGAGGAGGGTGATGGACAGGAAGGGAAGGAGCCGGAGACAGGATGGTGGGGGAGGTGAGGAAAGCTGGTGTGAGGAAGGGGGCCTAATCCCCAGGGTCACCCAGCAGGGCCAGGATGAGAACCCCATTCTCTCTGAGTCCTCCTACTACAGCACACCAGCCAGCGTCCTCCCCAATGCTTCATGGGAAAGAGAAGGAATGAGACTGGGAGAGACAGAGAGAGGAAGGAAGGGAGATGGGGAGAGGGGAGGAAAGGAGGAAGGAATTTGGATGGGTGGATAATGGATGGATGGGTGTATGGGTGGGTGGATGGGTGGATGGGTGGATGGGTGGATGGGTGAGTGGACGGGTAGATGGGTGGGTGGATGGGTGGATAATGGATGGATGGGTGGATGGGTGGATGGGTGGGTGTATGGGTGGATGGGTGAGTGGATGGGTAGATGGGTGGGTGGATGGGTGAGTGGTTGGATGGATGAATGGGTGAATGGGTAGATTGATGGATAAAGCAAAGGAAGAAAGGTTGGCAAGATGTGCAGATAGATGGATACATAATGGATAGTTGGATGACGGATGGAAAGGAGGGAGGTGGAGAAGAAAGGAAAGAGGGAGGGAGGAGGGAGGGAGAATTCTTTATGCACGTGGCCGCCATGTTTCCTGAGCTCACTATGGTGCGCTAGAGAGTCCGGGGCTGCTGCCTGCACCCCGCCCCGCCTTTTCTCTCCACCTCCCACACCTCCTTGCTGAGCTCCCCCAGCCCTTGCCCCAGAAAGGTAACTCTGCCCTCTAATTACAGCACTTGTAAGAGTAGCAGAGGGGCTCATTCCTCAGAAATAAATCAATACGAGTTAAAAGGCCATCCTGTTTGTTTCTGTAACAATGCTCTTTAGAAAATTGGGTGCTGTTCCAGCCGCTGACGGGCAGCCCATCGGTCATCAGCAGCCGGCGTCACATCACATTATGTTGCCAAACATCATATAGCATGATCAGGACGGTGCATCAGGCTGCAGACTGGCCAGGAAATGAATGTCAGTGGAGAGATCTCACTCGAGAAAACACGTAAAGCCAACAAAGGGAAATCGCTTAGAAGGCGTTTTCTTAATCAGAGATGGGATGGAGAAAGCTCAGACGTGCGCTAACCCCAAGACCGGAACGTCACAGCAATCGCCACCTCTACCAACCAAAACACTAATAAGTAGGAGGCGTCGGAGAGCAAACCTGGCAGCAGTGTCTCCTCCACCAAGACGCACAAGGGCCATGTGGAACACTTGCTGTTCTCAAATGATGGTCAAGAAAGCATAACTCAGAGAAGCTGGGTGAGCTCCCAAAAGTGGCACAGCAGAGCTGACTTCTGATGCTGGAACCTGGGTTTGTGGATGAACCAGGGCTGGCGTCTTGTCCAGGCATCACATCCCAGCTGACATCCTGAAAGGCCCAGAAGCTGACCTAGAGCACCATCACAGGTAGCACATTCTTGCCGGGGAGGGATGGCTGGCCCAGCGATGTCTTGCACACTCACGGATCTCTGGGTCTAGACAGGTGGCAGGTGGGCTGAGGGAGGGCACCTGTGTTCACTCTGGAGAGCCTGTGGCTGGTGTTTCCATGGAGATGGAGCAGGGAGCTGACGCTGTACCAGGGCAAGGTTCAAGGATGACAGGTTCTTCCCTGCCCCCCAGCACGGAGGGAGATGCACGTGACTGTCAATCCTAGGGCTGTGCTCTGCCTTGCCCCGCCCCTGCTCAGGCTCTCTCAGAATCATGTGGCCTGGCTTTCCTGGCTGATCCCCGCTGGTGAGGTGGGCACCCGGATCTCAGCCCTCCCCAGCTGCCTGGAGCACCCGCTCTGCCTGGGGGGGAGGGTGATTCTCAGTGCCTGCCCTGCAGGCAAGTGCAGCGTCTTCCATCTTTTTGTTAAACCAGTGTCTCAGGTGCTGAACGCAGCACCAGGCTCAGAGTGGGACTCAGTAACTTGCGGCTCGGATCCTCGCTCAGGTGTGGGATCTTCAGCCTGAGAAGCAGGAAGATGGGGTGGGGGAGGGGCAACTAACTGAGCTGGGAGGAAGTGGTGAGGATCAGTTGAGTTTTGAGGGATTGGTAGGAGTTTGGTGACAGAAAAACCTAGCAAACTCAAAGATATTCCGGGAGAAGAGACAAATGAAAAGAAAGCCAGGGTGCGATGGCTATGTGGGGGAATGAGATCACTTAGGAAGGAGAGGCCGTGTGTGTGGCAAGTGGAGGTGAAGGGGCGATGAGGGGTCTGGGAGGCACCAAGGCAATGCACTCTGTGGCACCGAAGGCAGAGTCAAAAACATTGCATTCCCAGATCAGACGCTGATTGACTGGGCGGTGCAAGCTCATAGGATTTTACCACTGCTTCCTTCTTTCCCTTCTTGCCTGCTACTGGTGATAGGAGCTGAACTCTGTACTTCAAAGGGCACAAAGGTGTCCTGGAGCACTTGAGGGAATGCAGCACCCTGGGCTCACCCCAGGGCCCCTGATCCTGATGCGTGGAGACACGTGATGCCCTGCAGGCCTCAGGACAGCAGACGCTTGGCGCTGGCGCAGCCACACTGTGGGGTCTGAGTCCCCCAGAGGAGACTGCGGTGTCCCCGAGAAGGGAGGTGAGGGACAAGCCAGGCTCCCTGGTGAGTGCCTGGTGAATCCACAGCAATGGCTTCATCATAGCCGCATGGCAACACCTGATTAAAAAAAGATCAGCGGGGCCCCTGGAATCTATCAGAAGCCATCTCTGTCAATGTCACACACCACTGTGTGGAGCAGGGCTGGGCGGGCACATCTGCTCACCTGCACGGCTTTGGGGTTTGAGAATAAACAAATAATAAAGAAATGTATGTGTAATAAAGTGCAGGGGGAGAAATCACGCTTTGAGTTGGAAGACAAGAAATCTAAGCACTCTTCTTACATTTCTTTTTAACTTTGTGTTTATCTGAGAGAGAGAGAGAGAGA
This sequence comes from Oryctolagus cuniculus, assembly GCF_051225735.1. Classification (NCBI taxonomy): domain Eukaryota; kingdom Metazoa; phylum Chordata; class Mammalia; order Lagomorpha; family Leporidae; genus Oryctolagus; species Oryctolagus cuniculus. The sequence continues at coordinate 24,905,040 of NC_142887.1, forward strand.
GAGAGAGAGAGAGAGAGGCAGTTGCCACTCATGGGCTCACTCCCCACATGCCCACAGTGGCCCCAGGTCGGAGGACGAAGCCAGGAAGGGGAAACTCAATCCAGGCCTCCCACAGGGGCAGCAACAGCTGAGCCACTGCTGCTGCCTCCCGGGGTGTACACGGGCAAGAAGCTGGAGTCAGAAGCTGGAGCTGACCATCCAGCCCAGGCACTCGGACATGGGCCATGGGTACATGGGCATCTCAGCTGGCGTCTTCTCTGCTGGGCCACGTCTTCACCATGAAATCTTCAGAGAAGGGAAGGAGACTCAGCCACGTTGTGTGTCCTGAACAGCAAACACGAAAAGCAGGTTCAGTGAGTGAGGGAGGGATGGGTGGATGGGTGGATGGATGGGTGGGTGGGGTGGATGGATGGATGGGTGGATGGGTGGGTGGATGGGTGGATGGGTGGGTGGATGGGTGGGTGGATGGATGGATGGGTGGATGGATGGATGGGTGGGTGGGTGGGTGGGTGGATGGATGGATGGGTGAATGGATGGATGGGTGGGTGGGTGGATGGAAGGATGGATGGGTGAGGTGGGTGGGTGGATGGGTGGATGGATGGATGGGTGGGTGGATGGATGGATGGGTGAGGTGGGTGGTTGGATGGGTGGATGGATGGGTGCATGGGCGGATGGATGGATAGGTGGATGGGTGGGTGGGCGGATGGCTGATGGCATGTATTTCTGAATGTAGCACAGCCTGGACCAGGGGCTTTGGAGGGTTTCCATTTCCGGTAGCATGTACGTGGCTTCCAGAGTGCAGTCTCTCCCTGTTGCAATGAATTACAACCATGGACATCTTGTGTCCTGTCTGCTGGGAGAGCAGGGGAAAGAGATGAGACAGGGAGAAGATGGACTTGGGGAAGCAGAACTGGAAAGGGCTTTGGGGGCGTCATTCACTGCACAGATGTTCCAAGCAGAGATGTTCACCTGTGGCAGGAGGGGGTCCATGAACTGCCAAGCCACACCCCTTGCGTCTTTTTTTCTGCTTCACACAGCAGAGGTGCTCCTGAGCAAGTGCTGAGGCCATTAGGGCCACAGGGGAGCTCCCTGCTGGTGCAGGCTTGGGGTCCTCCGTCCAGCACGGGTGGCTCAGACCCCACGTTTGTCTGTGGCACCTAGAAAAATACAGAGCAGTGGCCGCCTGCCGTTCTCTGGATGGTTCTACATGTCTCCAGCAGGCATTGTAGAGTGCTCTGGGTCTGGGGACCACAGGGAAGGCGATGCCCCGAACACATCTGCTCTTGTGTCTTGTATCATCCCTTCCTACCCTCAGCCCCCTGCTCCCAACCTGGGCTCTGTTCTTGTGCTTCTGGTCAGGGCCCACTCCATTCCTGCTGAGGGTCAGGTACCATCGCTCTGCCCTGGAGGGTCACTGTCCGCTTCTCCCATCCTCCCAGCCTGGCTGGGAGGGGCTATCCCCTGGGATCTGGAGCTGTCTGCCCCACTTCCAGTCTGTGGGCATCTTATTCCACCGGGCAGGAATCTGGTGGGTGCTCCATGCTGCCTTCAATCCAATCGCACATTGCAGTGGGTCTGGTCGCTTGAACCCGGGGGTCCCATGTGATGGAACAGAGAGGCTCGAGAACTCGCCTTGGTGCCCAAGGCCTTGCAGGTTCTTTGCTCTCAGCCATCACCGCCACATTGCAGATGACAAGGCTAGGGCTTAGAGATGTCAATTCACCCATTCAAGGTCACACGGTGAGGGAATGACAGCTGGGTGCCAACCTTCACTGGTGTCCTGACCACCAGGCTAAGCACCTGCCCCCTGTCCCCTATCCAAGTCAGTCATTTGGCCTCTCCCAAGTCTCACATGAGCCCAGCTGGAGCTGCTGACAGATCCTAGCATCCTACCTGTGTTGGCTCAATGCCCCAGGGAGGTAGAGAGGCTTCCGGTGTGGCAGTGAAGCAGGCAAATCCTCCCATCAGGCTCTCTGTGTTCAGTGCCTCCCTCTCTCCCTTGCACTTGTCAGCCATGTCTTGTCCAGCTCCCCTATGGGAGGGGGGACAGACTCAGGGCTTTGCCTGGGCTGCTTTATGGCACCAGGTGCTTCTGCACCCACTGACCCTGGGCTTCACTGTGGCCTGTGGGAGGTTAGCACCATGGACAGCAGCCTTCTGCCATGAGTAGCTGCCAACCCACGGAGGAGGCAAGACATGTAGAACAGACAAGAAGCTGAGCTCTGTCATGGCCAGCTGAGCTCACTTCTGCCTACCCTTTCAGGTGCATGGCTGAGGAGCCGACACGATGTTTGCCACTGAGCTGTCTGTGACCCTCGGTGCCACAGCACTGCTATGGAGGCCAGACTGACTGACACTCTGCATCCTCCGGCTGCTTCCCATGCCCCAGTTTCCTCCTTGATAAAATGCAGAATACAAGGGTGTGCCTAAAAGTTGTTGAAAAAAATGAATTAACAGAATGATTTTTTTTGAATTTTTTTAAAAAGATATATGCATAGATTTTTTTCATACCATGCATCTCCCATGAACTTTTCCAAGAGCCCGCCTATGCACGCTCATGTCCTCTCATCAGGCTCTCCGAGTTGGGAGAGGCAGCACAGGTGAACACTTCAGAATGGTGACTGGTGCATAGATGCCCAGGAAGCACTGGTGACGTTACTATCACCATCACTGTCACCATTCCAAGCAACTCCAGAAAAATGGCTGCTGCAATTAAAGCAGGAATCTGGGATGGATGCCAATCCTGACCAACGTCCAGCACCAAAGTCTGGCGGTGACGCGGCCACCCGTAGGCATGCTCAGACCCAAGCTAAAGGTGATGCAAGTTCTTGTCCTGCTGAATCCTCAGGACTGGGCAGGGAGGCAGGCCCTGCTCCTAAGCCCGAGTTACAGACGGGAAGGCTGGGGTTTGGAGCTCTAACTCTCAGGGCTGGGATGTGATGGAGCTGGGATAGCGTGTGATAGAAACTCCAGACTCCACACCTGCCACGCTCCAGGTGCCACAGCTAATGACTTCCACACAGAGTGTCCACAGAGGACCTGGGGCTCAGAGAGGAGCAACATCGTGCCTGAGGCCACCAGGAGGGGAAATGGCCACATCAGCATCCCAGTGATATTGTTGGCTTTTCAAGAGGAAAAGAAACCCCAGCCTGATTCCAGGGTGCCCCAGACTGTGTTAGTGAGATGGGGTTTTAAAGGGACACCCCTCTCTGACATCAGAGAGGCCAGCATGTGACAAGGCTAACAGGGCATGGGTTCTTGCCTCAACGGCTGGAAAACATGCAAGCACAAAAGTATTTCTCCTGCTGGGGGAAGGGAAACGTTGCACAGTTCCTCAGAGCCTACCCACTGCCACTCACCCTCACCCCCAAAGCTGGCCTGGTCACCTCGGGTAAGGAGTGGAAGCATACAAGATGCGGCTGGATGTGTTTGCCTCTCACAGACCCATTGGATGTGCAGCTAACACAACACACCCCCCCAACGCCCAGTTTTCTCTCTGGTTTACTTCTCAGAAATGGAGCTGGAGAGCACAAGGACAGGAGCATTGGTTGAGTGCCTACTGCATGCCCTGGCTGAGCCGTTCTGCACATTGTGCACCAGTGTTGTTCCAAGATCACTGCCTCAGGGCTAGTGGGAAATCCACGCATGCTAGGGTTGGTGTGGCATCCCGCATCCCACACCAGAGTGCTAGGGTTTGCGTCCCAGCTCCAGCCTTGATTGCAGCCTCCTGCTAATGCACACCCTGAGAGGTCACAGCGCTGGCTCACATATGAGGAGGATCTGGGCTGAGCTACTGCAGGCATCAGAGAGTGAACCAGTGGATGGAAGCTCACTGTCTCTCTGTATCTCATAGGTAGATAGATAAGCAAATAGATGATAGACAGATGATTGATGGACAGAAAAAGGAAGTAGGAGGGTGCTTCAAAAATGTTTGTGGGAAAATGGAATTGACAGAAAAGAGTTTCTTTTGGTACAAGGAATGGTACCATTCCTTTTTTTTTCATACTGAGTATTTTGCCTGAACTTTTTGAAAATTTTTGTATGCATGGATTTCAAAATTCAACTGCTCTGAAATAAACTTGCCTTTTTCCTCCCAGCGTCCTCCACGACTCTGTTGAAGTGCCCTGGTGGAGAATGTCAGATCTGCCTAGACGCCTACTGAATGGGAAACCTCAGTGTATCAACAGCTCAGGTGCACAGCGCTCACCTCAGCTCCTGTACAAAGCTCAGTGCCCCCCTTCTGATGAATGCCCGGGGAGCCCCAGCTTCTAGCAGGAAGATGAGGTTCCCAGCATCCTCGGCTTGCCTAGCAGCTCCCAGGGAAGAGCTGTGTTTGAGTCTCTCTGACCCTGGAACCCATGATCTTTGAGTCACATTACAAGCAAGCAGGCTCAGAGTTCTAGGGTTTCTGAAACCATAATAAACAGGAGAGCTAATGGGATGGAAAAAGCTTTATCGCAGTCAGCTGCTAAGTCCCAGCTCTGCTGCTAACTTGCTAAAACAGCTCTCAAAGCACTCAGTTTTCCCCATCCATGAAATGGGTGCAGGATGATATCAACTCACATGGCGTCTGTAGTCTCTTTTAGCTAGGAAATTCAGCTCCCAGGACTCAGAGGGTTGGTGCCAGGGGTGACGGGGGTCTCTCCCATCTCAACAGGGAGTTGAACTCGCCTCTCTCCCCAACCTCAAACAACCTGCCTGGGCCTCCTAACTGCCTCAACCCCCACACAAAATCACAGGCAACGGGGCAGAAAACCCAATTATTCTCAGCTGTTACACTGCTTAATTTAATATTTCCGATGAGTTCCTCGAGCCTTACGAATGAAACGCATATCAGGGCGCTAGCACCAAACATCAGATTTTGTCAGGGCGAGCCGCTGAGCTGCGCCCGCCTCGCCGCGGCTTCCGGGAGCTTCTTGCCAGGGTCTGCCAGTGACGGGGACCAGACTGAGGCCGCCGCCAGCTCAGCTGTCTGCGCCTCCAGAAAGAAGGGGTTTGGACAGAAGCGGGAGACTCTGGGGCTGCCCCTGCCACTGCGCACGGAGGCGGGAGCTCGGGAAGAGACCTGCTGGCCACAGATGATTCTGATTTTACACATCTTTTAAAAAACAAAATAGGACACAAATCAGCCTTCACGGGTAGTGAAGAAATACATCTAAGATGGAAGACATAAAAAAATCCCCGGCAAACTCGCCTGGAGATGGAGAGGGGTATCGTTACGATTCGTAACGTAGGTTCGATAGCTCTTAGCCCAAATGCTCGGGACATCGGAAGCATCTCGGGCTTTTACTGCTGTTATGTGTGGAATACTCGTGTGTACTCGTCACGAGATCAAGTCCAAACGTGAAGTCCACCTGTGCCTCCCATACTCCCCGGACACGAGGCCTGAGAGCGGTTTCAGGCGTTATTCTTACTCTGCCCGTGTTTTGACTGTGACCCCTCGGCGAGGTCCAGTGTGGAATATTCCACTTGGGCATCTTATTGGCTAGCAAACACTCAAGGGCTTTTGGCAAAAGGGTCAAAGACACTCATTGGGATGCCCTCATCCCACTACGGAGGGCTTGGGTTTGAGTCCTGGCTCTGCTTCCGGTTCCAGCTTTCTGATAACGTGTGCCCTGGGGGGCAGCAGGCGATGGTTCAAGTACTGGGGTCCCTGTCATCCATGCAGGAGACCTGGACGAGTTCCGGGCTCCTGGCTTCAGCCAGATGTAGGCATCTGACCCAGGCATGTTAGCAGGAAGTGGCAGTGGAAGCTGAGCCGCCAGGATTTAGTCTGGCACTGTGATCTGGTGCTCAATGCACTGTATGGTAACGCCAACCCTGTGTATCATTTTCAAGCCATTTCAAACACTCACAACCAAATGGGAGCTCACTCTTCATGCTCTGTAGCTCTCATGTTACTTGGCAATGGCTTCAGACTCGCACAAGGCTGCAAGGACCGGCAGAGTCACTGCGGATCTGGTCCCCAGCTTTTCCCATCTTAGGAAACAAGGAAACACTGTTGCAAACCAGGAAACTGGTGTTGCAGGCCCTGGGCTCTCAGCTCTTCCGACTCAACACTCCCACCCGTGGGGAGCAGGGGCTGGAGCTTCAGACTTCAGCGGTTGGCTCCTGGTTCTGCCTTTCTCACCTGTGCAATTTTGGCCAAAAGACTCTGTCTTCCCATCTGTAAAATGGATTGATTAGTGGGGCACTCACCTTGAGCCAGTCTTGCTAGGAAAATTAACCGACGCCATGTGTAATGTAGAATTGAGATGAATCGCTGAGAAGCCCATGTGTGGGCCCATATAATTTTATCTTTGTGCTGTCCCTTTAAGTCCCTCAGCTCTAAGGAGGTACCCGAGACGCGTTGGGTGCTGGGTGGGAGTGGGGCTGGGGGCCAGGACCCTCTTTTCCCCTGCTCCCCATAATTAAGGCAACTATTGCATTTTAAAAAAAAAGATTTATTTATTTATTTGAAAGGCAGAGTTACAGAGAGGCAGAGGGAGGGAGAGAGAGAGAGAGAGAGAGAGAAAGAGAGAGAGAGGTCTTCCATCTGCTGGTTCACTCCCCAGATGACTACAAAGGCTGGAGCTGGGCTGATCTGAAGTCAGGAGCTTTCTCCAGGTCTCCCACGTGGGTGCAGGGGCCCAAACACTTGAGCCATCTTCTGCTGCTTTCCCAGGCCATTAGCAGAGCACTGGATCAGAAGTGGAGTAGCCAGGACTTGAACCAGTGCCCATAGAGGATGCCAACACTGCTGGCGGTGGCTTCACCCACTGTACCACAGGCCCAGCCCCAGACAACTACTGCATTTTTAAAAAATCTATTTGATCTCTTTGCATGGTATACATAAACTTGCTTGGATGGGAACAGGTGGTCGGCCTAAAAGTGGAGACACCACCTGGGACAGCTGCCTCCCACATCAGAGCTCCTGGGGTGAGACTCACCGCTGTGACCTCTGCCTCCAGCCTCCTCCAGGGCCTCCCCGGGTTCCTGCCCCCTCCCCGCCACCGCAGCTTCGGCCCAGCACAGCCCCGGGAGTTACAGGTGTCTGGGGAGGGAGTTCTGTCTGTCCATCTCTCTGTCCGCCTCTGTCTGTCCCTCTCTGTCCTCTGTCTCTGTCTCTCTCTGTGTTTCTCTATGCCTCCTGAATACCTTTTCAAAAATCATATATTAAAAACAATTGGGCTGGAAGTAAAGAGAGGGTCACGGGTCTTTAAAAGGTGACCGTCCCAAGGTTTTGGAAAAGTTGTTCCTCATCTACGAGGCTTCACAATCTTCCGTTGCTCAGAATCCTCCCTCTGGACTTAGTCGATCCCCTGCTGTTGGACATGGAGGTTTGCTGCTGGTATTTTTACCAAAAGGGATGTAGCTGGGCAACCATCCGTCCACCCTTGTCCAAATATCTTAAGATACATTCTTCTAAGCACACATGTGAGTAAATCTAGGGGACTTGCTTGGGAAGGGAGCAAGGACTCCCCACCCCCAGACCCACAGTGCTAGAGACCCCATGCACAGATCCACGGGCAGGAGTCCCGGGGTCTGTTCAGAGGCTCAGCAGCTCGCTGGCTGACTGCTCTGACTCTCCCCGTAGCTGCATGTGCCGAGCGATCTTCTTCCCATTTTGCTGTTGGGAAAACTGAGGTCCCAAGAGGCCAGGCAGCTTCTCCCAGGCCACACGGCTGCTAAGGGTCTTGAGCAGGGACTCACCCTATTTGCATTTGCTGAGGGCTCAGACAACCCCTCCCCCAGCTCCCCTCCCTGCCCCCACGTACACTGGGGCCAGCTCCTAGTGGAAAACACATCTGAGAGAGAGGATGAGGGTCCTCCCAACATTTCGTGGAAAATGGAATTTAAAACGCTGAGTTTAGTGGGCCTTGTGGTGTCGTGGGCTTAAGTCACCATGTGGGACGCCTACATCCCATATCAGAGTGCCTGGTTCCCAGTGCACCAGTCCCAGCTACTCCAGCCCCGCCCAGCTTCCTGCTAATGCACCCAGAGAACAGCTCAGGTGCTGAAGTTCCTGCCATCCACGTGGGAGACGCGGATGGAGCTCCAGGCTCCTGACTTTGGACTGGCCCAGTGCTGCCTGTTGTGGCCATTTGGGAAAGTCAGTCTCTCTCTCAAATGAATAATAAATCTTTTTAAACAAAATAGAAAGAAAGTGGATCCTTTCCCGGCCTTCAACGCCCACGTGGCCACCTCTGCTCCCTCCCTCCAGCTTCCGCCTTTCTCTCTCCATAGCAATTTCTCTTTCTTCTCCCCTAGGCCACAATCCTAGGGTAACTTTCTCCTCCAAACCAGGCCACCTTGGAGAGAGAATGAGGGTCCTGCAGGTGCCCACAGCCTGCATTCTAACCATGCGCCTTATGTCTCTCTAACCAGGTGTTTGCTGGAATCCTAGACATTGATTACCACAAAATGCTTTTGTTTCCAGCCCAAAAGCCTCTCGTGGGCAATCGCCACTTCCTGGAGTCATTGCGGCTGTCCCCTGTCTCACTAGCTAGGTGCCCAGCCCCACACAGGACCCTGCCCGAGCTTGACCGAACTCCTGCCAGGCACGGAGCTGAGCGCTCCAGAACCCTTGCGTGATGTTCTGGAAGTGAGAGACTGCGGGGTGTGAAGCGGGAGGGGTGGGTGTGGGCCAGAGCCACAGCAGGGGACAGAGGGTGCACTCAGAGGGGCTGGCGTGGCTGCTGAAGCAAGTACTGGAAGAGCAGGGGTAACCCCAGGGCTTGCTGGTCAACCTCCAGGGGGGGGGGTCTCAGTGGGCAAGGCTGGGGCTGCTGCTGACCTTTGATGGAGGCGCCCAGCAGCCTGTGCGCCAGCAAAGAGGAAACCAAGGACTCGATGCACCACCCCCTTCCTCCTCCTGCACCCCCATCAGCAGGATCTGCCCAGAAGCTGGAAGCCAGAGACCCAAGGAGCCACTTGGGGCAGCTCAGCCTCCCGGGGGACGTTGCGGAGCAGGGAGAAGAGGGGCAGAGATCTGTCCTGCTCTGCCCAAAAGCCTCCCATCCCCTCCCACTGCCAGCCCCACCCAGGACCCGGGCTGGGGTCACACCCTCCTCTCATTATCCCATCAGATTGGGGCTGTCATTAGCCCCCAGCCCTGAACAAAGGGCCCTGGCCCAGGCGGCCACTTCCGTGGGGCTAATTAATTGGATTAATGGTAGAGCAGCCCACACTGGGTCGAGCTCGGAACGTATCGCTGAACACCAATCCCCGAAGTCATCGGAATATGGATGAGGCAAATGGAGTTAAAATTGAGGTGCTTGCTGCATTCATTAGCTGCCCACCCTCTGAAGTCGCTGGTTAATATGCAAACTATTAATATGCAAATCAGGGCAAATGGGGGAAAAGAAGTGTGAGTGCCCCCCCACATACAGTGTTTTTCCTTTTTTTTTTTTTTTTTCTTTTTTGGAATCTCAGCTACACTTGGGCAGCTGCTTCCTGCGGAAGGGGGAGGAGGGGCTGGTGGCTGTGCAGGTCTCTGAGGCAGGAGAAGGCTCTGGGAGCTTTCGGGTCAGAAATTAATTAGAAGCGGCCACAGGGACACAGCCTACCTTTATCAGTGAGCACACACGCGGCAGAGGGAGTCGGGTGAGGTGGGACACCAGGAGGCGGCACTGGGGGAGGGCTGTGCCCCCATGGCAGGCCCTGGCGGCTACCCCCCGGGGAGGTCTGTTTGGGCCTCTACCATTGCTTACCTGTGCGTGTGCGTGGCCTGTGCGTGGCACCTGTGCACTTCATATACAGATAAAGCGTCATAAGCGATGCCTGCTCGTAATAGAGGGCTCAGACCACGGTTTGTGCAAACACTCTGAAACAAGGCAGGTCTAGAAGTTCAGTCGCTTTATCTAAAAAGTCCCTGAAAACAAGGAGCCGTTTTTTAAGTGATGTGTTCATACATGAACCATTTTGCTTATTTTTTTTCAGATTTTCTTTATTTATTTGAAGTGCAGTGCAGAGAGATAGAGAGAAAGAGAGAGAGATCTTCCATCTGCTGGTTCACTCCCCAGATGGTCGCCAAAGCTGGGACTGGGCCAGGCTGAAGCCGGGAGCCCAGAGCCCCATCCCTATCTCTCCCGTGGATGGTAGAAGCCCCACATACCTGAGCCATCCCAAGCACAGTAGCAGGGAGCTGGATCAAAGCAGAGCAGCAGGGACTTGAACCTGGGCTCGGATGTGGGGATGCTGGTGCTGCTGGGGCAGCCGGGATCACTGCAGCACAAGGTCCAGCCCTTGCTTGCTTATTCTAAGTTAGTTGACTTTTCAATCAGTGACACAGCGATGTGGTTCAAAATTCTAAAGGGGAAGAAAGGGAGGGAGGTAAGGAGGGAAGAAAGGAGGGAGGGAGGGAGGGAGGGAGAGGAGCTACAGTCCCTGGTTTCTTTCTATCTGCCCTCTGTGCCCTGGTCGCATAATTCTCTTCCTTTGAGACCACAATGCTCCAGGCTTCTAAGAAGTCTTCCACCCTATGTGGGTCAGCATAGTTCTATTACACACCTTTTCTCACTGTGGGAGGCAGGGACTCCTGCGCTTACCTGAGCACCCCTGCGCTTACCTGAGCACCCCTGGAATCTGTCCACCTGCCCATCTCAGAGGGGGCTTCACATCCGTCTAGTACCCCACTGCCAGGGACGCCATCCCTTCACCAGCATCCCAGGGACAGAGACTGGAATTCATTCCTACCCGTTCCATGAGTTCAGCCAATAGGGCCAGCAAGCGCCAGGGGCCATAGAACGTGGTGGGGATGAGCCGCGCGGCACCTGCTGGCGGAGGTGCAGCTGCATCTGCGAGAGCAGCAGCTAGCCACTCCACATGACCTCCGCCCAGGTCTGCTGCCTCGGAGCCATGAGAGCGCAGCGGCTTGCTGAGCCTTCCCCGAGTCCCTGCAGACCGCAGGGGTCATGAGTGGGCTCTCCCTGCAGGTTAGTTCCTGTGAGCTTTCCTCATCCATGGAGCGGAGGAGCCAGCCTTTAGCCTAGGACTTGAGATGCCTGCATCCCACGGCAGAGTGTTGGTGTTGGAGACCCCACTCGGGCTCCTGACCCCTGCGTCCTGCCGATGCACCCCCCGCCCCGGGAGGCAGCAGGTGAGGACTCGGGTAACTGGGTCCCTGCCACCCACATGGGAGACCTGGATTGAGTTCCAGGCGTCTGCCTTTGGCCCTGCCCAGCCCCAGGCTGTTGAGGGCATTTGGAAAGTGAACCGATGGACGGGAGCTCTCTCTCTCCCTCTCCCTCTTCTCTCCCCAAAATAAATAAATAGATTATAAACTCCCTAGGAGGCACAGCCACAAACACCCACCTTCCCCACGCCACTGCACCCAAACTAGACACTCTCTCTCTCTCTGTTTCTGAAATCAAAATAGCCATCTGCCCCCCATGGAGCTGAACCCTCCTCCACTGTCTTGTGGTTCTATTTGTATTTCCTTCCTAACTCCCTGTTCAATCCTTTGCCTGTGTTTTTATTCTCTTGGTTTTTCTTTCCTATTGATCGCTAAAGAGAGCTCATTAGGGCCTAAGAAATCAGCCTTTCCGTGCTGGGAACTGCTCACGTGTTCCCTGCCAGCCTCCCGGGTGTCTCCAGACGTCAGCGAGTGATTAAGCAACGATCCGGGTCCTTGTGTTCAAGCGCATGCTTGGACCTTTATTCCCCGAACTCCTGCTGCCAGGTATGGGCTCTGGGTTTGAATTTAGCGTCTCTGCCTAGGGGCCACCCCAGCCTGTCTGTCTAGAGCAGACTCGCAGTCGTAACACGTCGTCTCTCACTCCCAGGGTCCAGCTTGGATTTCCTTTCAAGGGACCAAGCGTTTACAATGTGAAAAAAAGCCATCGCCTGCTGGATTTGTCTGTCTTGTAGGATTCCCTTCCCCAATCTCTTTTAGTTTCTTACACACACACACACAGACACACACAGACACTCACACACATGACATCAAAGGTTCATAAAAAATTAAAATGAAAGATAAGTTCATTTTGGGTGCATGCAAATTGTGAAATCCATGCACTGAGGGGACTTTACAAAGTCGTGCATTTTATATGCGTGCAGTTAGTAATGCGACTTACCTTCATCATGTCTCCCCAGGAATCCGACCTATTTTCATGGCATTGATAGCTTTATCCATATATTTGTAAGCCCTTGCCTTGATGCCAGCTAGCAGGGGGGGACTTGAAAAAGTCCATGGAAATGGAATTTCAAGGTAAGTTTATTTGGGAGCAGAAATTTTGTTTTTATTTATTTTTTTAGTTGTTAATTTTTCTTTGTTAAATATAAAGATTTGTGTATTTAATAGAAAGGTAGAGAGAGAGAAAGAGAGATCTTCTATCTGCTGGTTCACTCCCTAAATGGTTGCAATAGCTGGGGCTGGGCAGGTTGAAGCCAGGAGCCTAGAACCCCATCTCAGTCTCCCCCATGGGTGGCAGCAGCCCAGGGACTTGGGCCATCCTCCACTGTTGTCCCAGAAGCATTAGCAGAGAGCTGGATCAGAAGTGAAGCAGCTAGAACTCAAACTGGCGCCTGTATGGGATGCTGGCATCACAGGCAGTGGCTTAACCGGCTATGCCACAATGCCAGCCCTGCCAAAGGCTTTCGAAACCCACGAATACAAGGAGATGTTCACAGATTTCGTGAGGGGTAGGAATTTGACCTAGTGGTGAGGTTACCAACGAGGATACCCATGTCCGATATTTGAGTGCCTGGATTCCACCCCCGGCTCCAGCCCCTAACACCAGCTTCCCGCATCCTGGAGACACTGCTGACGGCTATTTCAGGCATTTGAGGAAGGAACCTGCAGATGGGAGTTCTGTCTGTCTTCATCAGTCTGCCTTGAAAATAGGCCAAGTACTCATTTTTTAGCATCGATGAAAAATGGATATTACAGGAAACAGTCATGCATGGATCCCAAAAATGCTTATTCTCAAATAAATGTATCTTTAAGTTCATTTACCCATGAGCCTTTGTAATATCCATGGACAGCTGGAAGAAGCGGATTGAGAGGGAACTCTGTTGACGCCTGGGAAGCCGACCAGGCGGAAGGAGATGAGCCCGGGTGGGCGGAGTGGACGCCTAGGGCTCAGAGCCCCTCCCAGGCCACAGACAGTGACATTGTGTTGAACGGGGTGTGGGGGGAGGGGGCTCTGGGAATCCCAGTCCCCTGCTGAGTGGCGGTCACTTGTTGAGGGACAGCCGGGGAACAGCCTGAAGGTCCCACGGGAGCCTTTGGGCCAGCACAATTATCAAGCATCCGTGTTTGCCATGCACCATGGGAAGTATTTCCATCCATCCATCCATCCATCCATCCATCAATCTGATCACCCATTAGTTGATCAATTAAGCCACTAATTCATCCATCTAGCAATTTGCCTCTCCACCCACCCATCCACCCATCCTCCAAATGCTCGCTGATCACCTGTGCTATGGCAGGTGTTGTACTAGTAGCAGCCATCTGCTCTGGGAGGTGGACCCGGTATAAAGTGCGTGCAGTTCCTGTCTAAGGAGTTCCTTACCCAGGACAAAGCAGTGGAGAGAGACAGACTACTGCCAACCCAGCAGGGGCGAAGGAGTGGAGCGTGGGGGCTGAGGCTGGAGTCCTCAGTGGACAGCTTCCAAGCTGCCCCGAGCAGTGTGGACCCTAGCCCCCAGGTCCACGGCTTCTCTTTGGGAGCCTCAGTTCCCTCTACACACTGGGGCTGGGAACCTCAATTACAGACCTCAGGAGCACGAAAGGGTCCCCCTCCCTGCACGTCTCCCAGTCGTGTGATCTGGACACACTGTACTTGGCAATGGCTGTCTACATGGACTGGGAACCCCCTGAGGGCAAAAACTTGGGTGCTGAGCCAGGGGCAGGGCACGGGAGGCGTGAAGGGACTGTTTGAGATTCTGCAGTACTGACCCTGGCAGGCTGTAGCTGCACCAGGTGTGTGTGTGTGTGTGTGTGTGTGTCTGTGTGTCTGTGTGTGTGTTTGCCTCTTTCTGCCTGGCCCTGCCCTGGCACCCAGCGTGGGAGGGGCACCCATCTGAGGCCGACCCTGAATTCTGCTTGCAGCTGCTGAAGTCTTTCCTCTGTGCCACGGAGGCCCAGAGCCCTGGGAGCAGCTGCCTATCCATCGGCCCCGCCTCTCTGGAATGCTTGGAGCTTTCCAGCCTGTACAAGCAACTCAGCTGTGGCCACACCAATGTGGCTCCGACAGGGAAATCCTGCAGCCACCCCTTCTAACACTACCTCAGTTCTCTTCTCTCCAACTGGGAGAGGCTCAGACCCAACGGGAGCCGTGATGTCATCTGGCACCAACCGCCCCGTGGTTGTCTCCACTTACGAGCAGGTGCAGCCCCCCACCCCCCACCCCCAGCACGGTGTCTGTAACCCAGGTCAGGCCCCCATGGCTGGGCCCCTGGGAAGACTGAGAACTCCCCGGAGCAAGGCTCCCGCTGTTGAACTTGGAGCAGGGCGAGGATGGGCGTTCCCCTGGCGCGTGGCCACCCTGGCTTGGGCAGCCTTGGCTGGACCCGTCCAAGCAGCTACCAACTGGTGAAGTGGCTGGATTCCAAGTCCAGCGGCCAACTTTGCCTCTCCCTCTCTGTGCACCTGAGCTATTCCCTCCCGGCTTGGAGCCTCCAATTCGCAATCTGTAAGATGGGAACAATGTTGCACCTGCTTCATAGTGGGGACACTCAGGAAGTCTAGCACTAGACGTTCATCAGTGCGGCCCTCAATGTTTGCCCTGTGACGGTGTCCGCGTCGCCTCAGCTCTTGTTTGCCTCCCCCACCTGACTGTGTCATTTTCCTCACCTCTTCTTTCATCTCTCAGTGCAGAACCCTCTTCTGGAAGGTCTTCTGTCACAGAGCCCGCGGAGGCCCCCCAGAGCTGCCTAGGCGCCCGCTATTATTGCCAACAATTACCCCAGGGTCCCGCTTGGGGAGCTGCTTGCCCACCTCCACCATCAGACTGTGACTGCTGCAGCCGGTTGCTCATCCCGGCCAGCCCTGTGCCGTCTGGGGAACGTAGGTGGCTTCCTCTCCATGACAGAAGCCCCTCTGCTACTGAGCAGCTGTGTGACACTGAGAGCTCCAGCAGTGGCTGAGCCACAGGCCCTGGAGAGCTGTGACAAGGGCGGCGTGACATCACTTAGCCCACGGGAGCTCCTCGGTCTCCCACATCCTCTGTGACTTTTGAGCAAGTGCGTGAAGTGCTCCGTGCCTCCAGTTACTGCTCTGCAAGGCGCAGACACACGAGCCCCGATGTCCCACTGCGCCTTCAGGAGTAAACAGATTTGCGCCACGCGGGCGCCTGGCAGTGCGGGCTGGATACCGCGGCTGCTTCCTAGGCTGGCTCTCTGGCGGAGCCTGTTGGGCAGCGGGTGCGCCGTCAGCGTTTGGGGGCCGGCGACCTGAGATGCCCGCAAGCCCTTTCCCACCAGAGCCCCCTTCCAGGTCTGCCCTGCTGCTGGGGTTGGCCACTGGACGTGCGCGCTTTGAAACACGAAGGGGTCTGGGATGAAGTCTGCACAGCGTGGGACCATAAACGGACAGCGTCTTCAGGAATATTTCACCTGGGGGCCAGCATCGTGGCACAGCTGCCACTCGTGACGCCCGCACCCCCAGCCCGAGCTCTGGTTAAATCTCAATTGCTCTTCTTCTGATCCAGCTCCCTGCTAATGTGCCTGGGGAGGCAGCAGAAGGTGGCCCCAGTGCTCGGGCCCCTGCACCCACGTGGGGGGCCTGGATGGAGTTCCTGGCCCCTGGCTTTGAGCTGGCCCAGCCCTGGCCGTTGCAGCCATCTGGAGACTGAACCAGTGGATGGAAGACCGACCTCTCCCTCTTTCTCTCTCTCTCTCTCTCTCTGGGTGGCTTTGCCTTTCAAATAAATAAATATGAATACATGAATACATACTTTATTTGGCAATCTCTTACTTACAGTGCTTCTATGATGGGAAGTAATTCTGTGCAAGTCTGTGTGTGTGTCCATGTGTGTCTGTGTGTGACTGTGTGTGTGCCTGTGTGTTTGTGTGTGTCTGTGTGTGTGTTTGTGTGTCTGTGTACATGTCTGTGTGTATCTAAGGGTTTATGTGTGTGTATGTGTGTATGTCTCCATGTGTGTCTATGGGGGTACACATGTGTGCATGTGTGTGACTACAAGTGTATGTGTGTGGGGATGTAAGTGTTTGTTCTGCTGAGGAGCTGTTGTGCCTGTGTGTGTGTGCATGTGTGTGTGTGCATGTGTGTCTCTGCATGCATCTATGGGGTACATACGTGTGTGTGTGTATGTGTGTGTCTGTGTGTGTGTAGGGTATATTCTGACCAAGAGTTTTCTGTGTGTGTGTGTCCCCATGAGTGTGTGTGACTATGTGTGTATCTCCGTGTGCATCTATGGGAGTGCGTGCGTGTGCGTGTGTGTATGAGAGAGAGAGACGCTACAAGTGTGCCAGGGGGTGGGTTGTGACGTGCAGGAAGGGGCAGCTCACCCACGCTGCTCCACCAGTCTGCACACGTGGCTGCTGCCCCTCCAGCCCCAGGCCATCAGCGCCCAGCGCCTGCTGCTCGGGGCCCGGCTCCGTGTCCACCAGAGCAGATGAACCTGCTGCCCGGTTTTGACGGCAGCCGCTGTGTCCTGCTCCGGGCCCTCCTCTGTCTCTCAGAGGCTGGTGGCAGAGCTGAGCTGGCCAAATCATTCCACCCCAATTGTTTCAAGAGCTCGTGGTGGCAACATGAGGATCAGCATCAGCCCCGTCCCCTGGAGCATGGTGGGGGTGCAGCCCTGTGTCTCCGGACCTGGGGGAACCTGGGGAAGGGGCCCCAGCAGAGACGGGGGTGAGGGCGCTCACACCTGGACCCTCAGTGAGAGCTCCTGGGGGGCTGCAGGTGGTAATAGCCCCCCCCCGCAACGTGTGTGCCAGCCCTGTGGCATGAACAGAGCTGGAAACTTGAACTTGGTTAAAGGACACAAACATAGGCACCTAATACCCACCTCTCCAGGATCCCCAAGAACCCCAGCCTGCCCGGGGGCCTCCTCCCTGTGGGAGAACCACAGCAGAAACAATATTCAGCAGTCTGACCATAGCAGGTGCCCAACAAACACCACCCAGTCTGCCGTGGGTCACAGCGCACACCATCATTTCATTGCTACAAGAAGCTACAACCAGCTCCAACTAGACCATGAACCACCATTTGTTGCGATAGGAAACACAAAAATCTGAGCAGGTGTGTGGGGGCCAGTGCCGTAGAGATGCGATGACGTAAGAGGAGCATGACTGCAGGGTGAGAGGCTCTGGTTTGCTACGTGGCTTTGGGTCTGTGTGGACAGGTACGGATGCAGCTGGCCTGCTCTGTGATTGTGGGAAATCCATTTCCATGCCCGGGGCCTCAGTTTCCCCACCAGAACTGTAGAAGTCCTCAT
The DNA here is from genome assembly GCF_051225735.1 of Oryctolagus cuniculus. NCBI lineage: Eukaryota > Metazoa > Chordata > Mammalia > Lagomorpha > Leporidae > Oryctolagus > Oryctolagus cuniculus. Next base: position 24,922,424 of record NC_142887.1, read on the forward strand.
CCTCCCCAGCTGTCTTGAAGGCATCACAGAGGAACAAGCCCTGGGAGCCACAAGGACATGTAGGCAGGGACTCAGGG